>NC_086330.1:193851683-194167456 GCF_032445375.1 Bacillus rossius redtenbacheri | reverse complement strand
ATAAGGCCTTGGTAGCGTCAGCCCAGAATATATAGCAAACATCAGTAACACTGGCCAACAAAAAAATATATTTGTTATGTTTCCTTCACTTCATGAGTCAAATCTTACTAATTTTGGGTTGAAAAAAACGAAAATGACGATGAAATTTTTTTATTAACTCCAGTTTCTGTGATACACCATGGGTCAAAATATATAACGTTAACAATTTGTGGCAAATCTGTACATTTTAAACCATAAGTTTATCAACATTAAAAAATTATTTTGGATTTATTAAATAGTAGTTAAATTTTTTAAAGAGTTGAAAATTAATGGCAGAATACTTGGCAGGTTGGATATTATAACCATCATGTGGATTTCATTTTTCTTTTGGCCTGTCTCTTGTAGGTGAGTTCTGGAGCATCCCTACACACACATCAACAGTAATCTGCAAGCATTGATTTATTCCAATGGCCCTGATATCTTTGTTCCATTACAGAAATATCCTGATGGAATCTCTCACCGTGTTCATAGCTGACCGCACCACAACTAGGAGGGAAAAAGTCTAGATGAGAGTGGAGAAAATGAATTTTGAGAGACATGTTGCATCCAAGTTCATGATATTTCTATAGAAGTATCCTCACCAACTGAACATTGTTTTCTTCTCTTTTGTTCCACAAAAAACCTTTAATAACACCCTTGAACGCATTCCAAGCTTCCTTTTCTTTCCCCTCCAAAACTCTGTTAAACGCAGGATCCTACACAAGCTCCCGAATTTGTGGCCCAACAAAAACACCTTCCTTAACTTTTGCATAACTTAAGAAAGCAAATGTTTCTCTCACATATTTAAAGGCCTCTCCTTCTTTGTTCATGCCTTTGACAAAGTTTTTCATTAAACTGAGTTTTTTATGTAGTGGTGGAAGAAATATATCTTTCGGGTCAACGAGAGGCAGGACAACAACATTTTTTTCACTAGGGCCAAGATTTCTTGCAGGCCAGTCTGTTTGAATGTAATGTGTTTCCTATCCCTACTGTACCACATACATAAAAAACAGCAGTATTTAGTATAACCCAGTCGCATTCCTAAAAGTATAGCGATGACCTTTAGATCACCACAGATTTTTCACTTGTGTTCAGCATATTTGATTGAGGAGGGCTTTCATGTTTTCATAAGTCTCTTTCATGTGAACTGCATGTCCAAAAGGAATAGAAGGAAGACGGATACCGTTTTGAAGTAATACAGCTTTCAAACTAAGCTTCAACGAATCTATGAATAGCCACCATTCAGTAGGATCATGGTTCAAATTCAAATATTTCATCAAGCCATTAACGTTGCAGCATACTACAAGGTTGTTTTTCTTTTCAAAAAAATGAAGGAGATGCTTCGAACGCTGTCTATACTGTGATACCCTGACATCATGCTGGAGAAGATTCCACTGCTGTAGTCTTGAGCCTAGAAGTTCTGCCTTATCCTTTGACAAATCAAGGTCTCGAATGAGATCACTTAATCCCACTTGACTCAGTCTGTGCGGTTTATCGTCTGTTTCCTTAAAATCAGGGTCGTGAGATGTGCTAGGCTGGCTGAGTTCTTCTGCACTATCTTCATTTTCCACTTCAAGTTCATAACTGTGGGGTGGGGTAGGTATTGGTAAACCATCTGAATTTGGAATTGGTCGAATAGCCGAATGAATATTTGGGTATTGAACTGTTCTTTTTTCTTTGTTGACAATCCGACATTATTGGTGGAGTCAAGCAGAAATAGCAGTCATTTATATGGTTTGTAGGCTCCCGCCAAACCACGGGCACAGCAAAAGGCATAGATGTTTTTTTTATTTTTCAGACATTCTCTTAAAGTAACTGAACAAGGGTTACAACATACATGTGGAGCCCACGACATATCTTGGTCACCTACCGTAACTCCAAAATAATGCTGATAAGCAGTCTTAACAGCAAGAGAAAGATTGCGTTTCGGTGACGAAAATGTTACTTCACCACAAATATAACAAAATTTATTCACTGAATTCACACAACTTCGTGGTATTTTGGTTTAGTACACTTAAATATCACTCCAAAACATTAAATTCGAATAAGAAAACAACGGAAACCACATCAAGCACTATCTGAAGAACAGATATCACGTATATAACCTCAAAATAGCTGTAGAACGTTTGGTTTTGTCAGTTAACAGGTGTACCAACATCCAAAAACTAAATTTCTCAACAAAATGAAAGTTGAGCATGTAAAAATTGACATGTTACTGTATCTTGAAAACAAGAGCTAGTTGGTCATTTTCGAGGTGATTTTTGAACTCAGGGGGTGAAAAAACACAATAATTGGGTATTTTTAAGCCCGAAACATATTCATTGTTGGCCAGTGTAATTAACTCAGAGGTGCCCAGACGTCGTACAAAAGAATTTACTTATAACCTACTAGCACCTCTAGGAGGCTATGTGGATCAAGGATGAGTAATCAATAAATGACAAGACTGTTGGTTTGATTTATATAACTGCACTTTTACTAAAATAATTTACTTACCGTTTTCTTTTATTTTCATCTTTTAGGTACACATGTATTTTAATATATTAATTACAAACAGGAGGGAGCCTCGGGGTAACAAAATACATATGAAAGTAAAAGAACCATATCTTTTAAAATTGACCCTGGTTTTACATGAGCTCGCCGGCTCAAAAAAAAATACAATTACATTTTGTTCTTAATTTGCTTTTGAAATGAATTTAACCAAATCCTATGTCCTGAAAACTGGTGGTCCTGGCACCGGAGGTTTCTGTAGATAAAAGTCCAGAAGAATTCATTTTATGTAGAAACTTGTATGTCGACCGGAGAGGGGAGAAAACTTGTGACTGCATGAGGCCAATCACAGAGTGCTAATTTTGGCAGAGAAGTTCCATGCTAATTTGGTGTCCTCTTGTTGAATCTAATCTTGCAGGCTAATCTTGCACATTATTCTTGCACCCCGCCTGTAACCAAAGTCCCGAATTGCTTAGACTGGTTAACAGGTGGCTAAGGCTGGGCGAATCTACGCCCAGGGAAAAGCCAAAAAGAGGGGCGGGGGAGGTATTACGACCACTTACCCAAAGTAGCAGGGTGAAGTCACGTTAGCTGGCTCCAGGAGTAGAGTAGGCAACTCCCGGCGCGGAAGTTCGCGGAAGCCATGACGAGTAAGGTGAAAAAATAAATTAAATCAAAAAACTAGCACGGGCAGCCAAATTTAAAAATAAGAATATTAAGGCATCTATGCCTTCACGTTGGAGACTACATGACGTAGTGTCGAGTCTTGGAAATACAACAGAGATGGACTCTCGTGAATCGCGACGCGTGGTCCGTACTGACCAGTTGCTGCCCGCCGAATATTTAAAAATGGCCTCGGCGTGCCTAATTAAAGAAAGTAACTGTCCCCATCCAAAGAGGGGGAGGGGGTGGTGATGGTCCGAAGGTAACCGAAAATGGCCCGAAGGGGCGAAGCACACTGCAAAACGCTCGCCACGCTGTCACGCGAGTCGCAGGAGGACTAAGATCGAAATCGCTGCGTGACTGCGGCCAAAGTCGATTGTGACAAGCTCTCTCTTATGGGAGGGACGAGTAGTGCGCTCTGGCAGCCAAGATGAGAAACTAGCTGGAGGGTCGCAGAAATGTCTGCTAGAGTGCTCTGGGTGCACTCGCTACCAGCAGACAGAGCAATGTTAGGGATTTTTCCTGCCGCTAGGCTTCGCTGATGGCTCTGTTAAACAAGGGCGAATGTCCTGGGAAGGATCATGTACCCTGCGCGGGTTCACTGGAGGTCGATGCTCCAGTTTGAAAATCCCAGGAAGCCACAGGTGGGATATGAAGGAAGGGGGGTTAGAACTTGCTAAGTCACCTGGGAAAGGCGTCGTGTGGACCGTCTGGAGGCGTCACCGAGGACTGAAACATGCTCCCCGACATGCTGGCAAACAGCTTACCTATGCTTGCCTCCGAGAAATGAAAGTTGCTAGTGGTGGACTTGGGGTAGCGTTCGCTAGCACGAAAAGTGATACTGTTACAGGGAGAAAACATGATGCAAACCGTGGCCGAGATGCTGCGATAACCAAATGGTCAGCAAACTGTATCTTATTGGGCCTGCGAACAAGCGCAGGTGCACTGGGTTGCACAAAATTACGTCGGAGATAACAGTAATGGAAACAAAATAAAATCAAATTAAAAATGCAACATTATTTTTTAATTTACTTCATTAAAAATGAAAAATTTAATTAAAAATTCAAAACTTTTCCCACAATTAAGATAAATGGCACAAACCAAGCTCCAGCTAGTCAGCAAAGAGAACCAGGCTCCAGCAAGGTCTGCGAGGGGATCAAGGCTCCAGCCAGGCCAGCAAGGAGAACCAGTCTCCAGGCAGGCCTGCAAGGAGAAGCAAGCTCTAGCCATATCAGAAAAGAGAACCAGGCTCCAGCCATGCCAACATGGAGAACCAGGCTCCATCCAGGCCAGCCAGGAGAGCCAGGCTTCAGCCAGGTCAACAAGGATAACCAGGCTCCAACAGGCCAGGGAGGCAAACCACACTCCAGCCATGTCAGCAATGAGAACCAGGCTCCAGCCAGGTCAGCAAGGAGAACCAGGCTTACCCAGATCAGCGAGAAGAACCAGGCTCCAGCCAGGCCAGCGAGAAGAATCAGGCTATAGCCAGGCCAGCGAGAAGAACCAGGCTCCAACAGGCCAGGGAGGAGAACCACACTCCAGCCATGTCAGCAATGAGAACCAGGCTCCAGCCAGGTCAGCAAGGAGAACCAGGCTTACTCAAAACAGCAAGAAGAACCAGGCTCCAGCCAGGCTAGCGAGGAGAATCAGGCCCCAGCCAGGCCAGCGAAAAGAACCAGGCTTTAGCCAGGCCAGCAAGGAGAACCAGACTCCAACCATGTCAGCAAGGAGAACCAGGCTCCTGACAGGCCTGTTAGGAGAAGCAGGCTCCAGCTATGTCATAAAAGAGACCAAGGCTCCAGCTAGGCCAATTTGGAGATCCAGGCTCTAGCCAGGCCAGCAAGGAGAACCAGGCTCCAGCCAGGCCAACGTGTAGAACCAGGCTCTAGCCAGGCAAGCAAGGAAAACCAGGCTCCAGCCAGGCTAGCAAGGAGAACCAGATTCCAGCCAAGCCAGCGAGGAGAACCAAGCTCCAGCCAGGCCCACGAGGAGAACCAGACTCCAACCATGTCAGCAAGGAGAACCAGGCTCCAGCCAGGCCAGAAAGGAGAACCAGGCTTAAGCCAGGTCAACAAGGATAACCAGGCCCCAGCCAGGTCAGCGAGGATAAATACAATCCACCCATGTCAGCAATGAGAACCAGGCTCCAGCCAGGTCAGCAAGGAGAACCAGGATTACCCAGGTGAGCGAGGAGATCCAGGCTCCAGCCCGGACAGTGAGAAGAACCACACTCCAGCCATGTCAGCAATGAATACAAGACTCCAGCCAGGCCAGCGAGAAGAACCAGGCTCAGCCAGGCCAGCAAGGAGAACCAGGCTCCAGCCATGCCAACATGGAGAACCAGGCTCCAACAGGCCAGGGAGGAGAACTACACTCCAGCCATGTCAGCAATGAGAACCAGGCTCCAGCCAGGTCAGCAAGGAGAACCAGGCTTACCCAGGTCAGCGAGAAGAACCAGGCTCCAGCCAGGCCAGCGAGAAGAAACAGGCTCCAGCCAGGCCAGCGAGAAGAACCAGGCTCCAGCCAGGCCAGCGAGGAGAACCAGACTCCAACCATGTCAGCAAGGAGAATCAGGCTCCTGACAGGCCTGCTAGGAGAAGCAGGCTCCAGCCATGTCATAAAAGAGACCAAGGTTCCAGCTAGGCCAATTTGGAGATCCAGGCTCTAGCCAGGCCAGCAAGGAGAAACAGGCTCCAGTCAGGCCAGCAAAGGAGAACAAGGCTTCAGCCAGGTCAAAAAGGATAACCAGGCTCCAGCCAGGCCAGCCAGGAGAATCAGACTCCAACCATGTCAGCAAGGATAACAGGGCTCCAGGCAGGCCTGCAGGGAGAACCAGGCTCCCACCATGTCAAAAGACAAGCAGGCTCCAGCCAGGCCAATTTGGAGAACTTGGCTCTAGCCAGGCCAGCAGGGATAACCAGGCTCCAGCCAGACCAGCGAGGAGAACCTTACTACAGCCATGTCAGCAATGAGAACCAGGCTCCAGCCAGTTCAGCAAGGAGAACCAGGCTTACTCAGGACAGCGAGAAGAATCAGTCTCCTGCCAGGCCAGCGAGCAGGACCAGGCTCCAGACAGGCCAGTGAGAAGAACCAGGCTTTAGCAAGGACAGCAAGGCGAACCAGACCTTAACCATGTCAGCAAGGAGAACCAGGCTTCAGACAGGCATGCAAGGAGAAGCAGGCTCCAGCCATGTCATAAAAGAGAACAAGGTTCCAGCAAGGCCAACAAGGAGAACCAGGCTTCAGCCAGGTCAACAAGGATAACCAGGTTCCAGCTAGGTCAACGAGGAGAACCACACTCCAGCCATGTCGGCAATGAGAACAATCTCCATCCAGGTCAGCAAGGAGAACCAGGCTACCCAGGTCAGCGAGAAGAACCAGTCTCCAGCCAGGCCAGCGAGGAGAATCACGCTCCAGCCAGGTCAGCAAGGAGAACAAGGCTTTCCCAGGTCAGCGAGAAGAACCAGGCTCCAGCCAGGCCAACGAGAAGAACCTGACTCCAGCCAGGCCAGCGAGAAGAATCAGGCTCCAGCCAGGCCAGCGAGGAGAACCACACTCCAGCCATGTCAGCAATGAGAACCAGACTCCAACCATGTCAGCAAGGAGAATCAGGCTCCTGACAGGCCTGCTAGGAGAAGCAGGCTCCAGCCATGTCATAAAAGAGACCAAGGTTCCAGCTAGGCCAATTTGGAGATCCAGGCTCTAGCCAGGTCAGCAAGGAGAAACAGGCTCCAGTCAGGCCAGCAAAGGAGAACAAGGCTTCAGCCAGGTCAAAAAGGATAACCAGGCTCCAGCCAGGCCAGCCAGGAGAATCAGACTCCAACCATGTCAGCAAGGATAACAGGGCTCCAGGCAGGCCTGCAGGGAGAACCAGGCTCCCACCATGTCAAAAGACAAGCAGGCTCCAGCCAGGCCAATTTGGAGAACTTGTCTCTAGCCAGGCCAGCAGGGATAACCAGGCTCCAGCCAGGCCAGCGAGGAGAACCACACTACAGCCATGTCAGCAATGAGAACCAGGCTCCAGCCAGTTCAGCAAGGAGAACCAGGCTTACTCAGGACAGCGAGAAGAATCAGGCTCCTGCCAGGCCAGCGAGCAGGACCAGGCTCCAGTCAGGCCAGTGAGAAGAACCAGGCTTTAGCAAGGACAGCAAGGCGAACCAGACCTTAACCATGTCAGCAAGGAGAACCAGGCTTCAGACAGGCATGCAAGGAGAAGCAGGCTCCAGCCATGTCATAAAAGAGAACAAGGTTCCAGCAAGGCCAACAAGGAGAACCAGGCTTCAGCCAGGTCAACAAGGATAACCAGGTTCCAGATAGGTCAACGAGGAGAACCACACTCCAGCCATGTCGGCAATGAGAACAAATCTCCATACAGGTCAGCAAGGAGAACCAGGCTACCCAGGTCAGCGAGAAGAACCAGGCTCCAGCCAGGCCAGCGAGGAGAATCACGCTCCAGCCAGGTCAGCAAGGAGAACAAGGCTTTCCCAGGTCAGCGAGAAGAACCAGGCTCCAGCCAGGCCAACGAGAAGAACCTGACTCCAGCCAGGCCAGCGAGAAGAATCAGGCTCCAGCCAGGCCAGCGAGGAGAACCACACTCCAGCCATGTCAGCAATGAGAACCAGGCTCCAGACAGGCCTGCAAGGTGAAGCAGGCTCCAGCCATGTCATAAAAGAGACCAAGGTTCCAGCTAGGTCAATTTGGTGATCCAGGCTCTAGCCAGGCCAGCAAGGAGAAACAGGTTCCAGTCAGGCCAGCGAGGAGAACCACACTCCAGCCATGTCAGCAATGAGAACCAGGCTCTAGACAGGCCTGCAAGGTGAAGCAGGCTCCAGCCATGTCATAAAAGCGACCAAGGCTCCAGCTGGGCCAATTTGGTGATCCAGGCTCTAGCCAGGCCAGCAAGGAGAAACAGGTTCCAGTCAGGACAGCAAGGAGAACCAGGATCCAGCCAGGCCAGCGAGGAGAACCAGGCTCCAGCCAGGCCAGCCAGGAGAACAAGGCTTCAGCCAGGTCAACAAGGATAACCAGGCTCCAGCCAGGTGAGCGAGGAGAACCACACTCCAGCCATGTCTGCAATGAGAACCAGGCTCCAGCCAGGTCAGCAAGGAGAACCAGGCTTACTCAGGACAGCGAGAAGAATCAGGCTCCAGCCAGGCCAGCGAGGAGAACCACACTCCAGCCTTGTCAGCATTGAGAACCAGGCTCCAGCCAGGTCAGCAAGGAGAACCAGGCTTACTTATAACAGCGAGAAGAACCAGGCTCCAGCCAGGCTAGCGAGGAGAACCAGGGTCCAGCCAGGCCAGCAAGGAGAATCAGACTCCAACCATGTCAGCAAGGAGAACAGGGCTCCAGGCAGGCCTGAAGGGAGAACCAGGCTCCCGCCATGTCAAAAAAGACAACCAGGCTCCAACCAGGCCAATTTGGAGAACCAGGCTCTAGCCAGGCCAGCAAGAATAACCAGACTCATGCCAGGCCAGCGAGGAGAACACATTCCAGCCATGTCAGCAATGAGAACCAGGCTTCAGCCAGGTCAGCAAGGAGAACCAGGCTTACTCAGGACAGCGAGAATATCAAGTTTCCAGCCAGGCCAGCGAGGAGAACCAGGCCCCAGCCAGGCCAGCGAGAATAACCAGGCTTTAGCCAGGCCAGCAAGGAGAACCAGACCTTAACCATGTCAGCAAGGAGAACCAGGCTCCAGACAGGCCTGCAAGGAGAAGCAGGCTCCAGCCATGTCATAAAAGAGAACAAGGCTTCAGCTTGGCCAACAAGGAGAACCAGGCTTCAGCCAGGTCAACAAGGCTAACCTGGTTCCAACTAGGCCAACTAGGAGAACCACACTCCAGGCTTGTCAGCAATGAGAACAATCTCCAGCCAGGTCAGCAAGGAGAACCAGGCTCCAGGCAGGCCTGCAAGGAGAAGCAGGCTGCAGCCAGGCCAGCAAGGAGAACCAGGCTTCAGCCAGGTCAATTAGGATGACCAGTCTTCAGCCAGGTCAATTAGGATAACCAGTTTTCAGCCAGGCCAGCGTGGAGAACTAGGCTTTAGCCAGGCCAGATAGGAGAACCAGACTACAACCATGTCGGCAATTAGAACCAGGCTCCAGGCAGGCCTGCAAGGAGAATCAGGCTCCAGCCATGTCAGAAAAGAGAACCAGGCTCCAGCCAGGCCAGTGAGGAGAAGTATTCTCCAGCCTGGCCAGCGAGAAGTATCAGGCTCTAGTAAGGCCAGCGAGGATAACAGGCTTCATCTAGGCTAGCGAGGCACTCTGTAGCACGGGATCTAGTGTAGTTGTGCGCCACGACACGCAAAACATCTGCATCTCGGGGGCAGGGGAAACTGAATCACGTGTTCAATTTTTTTCATGAGAGCAGTTTAAAGAATTTTTAAAAATACATTGTTAATCAATCCAATTATGTTCTACCCAACGTATGTGATTTTTTTTTAATATTGTAGATTTTTGTATTGTATGCCAATATAAAGAAACTTCAAACCGTGGTCGAGTTTATGGATAAAAAGGGGTTATCTTTATAGTCGTTTTATGGACTATAATATTACGTGATAACGTATTAAGAAAACATTGATGAAAAATTGCATACTTTTATGAATTGAATTGATTTTTTATCATCGTATTATCATTATTTTGTATAATACACAAGAGTTATTTGAAAATTATTATTTTTTTTCATTGAATACTAAATAAGAGCAGTTGACTTTTGATACGATCATTTATATGAGATAACTAGCTGCAGTACCCGGCTTTGCCCGGGCTGAACACCGGGTGATATTTTGTCCGCGAGTTTCAGCAAAATGGATAGCGATATGTCTAGTGTGGTGGACATTAAGAAATGACACATAATTACTGTTTGTGTATCTGTGACCTATGGTTTTCTGTTTACCCATGGCGATCGGTTGAAAGGTTTAGAAGTTGATGCGCTACAGCGCCATCTAGCGGCGAGTTTAAAAAAAAAATGGTTAGCATAAAAACCTTCTCCACGATAAAAACACTTCGATGTGCAACTTTCATGGCGATTGGTCAAACGGTGTAAGAGTTTATCGACGTCATACATGCCAACATCCAATTATATATATTCTTAAATTTCGAAATTTTGGGGCTTTCACTTTTGCGGAAAGTGGATGTTCAGGACCTCGAATGGTTTGGAACACTCCATCGCGAAAGAATATATATTTTAAATTCCTGAAATTGTCGAAATTTTGGGGCTTTGTTCTCAGAGGGGGGTGGGGGGTTCGAGGACCCTGAATGACTCGAAAACACTTAAATCAAAAGAGATAAATTTTTAAAAATTTTTAAACTTTCGAAATTTTGGGGCTTAACCACCTGAGGGGGGGGGGGGGGGGGTGGTAATGTTGAGGACCCCGAATGGCTCGGAAACACTCCAAATCGAAAGAAATATAAAGGAATATAAGAATGTAGGCATTTACTGTACTCCTATCTACCATAATAAGAATATTGACAAATATAAAGCTTATTACCTACCTATGAATAATTATCTAAATAAATTAATAAATAACTGTATGTTTAAGAATTTACGTACATACATAATATCAAACTTCAAACTATACACACCAAAAAAAAACTAAGGATGTTTTTGAAACTATTTTTATTTGTCATAGTGTTTAAAACATTTGTAGGATTTGTTTATATGTAAAACTGTGGTGGTAATATTCCGCTTATCCAAAGGAGTATAGAAATTAATAGAGATATCACTCCCTGTACACACCACAAAACTTTGAATTAAGTAAAAAAAAAAAAAAAAACATAGTCCAAAATGAAACAAAAAGTATAAATAACAACTAATTTGACAAAAATTTTATACAACTGGAATGACAATGTTAACATCCGCCTGAAATTTAATAGAAGTAGGTAGGTAAGAATATATATAAGAAATTAAATGAAATTAAAACATTCATAAATAAAATTATCTCACACTCAACCAAACATAATGCTTAATATGAAATAAAGGAAGATGGCAATTACACGCACCTATTCTATTTAATATAAAAAATCAACTTTCCTGAAATAGTAAAATTCAAATTTTTCAACAATATATTACTTAATTGATAAATATTTCTGGTCTTCGGTCTCGGCAGCCCTAAGACTCTTGACGCTCAGCAGATAAATTATAAACACTAAACCAAACTCCTTGCAAATAATTAGGTACTGTAAAAAAATTACAATATTGACAAATAGAAAATATTAGTAGACCCTACCAACCTATGAATAAATTTCGAAGAAATTTATAAGTTTAAGAATTTATGTACCTACATAATATTAAACTTGAAACTATCCACACAATAAAAACCTAAGAATGTTAGTGAAACTAATTTTTTTTATTTGTCATGATACTTAAAATATGTATGTTTCCAAAATGAAACAAAGTATAAATAATGACCAATTTGACAAAAAAAATTGTACAACTCGAATGACATTGAAAACATACACTTGAAATTTAAAAGAATTATGAGTGCCCTACGTAGGGAGAAAATATATAGGAAGAAATTAAATTTAAAAAATGGGTGCGTGTACTGAGGTACGCGCATGAGAAGTTATACTTCTTTGGCATCATTAAAAAATAGTTTTTAATTGCATGCAAAAATATTGCGTGGAGTCCCTCCACGTGGAAGAAGTGAAACTTCGTAATGTGGAAATGAAAATAGGAAGGGGTAGAAATTGATTTTTAGTGAAATCATATTGTATCAAATCAAACTAAAAAAATTAAGGAAATAAATTTGTAACGATTCATAGATTGATCTTCAGAGAGAGAGAGAGAGAGAGAGAGAGAGAGAGAGAGAGAGAGAGAGAGAGAGAGAGAGAGAGAGAGAGAGAGAGAGAGAGACCTATTGAATGTCTATAAAACTAACGTTTTTATGAGAGCAGATTTTCATGAAATAAATCATGAAATAATTCAACGATAAAAGCTGTTTATTTAACTAAGCGGACGGGTTCGCCCCAAGGAGAAAATTGACGCGGTGAGACCTCGTGGACATAGAGAAATGACACACACTCACTATTTATGTGTCTATTTAACAAGATTTTTTTCTGCAATTTAAATTGTAATATACAAAAACGGTATTGAAAATTGAAACAAATATGGTGACACTACAAACTGTCAAGATCTTTATTTTTTTCTTACTCTCTAATTAGTTCCTTACAATAGCAAAACGTAACGTAATGGCTTGAAAGCTATTGCTCGGCAGACATCGAGAAATGACACTAACAGTTTGTATATCTATGACACACATTACATAAAATTAAGAAATATTTTTTAACCCGTTTAAAATTAATTTTTTTTAGACAAAAGATAGCCTATGTCCATCCCCAGGATATAATCTATCTCCTTGCCAAATTTCATTACGATCCGTCTAGCCGTTCAGCCAGGAAAAGGTAACAAACAAACAAACAGACAGACAAACAGACAAACAGACAGACAGACAAAGTTACTTTCGCATTTATAATATTAGTAAGGATAATGTTTTTGTTAAAATAGTAACATAACATATTATTACTGCTTTCGCCGACCGATACTACTTTTTTTTTAATAATAAAAGAACAAATATATGAGTTTATATCAGTAATCAAATTCTTAAAATGTAAGAATTAGTTACCTTTTTTGCCGCAATTGTTTTTGTAATAGACAATGGAAACCACATTAAATTTTCACATCACTTTATAAACAGTTGACAAAACCGTTCACGTGTAGGTTGTTTGCTGCCGCTGTCTCTCTTCTCCTCGGACGCATCAGCCGATGGAGTGGTAGAGAGATAGATGCGTCACAAGCCGATCGTGCCTCTCTTTCGCTTGTTCCGCGATCTCGCTTGCACGCTCGGCTCAGGCGGAACGTGACAATGAGTCTTGCTTTTTCATGCGTGCAGCCGGCGTGCATCGATTTATAAGACGTAATCACGTCAAAAATTCATTTTGGCGGAAAGTGGACATAGGGTCATATGCATCCGAGGTACAGAAATATATATATAGGGCAAACATACGAGATATAGCTATTAAATAACCGGACTGAAGTCATAACACTTTTTATTCGTCACCAATTGCAGCAGAAGTTAATCGCCTTCAATGTACTCCCCTTGGCGATCCCTACACCGCTCCATACGACGTTTCCATTGTTGAAAGCAGTGCTGGAAGTCCTCTTCTGTCAGCTGGTTGATAACCTCCAACGCTATTGCTTCAACCGCTTCCACACTTTCAAATCTTGTCCCCTTCAGCGCCGACTTGACCTTGGGAAATAGAAAAAAGTCACAGGGGCAAAGTCGGGCGAGTACGGTGGGTGTTCCAACACGGTAATGCCATATTTTGCGAGGAACCCTTTCACAGACAGAGCAGAATGGAATGGTGCATTGTCTTGGTGAAGGATCCAGTACTTGGTCTTCCACAAATCGGGTGTTCGTCTTCTCACATGCTCTTGTAGGGCCGTCAGAACCTCGATGTAGAAATGTTGATTGATCATCTGACCCTCACATACCAAGTGAAAGTAGGCAATGCCACGAATGTCGAAAAAGACAATCGTCATTGCTTTGAATTTGGATTTGCTCATCCTCACTTTTTTATGCCTTGACGAGTTTGGGCTCTTCCAATCCATGGATTGCGTCTTTGTTTCGGGATCGTAAGAAAAAAACCACGATTCATCACAAGTAATCACCTTGTCTAACAAATCTGGATTAGTGGCGATGTTGTTATGGATGTCAGTAAAAATATTCTGTCTTTATTCCTTTTGGTCAGGAGTGAGGAGTTTCGGCACCATTTTTGCGCAAACCTTCCGCATGTTAAAAGTGACCACATGACTGTTCGCGCGTGTTACCACCTCTTTCTTCGTCACCGCTGAAGTAGGAGTAACTCGGATCATCTGGGCGATTCGAGGGTCAAGAAGGTAAGCGCGCCCGAGGAGTATATGTACCCCGATCTAAGCACAGAGCACTGATGGTGCGGGAGAAAGGAGCACGAAGCACACCTCCACGATCGTCGTCCTGCCGGACCACCAGGAACGCCACTATGCCCGAGCACGCATCGAACATCGAAAGTGGTCTTAGTCTCTCGGACTGGTAAGCTCAACTGACATTTTACTTTGGAAATCGGACTTAGCCCAGTAGTCGAGGAGGGGTGACTGAATTGCGCCCCAATGGAAAGGGTGCCTTTCAGGTTTTTTCAAGCACACACACAATTCTTTAAATCCTGATAGGCTGCCTTTCCAGAACGAGTTATTAAATGAATTTTTAACCGAAAAGAATCCTGAAATGTGCCCCATTGGAAAGGGTGCCTTTCAGGTTTTTCTACATAAGCAAAAGAATTTGTAAAATCCTGATGAACTGCCTTTCCAGAACGTGTTATAGACTTCCTTTTGAGACAAAACTTATCCTGAAATATGCCCCATTGGAAAGGGCGCCTTTCATGTTTTTCTTCATATGCAAAACAATTTACATAATTCTGATAGGCTGCCTTTCCAGGGCTTGATTTTTGCTTTGTTGTTTGCGGGAAATTATCCTGAATTGTGCCCCATTGGAAAGGGTGCCTTTCAGAAATTTTTAGTTTTCGTTAGATCGTTGTGGGCAATGAATTGTGCCCCATCGGAAAGGCCGCCTTTCAGGTTTTTTCCTTGTGCGCATACAGTTCGTAAAATCCTGATAGGCTGTCTTCCCAGAGTTGGCTATTCGCTTTGTTTTAAGCGAAAGAAAACCCTGAATTGTGCCCCATCGGAAAGGCCGCCTTTCAGGTTGTTTCCTTGTGCGCATACAGTTCGTAAAATCCTGATGGGCTGCCTTTCCAGAGTTGGCTATTTGCTTTGTTTTAAGCGAAAGAAAACCCTGAATTGTGCCCCATCGGAAAGGCCGCCTTTCAGTTTTTTCCTTGTATGCATACAGTTCGTAAAATCCTGATGGGCTGCCTTTCCAGAGTTGGCTGTTCGCTTTGTTTTAAGCGAAAGAAAACCCTGAATTGTGCCCCATCGGAAAGGCCGCCTTTCAGGTATTTTCCTTGTGCGCATACAGTTCGTAAAATCCTGATGGCCTGCCTTTCCAGAGTTTTCTGTTCGCTTTGTTTAAAGCGAAAGAAAACCCAGAATTGATCCCCATCGGAAAGGCCGCCTTTCAGGTTGTTTCCTTGTACGCATACAGTTCGTAAAATCCTGATGGGCTGCCTTCCCAGATATTTTGGTAATTTTGTGTTAAGCCAAATAAGTCCTGAACAAAATTATACAAATACAATTAAACATTAGATATTACCAGTGGGTGAAATTAATTTTCGGAATAGTATAGACCTCCATTCCTTACATAAATTTAATACGCCTGTGCGTAATTGTTACTTTAAGAATTGAGTGCTTCTCTAGTTATGAAGACCAGTAACATATTACATACTCATTGTTCCGGAAACAACTACTGATGGCTCTAAAAGCAATGCAAAGGTTTTCCAGCAATGTAAGTTCATCGTGTGGGATGAATGCATGATGTCACATAAAAAGTCTTTGAAGGCGTTAGACAGAACTATGAAAGATCTACGAAACAATAAAAACATATTTGGTGGAGCGATGATTTTGTTAGCAGGAGATTTTCGTCAAACATTACCAGTGATTCCCACGGTCAACGCCAGCGGATGAACTCAGTGCATGTTAAAAGTCCTCCATTTTGTGGAAATACGTTAAGATACTAAATTTAAGCAATAATGTGCATGTGGAATTACAAAATGATCGATCTGGAGAAATATTTTCTAAGCAACTAATTGACATTGGTAATGGCAAAATCCCTGTAGATATTTTGACTGGCTGCATTTCATTTCCTGTCAATTTTTGTCAGTTGACTGAAACAAAAACCGAGCTCATACAAAAGGTGTTCCCAAACGTCGCTTAAAATTACAAAGATAATTTTTTGTTGAGCGAACTTGCTATATATATCAGCTGCCAAAAACACGGATGTAAATGAAATAAACTTCAAAATTCAAAATGAAATTGCCTGTAAATTAAGGACATACTACAAATCAGTTGATTGCGCAACTAATCAATATTATGTCAACTATCCCCCAGAATTTTTGAACTCATTGGATTTGTCAAGATTGCCACCTTATAATCTTCAATTGAAAGTAGGATCAGTAGTAATAATGTTAAGAAATATTAACCCTCCGCGTCTTTGTAACGGTACACGTCTAGAAGTGAAAAATTTACTTAACAATGTGATCCAAGCAACAATTCTAAAAGGAAAATGTAAGGGAGAAGAAGTGTTGATACCTCGCATCCCAATGGTAACAACTGACATATCATTTGAAATTAAACGACTAAAATTTCCATGGTGGCGTGCTTTTGCTATGACTGTAAATAAATCCCAGGGTCAGGCGTTGAGTGTTTGCGGCGTTAATCTTGAAAACCCATGTTTCTCTCGTGGACAGTTTTATGTCGCCCGCTCCCGCGTTGGGAAACCGTCTGCTTTATTTGTTTACGCGCCAGGCAACCAAACAAAAAATATCGTATACCATTAAGCATTAGAATGAATTTCAACACATTTATAAAGTACTAGCTGTACCCTGCCACGCTTCGCTGTGGCACATTGTGATTGAATAGTTGAAAAATGAGAAACAAAACAAAGAATACATTTCATATAAGTTTAATTTTACAATACTTGTGGATATACAATATTTTTTGTTTTTCCACTGTATGCGTAGATATAAAGACTATCTGGTTTTCCGACTCGGGAACACGCAACATACAGTTGTCCATGAGAAAAGCAATCCGCATCTAAATCTAAAACACACAATTCTAAAGATTGACTTTGAGCTTTATTGATTGTGATTGCAAATGCCAATCGAATTGGGAATTGTAATCTTTTAAATTGAAATGGTGTATCGGTCGGGATCATGGGTATTCGAGGAATGAGGACATCTTCACCTTTGAAAGGCCCCGTTAAAATCGTTGCATCCACTACGTTATTCGTTAATTTATTAACTGAAAGTCGCATGCCGTTGCACAGTTTTGGCTGATTAATATTCCGCAAGAGGATAATTGGCACACCTATTTTCAATTTAAGTATGTGTGGTGGTATCCTTGGCAGATCAAGTGAGTTTAAAAATTCCGTAGAACATATTAATTAAATTAAAAATTAAAAATAATATATATAGGGTCTAAGGAGTTCAAAAAATGAATAGCCTAGAACCATCTACATGCAATCCCACATAAAGTGGTGATAGACCCATACAAAACATAACCTCTACTTACGATTGATGCAATTGTTATTGGCGATAGAACATATTAATTAAATTTTAAAAAAAGGTATAGGGTCTAAGGAGTTCAAAAAATGAATAGCCTAGAACCATCTACATGCAATCCCACATCAAGTGGTGATAGACCCATACAAAACATAACCTCTACTTACGATTTGGATAACGGCGCAGCACAATCGAGACACGATCACACTAATGTACCTCATTCATATTGTATAATTAGTCCCATACCGGTACGCTTGGTCATTTTTTAATTATTGCACCTCACAATAAAAGCATTCTCATTGTATATATCCATTTCCCGCTCGCTTCACTTGTAGTTTTTTTCACGGCTAAGAGAAATCCTTTGGCATGGAGAAACGTTTCCATAACAGAAAATGTGTGTTTTTTGTTTTTATTGGTGAAAAAACACATGAATAAAATGGCCCGGTTACTTTTTCACGGTCGCGGGTATGTTGCTGACGTGAAAAGTAGATAAAAACAATCCTTGATGCGGGTTGTATGTAATGGTAAAATTTCAGCACGATCGGTGCAGAACTTTTTGAGTTTTTGAAGCGTACACAAACCAACATAACATTTTTATATATATAGATTGTAGTGTACGAAATAAAAAATTATTTTTGTAAGTAATTGTCGTTTATTGTTGAGAAAATAATTAATGTGATCACTCAGAAATACATTTTATTTATTTAATTTTTTTTTTGCCATCTTTTGCCAGAACGAGAATCCCTATTTCCCTTCGTCACGGCATCACGAGTGAACGTCTGGACCAATTTCGGTACTTCCTTTTTTGTTGTTGTTTGTTATTGTCAGGAGAAGGTTCTTATGAAGTTGCGTGGAAAATTAGAAAATTTAACAAAATAAAACTTCGCGCGATTGATCGAGCTGCCTCACATGCTAACGTACTAGGTGCGCTGTTACCACTACCAGATATGCGAATAATCAGTCAGTCTTTCAAGGTAGGGAGGTAGGTGGTGGGTAGCTATGTCAGAGTAGGTTCGTAGATAAGTAATATTGGAAAAATTCTAAGGACAGGACAACGTCATTCGGGTCAGCTAGTATACGAATAGAATTTGAATAAGCATTGCTCACATTGCCACAACATTTAAAAATGATTGCAATTTATTATGATCGATTTAGAATGATCGAGAAAGTTCTAGAAATTGTCCGAATGATCTGGAAAGTTCCAAAATGAGTGCAATTGATTATGATCGACAGAGAATGTTCGAGAAAGTTCTAGAAATGTCTTGAATGATCTAGAAAATTCTAAAATGAGTGCAATTTATTATAAGCGATTTAAAATGCTCGAGAAAGTTCTAAAATGTTTTGGATTGGTCTGTAAAGTTCCAAAATGTGTACGGGTGTTATTATTTATCTAAAAGAACGAAATCTAAGTGATGCACATCTAAATATTCTAGAGTGATCTGGTACTGGAAATGTCGGTGTCTGATGGTATATAAACCGAAATTCAGTGACTTTTTGTCAATTCCATCGTGTTTGCAGTCGAGTGAAGATCAATTGGAATCAAGAGTAAACAGTTACAGAAAAAAATCAAGTGATTTTCACAAGTGAAAAAGAAGAAAGTATTTGAATGTTCTGGACTGTTCTAATACTAGAAATTTCGGTCGCTAATGGTATATAAACCGAAATGCAGTGACTTTTCGTCAGTGTTATCATTGTAACAATCAAGAGATTTATTTTGTGTAACTTTTTTACATCGTTGTTACATATACACAAAATGCCAAAGCGGAAAAAAGTATTTACCAAATCTAAAGTGGATTCACAAAGAACAAAAGTAACACGTCAAAATGAAACAGAAGAACAAAGGGAAAAACAGCTTTCAAATATTCGTCAAGGCGTGAAAAGACTTGTAGAAAATCAAACCGAAGAAGAAAGAGCACGCACTAACGAAGAAACCCGATCCCGAGTCCAATCGATTCGAAATCATCAGTCTGCTGACCAACGTGAATTGGAAAAGAGAAAAAGTAAAGCAACAATGGGCACTCTACGCCAACAACAAACTGCTACACATGAGAGTTTAGAACTTCAGGCATTCCATTATGATTGCCAAAAAAAATATTTTGACCATCCAAATATTGTCATAGGAAAAATGGATACGATATGCGAGTATTGCCATGCACGGAAATTCAAGGGAGAAACTGCTGGTATGTGCTGCTAGTATTACTCGCATATATGAATGGAGAATCACCAGATTCCAATCATTTTCTACAAATTATACGTCGGTACAACTGTTGTTTTCAAATGACTTCATTTGGAGCTACTTTAATATGCCAGGAAGAAATTTCAGTCCAGTGTTCAAGGTTCAAGGTAAAATTTATCACCGAGTAGGGTCACTCATGCCGATTTCTAATGAGACTCCAAAGTTTCTTCAAGTATACTTTATTGGTAACGAAGACCTTGAAATAGATCAACATTGCTCTCACATTAAGGGACTACAACGAGACATTATTCAAAAATTATGTCTACTTCATAATCATAATCACCTAATCAATGTGTTTAAATCTTATTTAGACCAAATGGTTGCAGACAATCATAAGACTGTCATTCGCGCAGATAAACGACCAGCCGGTCAACACGAACGAAGGTTCAATGCACCTCAAACGAACGAAGTTGCTGTAGTACTTGTTGATAACGAATATAGTCGTCGTGATATTATTATCCAACGCCGAAGTAATCAATTGCAACGTATTGCTGAAACACATCGTAGTTATGATGCACTACAGTATCCGCTAATTTTTTGGCAAGGTGAGGATGGTTATAACTTTAATATTCAACAAATCGATCCAGCTACAAATGTCGAAACTAACAAAAAAGTATCAGGTATACAATTTTATGCTTATGGAATTATGACGAGAAATGGTGAATATAACCATATTTTACATTGTCATCAATTATTTCAGCAGTTTATTGTGGATATGTATGCTAAAATTGAGATGGAAAGATTAGAATTTATTCGCCATAATCAACGAAAGTTGCGTTCGGATGAATAGGCTACATTCATTTGAACGATGCTATGATGAATGATGGAAACGTCGATAACATGGGAAAATTGGTCATCTTACCATCTACGTTTACTGGAAGTCCACGTCATATGCATGAATATGCTCAAGATGCGATAACTTTGTCAGAAAACACGGCCGACCAGATTTATTTATAACATTTACATGTAATTCTTCATGGGTGGAAATAAAAGACGAATTACAATATGGACAGGCGGCCAGTGATCGACATGATATTGTTGCCCGAGTTTTTTGTCAAAAATAAATTAAATTTACTGACGCCATCGTAAAAAATCAAATATTTGGTGCTGTTACCTGCTGGATGTTTTCAATTGAATGGCAGAAACGAGGATTGCCACATTCTCACAACTTAATTTGATTCAAAATAGAATTCAACCGAATCAAATAGATTATATCATCGAGGCTGAGTTTCCAAACCCGGAAGAAGATCCTGATCTTTATAATATAATAGTAATAAACAAGTTTCATGGCCCATGTGGTGAACTAAATTGAAGATCTCCGTGCATGAAAGATGAAAAATGTACGAAACGTTATCCGAAGCCACATTTGAACGAAACAATCACCGGTGAAGACGGATATCCGAAATACAGACGTCGACCACCAGAATAAGGCGGATTTACAGCTCAAATTAAAGTACGAGGCAATGAAGAAATTCAAATTAACAATCAATGGGTAGTTCCATACAATCAATTTTTATCCGAAATGTTTAATGCCCATATCAATGCTGAATACTGTAGTTCTGTCAAAAAGATTAAATATGTGTGCAAATATATTAATAAAGGCAGTTTTTACGGTAACCAAGAAAACCAACATGATGAGATAGTACAATCAAATGGGTCGTTACATCAATACCAACGAAGCGATTTGGCGAATTTTAAGTTTTCCCATTCACGATCGAGATCCGCTGGTTCTCCATTTATCCGTCCACTTAGAAAATGGACGTGTGTTTTTCAGTACAGAAACGGCACAAAAAGTTGCGACAGAACCACCAACACGAACAACTTTAACAGCATTTTTCGAATTATGCCAGAAAGATCCATTTGCTAAGACTTTACTTTATTCAGAAGTACCAAGTTATTATACATGGAATACAACAAGTAAACAATATAATTCTCGAAAACGTGGAATGCCAGTAAAAGGACATGATGGAGTATTCAAGAGTAACACAATAGGACGAGTCTACTCAGTGCATCCAAGAAACGCTGAATGATTCTATCTACCTTTATTACTACACACTATTCGTGGCCCAACGTGATTAGAAGACCTAAAAACTATCAATGGTTACATTTGTAAAACATATCGAGAGGAATGTCAAAGATTAGGCCTACTAGAAAACGATAATCATTGGGAGTTAGCTATGAACGAAGCAGTCCAAATGGCAACAGCGAAACAAATTCGTGAGCTATTTGCAATTATATTAACTACATGTAATCCTTCTAATCCAAATCGACTATGGCTTAAATATCGAGAATATATGAGCGATGACATCTTGGCTGAACTACGACGACAAAACCCGGACTTAGAAATTGATTTCAATGAAGAAATTTTTAACAAAGCTTTGATTTTGATAGAAGATAAATGTTTAACAATATATAACCAAACGTTAGTACAACTAGGTGTTCAATCTCCTAATCGAAGTCATTTGGATGCTATGAACAGTGAATTTTTAAAAGAAACAAATTATAAAATCGACGAATTGGGGCTTTACATCCAACACAACAAACCCTTATTAATTTAGAGTCAAAAATAGGCATATGATATAATAATTTATTATTATAGAAAACAGCAAGGTGGCATATTATTTTTAGAGGAACCTGGTGGCACCGGGAAAACATTTTTGATCAATTTAATTCTAGCTGAAATTCGTGCAAATAAAGAAATTGTTCTCGCCCTAGCATCATCGGGGATAGCGGCTACACTCATGGATGGTGGACAAACAGCGCATTCTGGTTTGATATTACCATTAAATGTAGCTGACTATGAATTTCCGGTATGTGACATCACAAAATCATCAGCACGTGGACAAATATTGAAACAGTCCAGGAAAGATATGAAAAAAACACGGACAAATTGCAAGAAATGGTTTTTTACATCAAAATTCGCAGAAAAATTCGTAGAAAAACATATACAAAATCCGCCGAAATCCACTATCTTTTGGTACCTTTTTTCCGGGATTTTGTCCCGGAAAAACGCAGAAAAAAACCCTCAAAAACGGTGCATCTGACAACAAAACCTGTAAAGACAAAAATTAAAGAACATTAACATTTTCCATAGCATATCCAAAGTTCAAGCAAATCCGCTTATAAATTCTGCTTAGTTTTCCGGGATTATTAAATATTATTAAAATATTAAAAATGAAATAAATCGAAAATTGTACACTTTACAGCATAATGGTTTAGGAAAAAGATAAAGTAAACAATGTTTTTCATAATATATTAGAATTTCACACAGATTAACATTTAATTAGTTTTTTTTGTTTTCCAGGAAATGTCCCGGAAAAAAGTTATCAAAAGAGAGAAAAAAACGGAAACCGTGCACCGAACTTCAAAATGAATCGTGAATTAAATTAAGGACAAAAAAAATTGCATTATATAATTGACCTTTATCACAATTATGGATTAGCAACTACTGTATTTGATGGATATGGGAAAACTCACAGTACTAAAGACACAGCACATATGAGAAGAACAAGAGGTAATGCATCACCTGTAGTTGAATTCACAGGAGAAATGCAACTCCGTAAAGATATGTTTCTTTTGAAGGAGCGAAATAAAGGACAATTTTTAAGGTTATTTGCAATACATGTACGCGAAGAAGAATGTCCTGTTGTCGAAGCACCAGGTGATGCAGATATTTACATTGTCCAAGAAGATCTAAAATGTGCAAAAGAACAGTTGACAACAGTTATAGGAACATACACAAATTTACTTGTCCTTTTACTCTACTACTTTGACCCACAATCACATAACTGCTTGTGTTTAAAAAGTGAACAATGGCAGAAGAAAACATATCACATTAAGGAGCTAAAGCTGAAGCTCGGTGATGAAATTTGTAGTAATATTCTTTTCTGCCATGCATTCATGGGATGTGACACAACATCACACATAGCCTATATGGTATAGGAAAAGGGAAAATAATGGATCTGATCCAGAGTGACAGTGCCTTCAGGCAACTTGCGAAAGTATTTTCAGATTGTATTCCGAGTGTGTCAAAAGAAGACATTGTAAAATCGGGAGAACAGCTGCTACTACGCCTGTACAATGGGTCGAGAAGTGACACACTCGACACTTTGCGTTTTAAAGTGTTTAGTGAGAAAGCAGCTACTAGTTACAAATGTGTACAACCAGAACCGTTACCTCCAACTAGTGCTTCAGCTCGTTTCCATTTCCTAAGGGTTTTCTATCAGATACAAGAATGGAATGGAATTAAGATGAATCCAGAAGAATGGGGTTGGAGAAAATGTGGCCACCTTCTCTTGCCAATTTCGACAGACAAGCCAACAGCTCCGGAATGCCTTTTGAAGGTAATCAGGTGCACTTGCAAGGAAGATGGTTGCGGTGCATCCAACTGCAGTTGTAGGAAACACGGCATCTCATGTTCTTCGGTTTATGGAAACTGTCATGGATCAACCTGTAAAAACCGGCGTGAATTACCTCCCGAGGAATGCAATTACTGTGACGGCTTTTAAGGTAGGGTGTTCCTACATATCCATGCATGTTTATTTAGTATTGTGTGTTGCAGAGTGCATCCCAATGTGTGTAATTTTTCTATTTCTTCTCGAAACAGGTCACTGGAAATCTTGTGTAAATTTAATGGTATGTTATGTTTTGTGAGAATGGACGTGTCGAACTTTTCTTTCAAACGATAAGCAGTTGAAATGAGTGTGTTTTTTTTTATGGAAAATAATTTTGGTAGATTTCAAAAACGTTTTAACACGTCACTAACTGAAAAAGGAATATAATTTAAGTGACTTTAAAATATATATTGGAAAATGAATATAGTTCGGATCTGACATAATTTGACATGGGATACAATGCTTTCTGTTATTTAGCCTACATATTCAATACTTTTTCCGTGGCCGATCACAAAATAAAATCTATTTACCAGATTTCAGTGAATTAAGGATCTAGTAGGTATAGGAAATCTCGTGTGCTTCTGTTTGTCCTACCAAAACTTTTTCAATACGATGTTCCGTTTTCGTTTTATTGAATTTTTAAAGATTTTTCAGGACGAGTCACAAAAAAACTATATACATATGTAAATATATATATTTATATATATGAGCAGATTTTGGTGAATTTAAGCTATATTTAATACAAAAAATATGTCTTTAATTTTAGTCACAACTTTCTTTGACGTAAGATACAACATTTTAGTTTTGTCTTTTTTTTTCAGGAAATTTTCTGGAAAACCAAAAACTTATTTTGTGTTGATTTTTGTGAATTTGTAATATATTATGAAAATCGTTGTGTACTTTAACTTTGTCCTGAAACATTTTGCTGTAAAATGCGGCATTTTCAATTTATTTCAATATTTTAGGTTTTTCCGGGACGAATTCCAGAAAACAAAATAGTAGTTATTAGTGGATTTCTGTACATTTTTGATATTTTATGATAAATTTTTCTCTCTTTAATTTTAGTGTCTATACCTTTTGTAGAATGCACTGTTTTCCAGTTATTAATTTATTACGCATTTTTCCGGGACAAATCCCGGAAAAAACTTTACCAAAATAAAGTGGATTTTGGTGGATTTTGGATATTTTATTCTACGAATTTTTCTGCAAATTTTGATGTAATAAACCTTTTTCTTGCAATTTGTCCATAAATCGACCCCTTTTTCTCATAAAACAAAGCCATTATATGAGACGAAAGCACAATGGCCCATAGAAAATCACTAGAAGCACTCAATAGAACACTTCAAGATTTACGCGACAACACGAATATAATGGGAGGTGTGTTGTTAATACTATCAGGTTGACGCCAACCGTTAGTGCTCCTCGAATACGCACAGACCGCTATGGCGCGTCGCCGCCTCGCCCCGAGCGTGTGCGACGTGAACGCACCTGGGTGCAGGGTGGTGCAACGCCTCGAACATAAGCTGCCCCGCCTAATCGACTGTCGCCCGCGCGATAGTCGACCACGGGGGTACTGTGAGGTGACCTGATTATCTGGACTTTGTAATTAACTTTCAGCGCTCTTGAAAACGATCTTAATTGAGTAACAGCTATGGTTAAATGTTATTTGTAATTCTGGACTGTAGCGCCATCAGGCGGCGTGCATGGCCCGGGATTACTTTTGAACACAACAGGTTTTCGCGGGAGCGAGGCTGGGGAGTCGTGCGGACGCCACAGCCATCGCCAGTTGATCACCGCCCTCCAAGGAGACTAGTCGCGGGTCGCCCGCGGAGCCTCTCGACCTCCGCCCTTGCCGCCGTCCCTACCGGAATTGCGTGAGTTTTTAAACCCGCCAGCTCCGAGCCTCACGGACAGCCCGGCTAGTCGACCTGAGTTCACCGATAGCCTTACTTAATTTGAGCTCATCACCGGAACTCCCCGTGTTACGTGGATCCTTGAACTGTGTGTATAAATTCCGGAACTGTTTAAGATTAGTGTAGTGTGAAGTGTGCACGGAACATTAGGGTAGCGTGGCACAAGCCCATCAGAAATGTGGCCGGTAGAGCCCGGCTCCCAGTAAGCGGGCCATGCACGACGCAGTGCATGTATAGCATGCCTTGTAATAAAACACTCTAAATTGAGCCTCCACGTATATGTTACAACGCCCGTAGCATAGCGTCCCTGGTGGCTAAAACAGCCGGGGGTAACTCTGATTGAACGACCCTTACTGCCTGCCGGCCACGTGGCGACGTCACGCCCTGAGCCAAGAGTCTCGGCTACGCACTAGCACGTAGTTAATATTGCTAGTTGGCGCCCAAAAGCAACACCACACCCTTAATATCACCTCGGCAGAAGGCAGAAGGCAGAAGGCGTCAAGGTGATTTTCATCAAACGCTTCCTGTCATTCTTAAATCGACGCTGGCAGATGAAATTAATGCTTGCTTAAAGAAGTTGTCCATATGGGAACACGCAAAAATAATCAAATTAACAACGAACATGAGGGCGCACATTTCAGGCGATGAAAAGGCACAAGAATTTTCTGAAAAACTTTTACAAATAGGAGAAGACACCTATCCAATAGACGAAAATACTGGCCAAATAACATTAACTAATGAGTTATGTAATGTTGTTGAAACACCTGAACAACTTATTAATGAAGTATATCCAAATATTGTTGGAAATTATACCAATTCAGAATGGTTACGCGACCGAATTATTCTAGCCACGAAGAACGACATTGTCAACGACATCAACAACATCATCCAGGAAATGATTCCGGCGGAAGAGAAAATTTACATGTCAATTGATACAATAAATGATGAGCTAGAAAGCATCAATTTCCTACTGAATTTTTTAATTCATTAGATGTTTACGGAATGCCATTACACTGTCTTAAATTAAAAATTGGTTCACCAGTTATTTTATTACGAAATCTGAACTCGCCGAAACTGTGTAATGGTACGAGACTCTGCATCAAACAGCTACAAAATAACGTCATCGAAGCCAGTATAATGACTGGTAAAGAAGAAGGAAATATAGTATTTATACCACGGATACCTTCAATATCAAATGGATTGCCCTTTACTTTTAAACGCTTAGAGTTCCCGGTGAAGTTGGCTTACAGCATGACCATTAGCAAAGCACATGGCCAAACATTCCAGTACTGTGGAGTTGACTTAAGGAAACCATGCTTTGCACACGGCCAACTATACGTCGCATGCTCACGAGTAGGATCACCTCGAGATTTGTTTATTTATAGTCCGAACAACAAAACTATACATGTAGTGTATAAGCAAGTGCTGTAAAAATAAAAAATAAAAAAAATAATACTAAAATAAAAAATGTAAATGTATAATATATGTCAATATATAATGTAACACGTAAAATGTATGCTATATGAATAATATAATATGTAAATATGTAAATAAAACATGAATTTTTCACTTTCTTAACTTTTTCTTAAAATTATTTTAATTCGTTAATTAGTTTACTCTATTATATATACTCTATATACACCGCCTTTTTAATGGCCGAATAAGTCTCTCAATATCGAAAATATAAATCAATAATATCTATGTTAAAAAACGTATTCTTATATATTTTTTATACCATTAAACATGCGATGTATCTTAACCCGAGCAACGCCGGGTATCGCTGCTAGTGCTTAAATATAATATTAATAGGAAACTAAAATTGTTCGTTTTGTCGCATACCATAAGTTGAATAATAATTTGTACAGACATACATTGATTGCATTTTGTGTGCATTTTGTGTGCGCCGATCATTCAACAATAAGGGACAATTCAAAATTTTCTTGGAATAAAATAAAGAGTATAAACTGTCTGAGTAGCCCATCAGGATTTTACGAACTGTATGCGTACAAGGAAACAACCTGAAAGGCGGCCTTTCCGATGGGGCACAATTCAGGGTTTTCTTTCGCTTAAAACAAAGCGAATAGCCAACTCTGGAAAGGCAGCTCATCAGGATTTTACGACCTGTATGCGCACAAGAAAAAAACCTGAAAGGCAGCCTTTCCAATGGGCACATTTCAGGATTCTTTTCGGTTAAAAATTCATTTAATAACTCGTTCTGGAAAGGCAGCCTATCAGGATTTAAAGAATTGTGTGTGTGCTTGAAAAAACCTGAAAGGCGCCCTTTCCAATGGGGCGCAATTCAGCGTCCCCGTCGAGGAGGGATCCGGAGTGCAGTGATGTGGAAAACTACTTACCGAAGAAGGTAATCGTTGGCGATATGATGCGTCATCTCGTGGACCGAGTTGGGGACTCGTCGGACGAGTTTTTTGTGATAAGTCGCTCTATTGTTTGTGACCTGTGGAAGGTGGACAGTAGCACCCAACGTCTGAAAATGCTCACAGTTGATGTGTCAATTTTGGCTCGCTGAGCGAGTACAACATAGTGAGCAGAAACTCGGAAGGAAATACTTGTGGCTTATATGTGTGACTGCGGTGATTGGTTTGTTCCTGGCATGTCATGGTAGTATAATGGTATACCCGACTTGGACTTTCTTCCCGACAGGGACTTCTAACCCCGAGGCAACTATTATTTTCTTTGTGTACGAGTGCAACGGAAAGGTTTTTTCAAGCCCCCTAGTTTGAATGTGACAGGGGCGGACCTGTTGGACGTGGACGAATATGGCCGTGGCCTGTTCTTTGCGTCGCTGTGTCGCAGTCGTCGGGGCAACTCGTTGTTCCTGTTTGGAAGCGCGCTATCGAAGTCCGGCTTGAGAGCTGTTGGGGCAGCAGAGCGCTAGTCGGCAGGCGTGCTGGTGGAAGAGACGACTTGACGAGCGAGTGTCCGGCCAGTTTTCACTCACAGACTCGAGGGTTTTCAATTAAAGTTGCTAGAGGTTTGGCGGTTAAAATAATGAAGTTGGAGGCGTTGTACACGCAATCTAAATATTGGAGGACAATAAAAATATTATAAATATTTGGTTCATTTAAATGTCTTTTTTGTCTAGAAGTCATTTTAGTATATTTATGCCTCAGATATTGTATACTTGAAATATTACTCGCTTGGCTTAGGTTCCTTTAATGTATTCGATTTTTCTATTTATTTTAGTTTTGCTACTGTAAATATTGGAGGCAATAAGTATTGAAAACATAATTATTCACTTTATTTATTTTTTTCAGAATAATAAGAATTCACTGTATGTTAAAGTTCATGTACGAATTGTTAGTAATAATCACAATGTTTTTGTCGATAGGCACATGCTTTGCGTGTCCTAGAGCAAGTGAAGAAACAAAGAACATGTACACAAGACTAACTAAGTCCTCGAGAGGTATCTTTTTATCTTTGTTAACCATATATTCGCAGATAATAAAATGTCCAACTCTCACAAGCCATTTATTTGGTTTCGCTCGAACACAACCCTTTCTTGTTTCCTCTCCCGGACGGCAACAGATTTAGGTTTTTTAAACGTTAATTTTATCTTCCTAACGAACGTGTAAGACGAAATAATCATTTAAGTAGTTCAGAGTACCTAGAGGTTTGGTTTTGTTACTATGGTTAAGTTAGCACAAAGTGTACATTGTCCGCTGATTCCTCTCTGCGGCGTCTGGCCGTAAGTTCGGCTGAAAAAGCGCATGACACTTGTTCGCGGCTCACTCCTGGGTTGGGGCGTGCACGCCAAGATGGCCGACGCGACGGGACCAACTGGCAAGTCAGCGGCCGGCGCGAGCTAGGCTACTGTCCTGTGGCGGCGCTTCGCCCGGGTACAAGCCCCCGCTGCCACAAACCAGTGATACGTGATCCAAAATCAAACCAAGTGACCTCAAAAGTCTTCTGTTTGAATGTTACTAAGTTATATCCGTGCCTAGTCCGCTGTCTGCTGCAAATATTGTAATTTATTGTATTTTATATAAATACAGAAATATACTTTTTGTACTTACAAAATATTCCTTTGGAAAACATTTGCCAAGAAATAATTTATATTACTACAGTAAATATATTGTAACTTTCAAAACACATGGTTATGGGTATTTTTACAAATATTAAAGAAATTTTCTTAGATAATACTAAGTATAAGTTACAAAAATTGGACATAATTTTATATTTTAGTTGATGTTTCATTTAAGGATATTCTTTTTGAACCATGAAAAATAAAATAGAATATTCAATAACTTTGATTCATTTTGTTTTATTATTTTTATTAATGTGCACAGTTAATAGTGGAAAAAAATTCAGTAAAGGTTTACAAAATAAGTTCACTATTATAGGTTCTGGGACAACACGAATAATAAATGTCCGGGTAAGACTCTAATCAATATTTTGCAGTGATAGAGATTTTTTGATGTAAATGCACAATTTAAAAAAATCTGTAATTTTACACGAATACTTTTGCTCCATTTACAAATAAATTACCGTGTAGGAGAGAAGCTCCCATCAGTTGTATCGGATAACTAGCGTAATTTCAGTGTCGTGATGTGAGATTTTAAACTTGTGAGTGGCTGTATTGCAGTGGTAGGTTATATTCGAAGTGAAGTGTAAGTGTAAAGCTACAAGGCCAATCACTCAAAGCTTACGCTCTGTGGAATTTACTGCACACGCTCCCTAACCCTTGCTGACCGACATATACTTCTTATGCAGGGCAGAGTCCGATGGGAAAATATGTGGCCCCATATGGTGAGGGAAACGGATACACTGTTTCATCGCGGCCCAGAAGCAACGGAGAAGAGCCGAGTCGAGAGGACGAGGCTACCCATTCCAACATCGACACCTACCAACCCCTAGCTCATTCAGCAACCTATAGCTTTCCTTTCGGCTGAGCCCCTCCATCAGGCCGTAGAGTGTGCCGGAAATTAGGTATTTCGGCACGTTTTTTTTATTTTTATTATAATTTTAAATTATTTTTGGAAATCTTGTTTTTCATATTTATTGGTTACACAAGGGTGTTTTACACTTTGTTAGGCTGGTGTACTCTACTTAGTTCAACTTTGCGGTAGTGGCCCGAGGCACATTTTCTCAGGGGACCAATCTGATCTTTTGCAAGTCTAATGACGGCGTTAGCAGCCAGGATGACATTTCTCCCGCTTGCCGTCACGTCCGGGATCTGTAATATTATTTCCCTACATTACTAAATTTGCATAGAGCATATTCTGGCTTGCAAGCTCTATTTCTTAGGGTAGAAACACACATACAGCGGCGCGGCGCGGCGCGACGCGGAGCGACTGCCGCTTTGAAAACAAACTGTCGTATTAGCATGAGTATTATCATACAGGCAGCGGAGCGTGGCGGCGCGGAGCGGAGCGGTGCGTAGCGGCAGTTGAAGAAACAAATCATTTTGTTTCTTGCGAGCGGCAGGAGCGGCAGAGCGATGGATGTAGAGCAGCTAATTGTTGAAGTGTTCGCCAGAAAGCCTTTGTGGCAAGTGAAAAATTGCCAGCATCACAATCGAGGTGTGATAGATAAATTGTGGGGAGAAGTTGCATCAGCTTTGGAGTCTGATAGTAAGTACACTGCAATCATATTTTGTGTAAGCTTGAAAGTCGTAATATTTGAATAATTTTTTATGTATACCTATCTGCACTAAACATTACATAATAAATAAACGGTTTCTTTGTAATTAGTTAATATTAGGCATATGTAAGTACGTTCACATTATAAATGCACTGCTTAGATAAAAATTATGTCAAAAAGATTTTACTCTTCCGCAACAATTCATTATTGTGCAGTGAGTGAAACGCATACGTTTGTGTGCAAACCATTGCCATTTTCCACGAGTAAATTAAAAGTATTATTGCCTTTTTTGACTGAATATATTCTAAATGTTTGCCTTTAAGCATTACACTGAGTTAACATATAAGATACATGGTTGCATACATTTAGTTGTAGGCAAGACAGCAATTCCTTCTTATTTATGTACTAATGGCTGCGGAAACGTACATGAAAAGTTTTCCAAGTGGAAAAAAAATATGTTAATAAAAAAACATTAAATGTTATTCAATGAGTTATTAGTTAGCCTACCCCTATGTAGATTGTTTACAACACTTTTTAACATTGTTTGTTAACAGCATATTTTTTGTAATTGCCTAGCATATTTCGACACAAATATTAATCTAGGTGTATGTAGGCTACCTATAGTCAACCTACGTATTATATATTGTATATAGATACCTCGAGTATACAGGGCATTTTATGACATTCCAGATAAATATAACGAATGATTCGTGCACTGTACATTGTACTTTGTTGAATTATTTTATAAGAGCCTATGTGACATGATGTAATCTTTAAACACTTCGCGAATGTAAAGTGAACGTCGGGTTGCTCTGTTATTTCTTCTGTTTCTTCTCTCTCTTCCGTTATCTTCTTCCTGGATTGAAAATTGACTAACTTCCTTGAAAGTAGGATCATTTTCGCCGTCTCTTTCTCTCACAACATTGTGAAGTACACAAATACACTTAATAATGTCAATAGCTGTTTCTACGTTCGTTTCGATTGCCTTACTTAACACTCTCCATTTGGCATACAATAAGCCAAACGCACACTCAACACATCTTCTCGCTCGAGACAGACGATAATTAAACATATTTTCAGCAGGGCCAAGATGAGTTCGGGGAAATGGGCGTAAAAGGTAGGGTTTTAGAGGGTACGCTTCATCTCCAATCAAAACCACAGGCAGTTTCACATTTGAGTTTGGAAGTTCTTCATCGGGAGGCAGGTTGAATGTATTGCTTTCCAGGCGCTGGTACAATGCTGATCCTGAAAATGTACCCCCGTCGCTTTGATTTCCTCTTCCTCCTACTTCAATAGATATGAATCTGTAGTCTGCATCAGCTAATCCTTGCAGTACAATTGAAAAAAAATGTTTGTAGTTGTAATAAAGTGAACCACTATGTGGTGGACATTTCACCATACAATGCTTACCGTCAATTGCAGCTACACAATTAGGAAAATTCCAGCGGTTCCAAAAGCTCTTTTGCTGGCATTCAATCGTTCTTGTGTGGGTACAGGCATGTGAATCGGAAACAACTGAAGCCAGATAGCTTTGCATGTGTCTATAACTATACATCTTACTGTTGAGGCTCCCATTCGAAATGAAAATCCGAGTGATCTGAAAGAAGCGCCGGTTGCTAAGAACCTGTAAGAAATCAACCATTTTAGACAATTTTGACATTTTACATTGTTACAGATTATGCTTATCATATGCACTGCCATTGAAAAATAAATTATCTCAACTATATGTTTTGGCTGCATGTAATGTAAATGTGAAAATTATTGCAACAGAAATATATTTATTCGTCTCATACTTTCTTTTTTTTTGGTTACAGCAGAAGAATTGCGTAAGAAATGGAAGAATTTGAAAGACCGATTCAGGAAGGAGCTGAGAAAAATAAGAGATAAGAAGTCAGGTGCTGATGGGGCTACCCAACAGGAAAGTGACTGGCCATTTTTTCCATTGTTGCACTTCTTACGGGATCAGATGACTCCAGCACAGATGAGCGGTAATTTGCAAGAAATGACAGCTTCTGAAATCCATGATACAGCAGGAAACAGTGATGATGAGGGAGGACAGGAGACACAAGTACGGTTTGCAAGTGAAAGAACAGTAGATCGACCGCAAACACCTCCAAACACGTTAGTTCGGACACCAGATACTCATGAGCTTGTTCGAAAAAGGAAAAGAGACAATTCACAGGACGTGGCCACGCAGAAGCTCTTACAAATAGAGGAGAAAAAACTGGAATTCCTACGAAAGGAAAACGAGCAAGAGAAAAATGATGACTACCATTTTTGTATGAGCATTATTCCACATATGAATAACTTCACCTCGCGACAAAAATTGCGTGTGCGTAACAGAATTCAAAGTGTGATTATTGAAGAGTTAGATAAAATAGAAGGCACACAGACTAATCAAGGTGGGCTAACAGGATACGTGTACGGGGAGGACGGTCACTATACACAATTACCAATTCACAACAACCAGTCATACCTCCCAGGACCTTCTCATATTTAAGTTGTTGAAGTTTTTAGCATGGTTGCAGTGTACAACAATTTTTTATTTGTTTTAAATATCAAGCAGTGTTTTTATATTTATAACTAATGACTATATTTAATATTTCTTTGTGAATTCCTGGTTATAATATGACAACGCAATTGTGGTATGTAGGTATCTATGTAATGGTATTTCACGTTTGATTTTCTTTTAAACGTAAGTAGTAAAACTTGATTTACTTTGTTAAGGCATATAATTTTTTTTTTGTCGTTCTGTCCCTACATAATGATTCATTTCTTGTCACTCCACATGAGTAACAACGTTAATTGTTTCAAATAACATTTATTTAACAAAGAAAAGCAAGAACTGTGCCATACGAATAATTTGAACCTATTGAAAATTTGTGAGATAACACTTAATAGTTAAAGTAAAAATAACGTCTTAATCACCTTATAGTTACCACCAATCTTTCTTCAGCACATATAGGTCTCCTCCAGTTTGTTTCTTGTTTCGTAATAGTGGAACCGACTTGATCAAGTATGTACATAAAAGTTTCCAGCGACATTCTCATGTACTGGAAAAATCTGTCCGGATGTCTTTTCACTACCGCGAAAAGGTGATGATATTCACCATTATAACATCTACTTTCACATATTTCATGTATCCACAATCGTCTCCTTTTTTGTGTTAATACATTGTACTTCAAAACAGTATTTTCAACGAGAAACATACGGCGACGCACCTTCGACAGCGACATTATGATACCAATGAATAGGTGTGTGATTGCACTCCGCTGTGGTCTGTTCTGTCTGGAACACTAGCGCTGCTTGCCGCTTCGCTGCGGAACGCTGTCTGTGTGTAGCGCCGTCGCTGCGCCCCGCCCCGCCCCGCGTCGCGCCGCGTCTTGCCGCGTCGCGCCGCGCCGCGCCGCTGTATGTGTGTTTCTACCCTTAGAGGCCCACTGACCTCAACGAGTCTCGGCATGACCGAGTATCCCGTGGACTTTCGTTCCCAGCCTCGTTGCATTTTTTGTCCACACTCACCCCCCCAACTTGCCCCCTAGGTTCTCAGAATTTGGCCCAGGATCATTGCCCTAACGTGAACTCGCCAGGCAGTGGCCTACTTCAAGGACGATTATCCACAAAAAAAATATGTACAGATATGGACCACCCACGACATCTAGTGGCAGAAATAGTTACTTCTGCACTTGTCGCCAGCGAGTGGAGCTAACGCCCGCGACACCTAGTGGCGATTTTGCTAACCTCCGTCGTTCCTTCCCCTTTAGGGCTCCAGAGAGCAGCACCGGCTGCGCCATAAGGCCCTATGCTTTCCACTCGGGTCCTTAAAAGTCGATTGTATGTTGCTTTCTGTGCCCGCCGGTAGAGAGCATGGTGGTCGTCCTTCGGCGCATCAACTGATGTGTTGTTGTTACTCCCACCTCGGTCACCTCCGGAAGTTCTCGGCCCAGAGCCGAACCTCCCCCCTCTTTTCCCTAGGGCCGAGCGCCCGGTTTAATTAGGAGCATTGTCCGCCATTGCGGTACTTAGACTTCGGCTACTTACCGCGTCATCTCGGCGTCCCCTCTGTTGAGGGGATTTTTCGCGGCAACGACGAACTCTTTCGAATAAGGAATGTGGTCAGCAGTGTTAAGGGATGTGATCCCAGTTTCAAAATGTAGCAGTAGCCTGTCAGTGTTGTCATTAGGCAACAAGTTATGTCTTAGTTTAAACTGTATTTTTTTTTTAATTTTCCTAAATCATGGTTTCTACCGCGTCCTCCATGCTGTTCTCGGTCCGCACCTTTTGGAGTTCTGCGCTAGGCATTTCCTGAGTCCAGGAGCTACATCCTGTTTGGTGAGTACTTTGGTCTCTTTTCCTCCCCAAATTCCCATTTGTTGGCCTTTTCGCGCCAACTGTGTTTGACTGTCTGGAAGCAGGTCTAATTCGTCTGAATTTGACTTGTGTTTCAGACAGGGTCCAACATTTGGACGTCGAAATTGCACCCATCATGTTGTCCAGGAACTCGAGCTTCGAGTACCTGTAAGAAGAGCTTTATCCCGGCCAGACATCCAACTTTGAAACCCCGGGTGATATTTAAAAATATAACTTCTCCCTAACAACCAACGAACGAACTTGTCTTAATGAATAACAGCGAGCAGTGGCATAAGGAACTAAAAAAACAAGAATATGTGAAAATGTTTATATGAAACGATAATCACTGTAATAAGTGGACGAATCTAGCAAGCTATAATATGTCAGGAAGGATACTTCAATTTTTTTTTGTTTCTGTGATTGATATGTTGTTAAAAGTATAGTATGACTTGTTTTAATAATATCGGGCCGGCCCACTTTTAATAACTTTAATATATTGTTAATTCCTTTCATTGTGAAACTTAAAGAATCCAAAGCAAATGGCAAACACATTTAATTTAATTATTTTTAAATAAACCAGGTAACCTATAGACCAATCTACTTTTGTAGTGATTTATTTATTCCTTATTTACCTATATATATTTAAACGATCCACTAGCTCCCAAGTTGCTTGTGTTCAGGGAGTATCAAACTGTCTTGTTCACTAACTCGTGCCACCTCTGGTAATACTTGTATTTTTCTTTAAGAGCCTCTCACATTTTGCACTTGGGAACCTTGTCTGTCGGAGCTGCTAGCTTGTCGCTGGGCTCACTCTCAAGGAGAGTTTGTTTTGGCTGGAGAAGGGTTTGGAAGTGTAAAAGGGGGAGGGGTAGAATTGGCAACAATGAAATAAACTAGAGTTGCAATCGAAACAATTTGGTAAGAAGTGAAACAAGTAAAACTTCACATCACAGTAATCCAATTGAATGATAAAAATTAAAGATTCACACATTAACTTCTACGATAAAACTATAAAATAAAGTAAATAACACTTTAAAATTTGTTTGGAAATATATTTGCAATTAATATCACTTCTAAAAATGCAAGGCTTAGCTTTGCAAATTAGCAAATGGTACAAAGTTCTGCCTTGCAGTTGTGCTAGTGAATCGTTGGCAAATGAGTTTCCAAGGACTATCCTAGTGAAAGAACCAATGCAAACGCACTGTAGGTTCACAATTATCTTAACAAAAACGTCGACACAAACACTGCACAGAATCCCTCAATTGTGAGACATTCTGCTTAGTTCCTTATTTCGCTATTTAGTTATATCCTCCTTTCCCGTTTACCACCGACTACCCTGCTCCTGAGCGTTGCACTTTTCGTTACGCTCTGATGAATCATGGTCTCGTCTTGCCGCACCGGTAAGTGGCAGAGGAAAAGACAAAGTAATGTATTGGAAAAGCAAAGCAGAGAGGAAGATCCACGTGAGGAGGGCGAGACTCACCTGCTGAACCGCGCACTCGGGCAGCAGATAGATGTGCTCGTTGTGCGGGTAGTAGTGGTACTTGGTGGGCTTGGCCAGTCCCGTCGCCGCCTGCGGACACAAGCACACACACACGCCTGGTTACTCACGCCTCCGTCCAGCGCGTGCTGCCTGCCCGCAGTTACCTGGCCCAGGGCCGGCGAGCAGGCACCTGTCCTCCGCGTCTGTCGGGGTACACACATTACTTACAAACACTATACTTAGAACAGTCATAACTACCCATTATGAAACAAACACACAACACTTAGAATTGTCTTTACATAGAAACATAAAACTTAGAAACGCTGTAACTTAGAAAATCATAACTTATAACTATTTTAAATTAGAAACAACCAAACTAGAACTGTCATAACTTATAAACGTAACATAGAAAAACACAATTCCGAAACATAACTTGGAATCAAGCAACTTAGAAAATATTATCTTGTGTTTCTAAGTTATGTGTTTCTAATATATGGCAGAAAACGTGTGTGTCTCGCATGTGTCTTGCCTCTCTTTTCGTCAACTGTGTGCGTTGAACTAGCTACACCTATGTATACCCACGTTTTGCTCTGCAGAGCATGGATTCTCAATCATGAAGGTTAGATAACGGGTCATTAGGTCACAAAGTAAAATGCAAAAATCATGCCAATGTATTTCTTTGATGATTGTCCCGCAATTGTGTCGACACTTCCCCTTGCGACTCCAGGCCAGTTAACAACCAGCTAGCATTAAAGAGTACGAATCAGTTCAGCCAACTCAAAAGAAGGAAATGTTTTGCAGTAGTAAATTAACCAACAGAAAAGCAAGTGTGTGTTGAGGTAATACAGGAAAGTTATTTTTAGCCTAAAACCTGATGAATTCAAGAAATTTCCCAGTCTCTACTGAAGATGCTCACTTCAATGAAGAGCGTAATGTCGGGAAACTTTACCTCGAAACCTCGAAACCTCTAAACCTCGAAAGCCGAGAAAATGTATTACAACTTGGCCTCGTGAGCCTAATTTAAATATGTAAAAGAGTTTAAGATAAGTTGTTATTCTTTATTTAACAACCCATTTTCTTTCAAAATAGAATTATTCGATCGATTATTTTAAAAGTTTTGAATTATCCTTGTTACCGTATTATATTGGCAAAACATTCTACTCAGAAAATAAGGAACGAAGGAGTGCAGTAGTTTCGGACCCGGCCACCCTGCATGGCTCCAGGCAGTACTGGAGCACCTAAAACGTGCGCGAGGTTAATCATTTCCCCGAAAAGAACAAGACACCCCTCGTCAAAGTGCCTTATGGCTCCAAACAGTGCTGGAACACCTACCAGGTGCGCGCGGTTACTCCTCCCTCATCAGCGGAACAGCACCCCTGGTAACTGTCCCTAATGGCTCCAGGCAGTGCTGGAGCACCAACCAGGTACGCGCGGTTACTACTTACCCTGTCAACGGGCAAGGCACCACTCGTCATTGTACGAATTGGCTCTAGGCAGTGCTGGAGCACCTAAGAGGTGCGCGCGATTACTCCTCCCCCGTCAATGGTCAAGGCAGCACTCGTCACAGTCCAGCATTACTCCAGGCAGTGCTGGACCACCAACCAGGTACGCGCGTTAATTCCTCCCCCGTCAATGGGCACAGCACTACTGGTACTGTCCCACATAGCTCCAGGCAGTGCTGGAGCAACCACCAGGTACGCACGGTTACTCCTCCCCTGTCAGCGGACAAGGCACCCCTCATAATGTCCCGCATGGCTCCAGGCAGTGCTGGTGCACCTACCAGGAGCCCGTGGCTAGTCCTCCCCCATCCGGTGGGGACAGCACCCCTGGTCACTGTCCCGCATGGCTCCAGGCAGTGCTGTTGCACCTACCAGGAGCCCGCAGTTAGTCCTCCCCCATCCGGAACACAGCACCCCTGGTCAGGTTCCCGCATGTCTCGAGGCAGTGCTGGTGCAACTACCAGGTGCGCGTCGCTATTCATCCACCGTCCGCGGGCTCAGCACCCCTGGTCACTTTCCTGCATGGCTCTAGGTAGTGATGGTAATTCTACCAGGTGCGCGCGGCTATTCCTCTCTCGTCCGCGGGCACAGCATCCCTGGTCACTGTCCCTCATGGCTCCAACAATATGATCGATCAGCTGGCAACATGGTAAATGAGGCAGGCAACATTTGGAATCTTGATGTTTACTACAAGTGTCCTTGTATTACACTTGCTAGACGGTAGACCCAACCCTTGCCATATATTAAGCACATTGTAGTATTTTTTTGTAAATGGAACAGAAATATATATTTAAAATTATATATATTTCTACATTTTTACATTTACATAAATAAAACTGTACACTATAAAAAAATTTCAGAGATACTCGATTCATATTCTTACACGGGTATTTATGCTTTGTGTTGTCCCAGTAAGTCCAATATTTAAAGTTATTCATAACAAGTTCCCTGAATAGCTTGCAATATTGTCTCGCACATTAATATGCAAAAGAAACCAAAAAAGTTTTAAAATAATAGATATTGAACGGATCATCAATTGAAATATATATATTTTCAGCCTATTTTTGTAAGAACTTCTCATTTTTAAATCGAAAAACTTTTAAATATATGCAAAAATAACTATAGCTATTTTTTGTACAAAAGTTATTTTATCTTTCTTGTAGTATTATGAACTATTTCATAATAACGGGTTTCCAAAGGAAACTTTTGTAAAAGTACAGATTTGTTATTCCCGTGCAGCGCGGTTTTTCCCGCAGTCCCACGGTGTCAATAAACGAGTGATAAAGGCCAAAGGGTTTATTGAACTCATTTGGTAACAAAGTAGACTCTTGAAGTACTTTTACATATATTTTGCTTTGATGACTGTACTCCAGTTCTCATGGAAGACCCTGAGTCGGTTACAAAGAGAGAGCAAAGTGTTGACACAATCTTGTGGCTGTTCATTGACTTTTCAATATGGACTCCACAATCCTCTGCCTACTCACGTAGATATCACACGGCCATTGCCTGCTCACACGTGAGAACGTGTCAACAGGGTATCCTGCAATTCTTTAGTGTTTTGGTTGAGAGTTTCTGATTGGCCCTGAAATCTCCAGATAAACTGTGAGCCAATTGCAGAACCAGCACAAAGTTATATGTGTTTGAATTGTAGCTTATCACGAAATGACTACGCGAATTTTTCCAGTCTCTAATTATTTATAATCATGAAATTAGAGAAAAAACTATATTTGTGTCATCAATCTTCCGCATGTAAAAACTCGTATGTACTGCTAACATAGGAACAGTTAATTAATGGGTGGTTTGTACATAAAACTGTAATAAACTATGGTTTGGAATGTCCTTGTGTATAGAACGTTATGTTTCTGGCGCTGAAATAAAGATCTTGAAAATTCGTTTTACTTTTTGGTATCAGGAGGAACTCCACACAATTGTATACACATAAGTCGGGATCCAGCGCCTGTCTGCTGCATTTTACCATCTGGCTGAATTAAACTGATTGGGACATTTGAATTTTTTAACGTTGTTATTTGGTTTCACGTTCTTCCAGGACTTGCCAAACTACTATGTTTCAATGAGAACGTAACGTGTGTAAGGGTATTCTTCCCAGCCTCTATACTGATAAAAATGCCAATTTTGCGGGGTCTCTACACCTTGTAAACCTGTTACTACAGCAACGGTTATTTCGCGGATTCATTGGGTAGCAATGTAGACTTGGAGAACATAATATTAAAGATCTGCTTCACGTTAATGGTTGGACTGCAGCGCTCTTGACACGAACTTGGTGGCCCTGAAACAGTTATAAACAAGGAGATGAAGTGATTGCTCAAACACTTGTAACCCCCCAAAGGACGTGACCTTATCGTCGATTAATGAGCACACTAAGGGCCGGTTTCACCAAGCGAGATTATCTCGATAAAGTAATGGATTATCTCGATAAAGTAATGAATTATCCAGATTAACTGAATATCCCGTTTCACCAGAACGAATATCTCGATATTTTAGTGTTATCGAGATAAAATATTTTAACCACCGATTTTCGTGGTTAAAGTCTTATTATCAAGATAATATTGTAAAACGAAGTGACGAGAGGAGATTTTAAAAATTGTAATGGCTCGAGGCATGTACAATTTGATTTTTGAAGATGAAAGTGATGAAGAAGATGCCATTGTTCGTCGGCCACGATGGATGCGAGATAGAAGCGATTATTTTGAAATGTATGATGAAGAAGACTTTAAAATACATTTTCGCTTTTCAAAACAGTCGACTATGTTTGTTTTGGAACTTATAGAAAATCAACTACAGTTTCCCGAAAAGTAAGTTTATATTAATATTATTTCCTAATGTTAATTGTTTCTGTAGAACAGGGGCGTATCCTGACAAATTTGGTAACGCATGCAATATAGAATACATCAAACCCCCCCCCCCCCCTCGGAAGAAGGGGAGATCCGGGGGCCCTCTCCCGGAAAATTTTGGTTTTCAGGGAGCAAAATGGTGCTGTTTAGGCAGTTTTTATTAAAAAAAATAATTAAACATAAAACTGGTAACAACATTAAATTTTTTGTGATAAACTTAGAGAGAAGAATTAACAAAGATATCAAATTGTCACTCACCATGTATTTACTTATAATGGAACTCGGCTCTGCGGTCATGGCCAACAGAAGAGTTTTATTAATGTTTCACTGCCACATAACCACAAAATTTTGTTATAAAGCTCAGGATTAAATGTCCGTACAAAATTTTTAGTTTTGTTATCTGTTTTTAGATTGCTAAGCGCTGGCGTCGGGCGCCCGTTTTTAACGATTTCTAACTTTTCATCAAATGAACATGATTGAAAAGGTTTATTAAAAATAGTCTCTACGACGTCATTTTTACAGTTAATCATCTTGCAAAACTACAATTTTACAACAAACTTAATTGTAAACTTATTACTAAATCACTAACCATCACACAATCTCTTCCTGTTCATGCTGAATAAAATGTCACCTTCAAGCACCTGCAACCTCCCACGTGACACATAAGCTTAACACAAGCTGCGACAAGCACCCACGCCGCACGCGTTAAGATTGCAGTGAAAAGGAAAAATAGTAAAATTAAGAGTTGAATTACAACTAAATGTGTCTACGAATGTTATATAATTCTAACCCAAACATTTAATTTAAAAAAAAAAACCGACTGAACAGACACTAAATGGACTCGTTCGCGGCCGCGCTGTGTTACTGATCAGTGAATGCAGAAGCAACTAGTGCATGCATGCGACCCCGTCTTCGCGAGAGTTGGTAGTGACGTCACATCTGGAGAGTGGCTGTTGAGAACACCACAGCGCCGTACCGCGACAATCTGAGGAACTATTACAAGTATCATTCACGCTGTAGTCAATAGGTAGCGCTAATGCATTTGTTTGCCACACGTCGCACAAATCGTGAACGGAACGAGATTAGCTATAAAGAAAAGGGAATAACTTAAGCAGAAAACAATTACAGAACTAAACAGCGAGATAGTGATCAATGCCACAATGCCCATAAAATATTAGTTTCATTTAGAGCATGCACTGCATGCATTGCATTCATGGAGAATACGCCCCTGCTGTAGAATAATAAATATGTATATGAAATCATAGACAAGTAAAATAAAACTCATTTATACGAACATTATATTACAACCTTCAAAATACTTTTTTCGTCTTTCACAGGAATATGTCAGTGTCGCCAATGAACCAACTGCTGGCTACACTTCGATTTTATGCTACAGGCTGTAACCAGCTAACCATTGGGGATTATGCTGGCTTTAGTAAACCCACAGCTCAACGAATAATACATAGGGTTAGCTCCGCAATTGCATCTCTTCGACCGCAGTTCATTAAATTTCCAGAGACGATGGAAGAACTGAATTCAGCACAAAGGGATTTCTATGCAATTGCTCAATTTCCCAGGGCTATTGGTGCTATGGATTGCACTCATGTAAAAATCCAGTCACCAGGTTGGTTTAAACACTGATTTTATGCTACCTTTTTATTAAACATTGCAATCCACATACAAGCTTGCTTTATGTTTGTTGCAGGTGGACACAATGCAGAATTCTACCGTAACGGAAAAGGTTACTTCTCTGTGAATGTGCAAGTAATTTGTAATACAAAATTGGAAATTACAGATATTGTTGCACGATGGCCTGGTTCCTCACATGATAGTACCATATTCAACAATAGCAACAGAAGGGCATGTTTTGAGAGAGGGGAGTATGGTGATTCTGTACTACTTGTTGATGCGGGCTATGCTTGTAGGTCATATCTAATGCCTCCATTAGATAATCCCAGAAGTCCACAGGAACACCTATTTAATGAGTCGCAAATTAGGTCAAGAAATCCTGTAGAGCGAACATTCGGTTGCTGGAAGCGACGTTTCCCAGTCTTATCTTTAGGATTGAGAGTGTCATTAGAACATTCGTTTGCCATCATTGTAGCGACTGGGGTGCTGCATAATATCCTGCGACAAACTGGGGAAGAATTCCCTCCAGACGACCCTAACCTCAATCTCCACCTCCCTTGGCAACAGTTGCTTGAGGAAGGAAATGTACAGCAGAACAACGAAAATGCAAACAGAAGGCCCAGATATGACAGTGTCAGGCATTTACTGATTGAAAACTATTTCAGGAGGTAAATGAAATTTACATATACCTATAATAAAATACCTATATATATGTGTGTGTGTTTTAATACTTATTTAAGATACGATTATTTATCACTCTGTGTATTTTCAGTTTGTTGTAGGTCATACTGATCTATATGTAACACAGAGATGCCATCAACTTGAAGATTTGCTGGTGAACATAACTACATATAGCAAGATGTATGGAATATTTTAATACATTTGCATTGTACAACTGCTGAGATCAAAAAAAAGAATGTGACATAAGCGAACATGTAATATCTTTTATATAATTCTTAACATTTGTACTTGAAACTGTTTGTTAATAGACACAATGAATATCACTTTGTAAATATACATGTAATATATAACAATTATGTCATGATAGTTGAGCAAATGTTTAATACATAAGAACAATTAAATTACTGCAAATGTTCCAGTTCTTTCTTTATTTTCAAGATTTGTAAAGTTAAAAGTTTAGTTTGCAGCTTTTCCTGCTTTACTTTTTCTCGTTCTTGTTGTAACCGCAGTTCCCAGATTTCTTTCATAACCTCTTTTTCATCGATTGCATGTTTTTTTGCAAGTTCAATTAGTTCGATTTTTGCTGCATTGACACCACTTACTTCGTTCACTTTGGTAGCCGGGGTTGGTCGCCGCTTGCTAGTAAAGGGAGATTGCACTGAAGCATTTCCCCTACTGCTAGGAGGCATTGCCTTTCTACTACTTGCACTGCATGAATCAGTAGTATTGGTCTGCACTGTGTTTGTGATAGCCGAGTTGTTATTGGAGTGTCGAAGGGCAGAACACACAGGACTGCTGAGCATGGCTGGAGTATAATGCGCCCAGTCGCCATTTGGAAGAGTTACCTCTGGAAAAATTAAATTTTAACATTATGTGAGAGAAATAAAGTTAACACAGTGCATAGGCTATAACTATACATGATTAATAAGCATAACAATGCACAGTGACACATCCATTAGGTTTTCTCAAAATAAAGTGTAGGCCTACTAACTATCTCTGCCGTCTCCACGAAAGAAACATCCACTTCTGCTCCGACATCCAGTTGAATGCTGTCATCCTCATCAGTAGGCCTATTTGATGCATCAAATGGTAATGTTATTGCATCTGAATCTGAATCGAAGGGATTCTTGGCACCATCGATAGTTGGTTTGATTAGGCTCTGCACTCTCTCACAAATGGGATCCTTACTAACTGTTTTTGAAGGACCTCCACCTGAAAAAATACAGAATTAATTTAGTTATGTGGTGTATATTTCATATCCACTGGTGGTACAGTGCGAAGTGTCTTCTTTACAGTGCAAATGCTATAGTTCTGATTCCAACTCCACCCAAGATACCTCTTTAATATATTACAATTAATTCAAGTAACTAAAAAAATTGATATTGCACATGTTTACAATTCGTAAAATTGAATTATGGATAAAAATGCATACAATATTGATTGCTGTACCGAAATATAATGTACCAGGATATACAGACAAAAATATATTACCTGTTCCAGTTAATACTTGAACTCGTTGATCAGCAGAAGTCTTTCGCGTGTGCTTTTTGAGATTCTCCCACACCGCTTTCAAATTTTCTGCAGTCCTGTGATGTTCTCCAGACATACAGTTGAAAGTATCTGCAAGTATTTGCCACTGCTTCATTTTTTGTTGCTGTGAAACACCATCTGTTTTTTTATTTTCAATGATATTGAAATGTTCAGTTACTAAATCTAAAAGAATGTATTTCTCCTGCTGCGATGTATTTTTATTTCTCTGCTTCTTTGACAAATTACAGCCTTGGCTCGCCATAGTAGCCTACGAAATTTCTAGCCAAACTTTGATAACGAACGGTGTTTACAAACAGAAAATCGCGATAATTTCAGAAGATCGAGTTAAACTTATCTCGATTTTCTCAGAGAAAGATAATATGTGGTGAAACACATATAACTTTATCGAGATAGAAATGGAAGATTAACTTTTTATCTCGATAACATTATCGGGATTTTCAACTCGACTGGTAAAACCGGCCCTAAAATGCTGGAGTATATATAGGCATATTGGGTCTAATCTGGTTTGAAACGAATACTCGACACAATCATGGCTGTACTGGTGGGTTGTTGGTACCATACAACTGTTCCTGAAACTCTCGGATGGTTTGTTAAGGGGGATTATGCCTCTCTATTTTCTAATTTCAAATATTTTGATACCGCTTGCTTTGACGTGGTATAGTTAGGGTTGGTAATTTTTTGCGATAATATCCGAACGCCTATTAGACTGCAACAAGGTATACCCGCACCAGCGGTTTATATCTCGTAATTGGCGGTCGTCTGCGAAAGAAGTTGTTGACATATATGACCTGGCAATTCAGGACGCATTTGCTTCCGCACTGAATTACTGAAATTGGTGTAGTAACAACCGACATCTACCCAATCACGAAACACTGACGATGCTACAAAGGGTTAACTTTTAATCTAATCTGGGAATTTTTTCGCGAAATACGCACGCCCCTACACCGCTTAGCTTTGGCTGCTTGTTGAAGTCAACACTTGTGAGCTGATACGATTAGCATTGCAGCTGTGGTCGCCCGCGTGAAGTAATGAGTTATTTTCTCGAGGCGCTTGCAGACTAGGTCCTGTTATAAAATATGCGGTTGCAACAAGTTATAGGTCAGGGGGATATATTAATGCCTTGACATGTCATAAATTAAGATAAAAAATTCAAAGTTAGAATTATAGGAAAACAATGGAAAAATACAATAAGCGAGGCTTTAAGTTCTTCTGTACGGATCCTCCTGCAGCTGTAACTGAAAGACTAGAAACTGCTAGCTTGCAGAACTACTACAGAAGTGTTGTGTTGTGTTTTCCTCAGCGCAGTTCCGCTTCTGCTCGCCCGTGTACTCTGCGACGCGCGGCCTTATGGGCTCGGTGGGTCTAGCGGGACAGCCAGGCCTGACCCAGTCACCGCCTGCCCTCTCTTCCTCCTTGCTGACACCCCGGACTCCCTCGCTGGCCGCGATGCCCGGAGAGTGACGTCAGGGCTCGGACCCCACAGACGCGCAGAGCTTGACAAGGATACAGACCTGCTGGAATGCGCAGAATAAAGTCGGTGTCATTGGCTACTGCCACTTCTAGCCTTCTCGCCGGGACACAAGTGATTTGATCAGCTGTTTTCTTAGTTGATGTTCATTGGTTTACAGTCCTTAAGGGAATGTCAAATAATTCGTTATTTACTGACAAGGGTCATTTAACTGTGCAAAACTTTCGTCAAGTAATGAGGCGAAAAATGTCATAGAACAGATTCTGAACTTTTGATGCCGTGCCTTGTATGTATGCCAATTTCTCTAACGCCCACTACATCGTATTTATGATCGTGTTAAATTGTTAAAAAGGCCATTATGAAATTTTTCATACAATGAACATCAGATTTTTATTGGTACGTTAAACCAACGAACCTTTGTTTTGTGTCGCTTGAAATAAAACGATACTGTCACCACTGGCCACTTTCAGCATGAAGGGAACCCGCGTGCTAGTTCAGTGCCTTTCTTGTAGAGGCGGTGCGAAATCTGATAAGCGTACCTGCGTCACCCTTATTGCTTTGCTTACTCATTCCTGAGCTTATAAAACGTGTGAAATATCTCACGCTTTTGAACCTCAAACATATTCGTGATTTTTCCTAAGGTACTCCAAGCCAGATTCATTTAAACGGTCAAATTATACTTTCAAACAAACATATATCAAAATCGCCTCTAGCGAGAACGCCAACAAGCACACACTTAACACGCTTCTATAAAATCTAGCCTAAACATCATTTTCGTTGTGAATCAAATGCATATTCCATACATTATTTCAAGGCTATTAGACACATTTTTAATGACTAAAAATCACTAATCGAACTTACAAAGAAAAACAACAAATAGTTGTAAACGTGTTCTATGATACATTCGTTTGTATTTGGAGATGAACAACTGGTTTGTTGCAATAATAGAGTAATATTTTTAGCTGGAACACTAAGGTTTGGATAATATTGAACTGAACGAATTTCTACACCACCGCAAAACTGGTCGCTGTAGTAAAACGATTTCATTGAAATAACTGAGGAGAACTACTACCTTATTTCCATTAATTTTTGTGTCTTGTTATCACACAATTTTTTCAATTTGAAATCATTTTAGATAAGCGTCGATTTATCCGGTGATTATAGAACTTGTTCAATTAAACGTTATCCAGACGCTTAACATTTTACATTAAATAGTTAGTAGATGGAAATAGCCGATTCTGGGACAGGCGCAGGATCCAGGATCCGGCGGCCATCTTGGATGACGTCATCTAATCCGTATGCTAATCCATGCTAATCCGTATGCTAATATATGCTAATATATGCCAATCTATGCTAATCCATGCCAATCTATGCCAATCTATGCTAATCCATATGCCAATCTATGCTAATCTGTATGCCAATCTATGCTAATTCGTATGCCAATCTATGCTATCCATATGCCAATGTATGCTAATCCATATGTTAATCCATGCTAATCCATGCTAATCCATCCACCATTTTGTATTTCTAGAAATTTCCACCAACTTCGAATCGTGACATCACCGTTGCACGTTTCGTCACGGCCGCCATCTTGGATTCGAATTTTTTTTTTTAATTTCAACTTTTCGAAATTCGATGTAATCATCAGCCGCCATCTTGTTTCGTCTGCTGGTGGCCGCCATCTTGTTTTCGTCTGCTGGAGGCAGCCATCATGTGACGTCATATAGTTCTGTTGGTCGCCACCAGATAGCAGCAGGGATATATATATATTTTTTAACTAAAATATTTTCGGTGCCGAGGCTGGGATTCGATCCATGGGACGTGAAAACATCCAGGATGTCGTGGTTACGAGGCGGACGCCTTGACCACTAGACCACGAGACCAGTTGGGATATAGTGGAATAAATAATCTATATATGCTACGTACTAACAGCAAGTTTATGATAAATGGGGGGAGGGTGTTTTTGCCTTCCTTAATACATACCTAAAGCGCCACATTTGAAATTTAAATTATCATACAGCCGCCATCTTTAATTCCAGCACAGACTACCAGATTACGCTAAATTCAAAAATTAGTTGTCAGAGACGCCGCCATCTTGGTTCTCAAGTTGGCTGGTAGATGTCGCTAGTATCGCGCGCCAAATTCAAAAATTATTTGTCAGAGGCGCCGCCATCTTGGTTCTCAAGTTGGCTGGTAGATGTCGCTAGTATCGTGCGCAAAAATTCAAAATTAGTTGCCAGAGGCGCCGCCATCTTGGTTCTCAAGTTGGCTGGTAGATGTCGCTAGTATCGCGTGCCAAATTCAAAAATTAGTTGTCAGAGGCGCCGCCATCTTGGTTCTCAAGTTGGCTGGTAGATGGCACCACCGTCGCCATATTTTAGTTCATATAATCGATACCAGATGACGCCACCATCGCCATCTTTAGTTCCTAGTGTTGCTACCAGAGTGTGCCACCATAGCCATCTTTAATTCTTAAAGTTACCGCTGGGTCGCGCCACCGTCGCCATCTTTAATTCTTAAATTTACTGCCGGATGGCGCCAAGTGTTATGTAGTCAGTCGAGACAGGTCGGGAACGAGTCGAGACAAGTCTAGACAGTCGAGACAAGTCGGGGGACAAGACGAGACAAGTCGGTAGCCTGTATTCACCAAGTTCTCCGTTGCCGTCACAGCCACCCGGGTATCTGACGAGTCCTAATTAATATACTCGTACACATCCTACCTCTATGACTTCTACAAACAGACTGACCATACCTACTCCAAAATGACATGTATATATATTACACCCACATACAAAAATAAATTAAGCCATCGCTGAAACAAATTTCCCAACATTAATTACAAGAAAAAAAAGTCCGGTAAGATACTGTATTTCGTCTTTAATTTTATAAATTATGATAGAGTATTAATAAAATATTGGTGTTGTGTAGAGTCTCTCTCTTCTTCTCGTAGTGGCGGAAGACATCTCGAAGGTAGTGTTAGAATTTATGTATTAAAGCAATCACTCTAGCTGAGGAGGTTAATAACTTATAGTTACAACTTTTTAAAAATACTCTGAATTTAAAACAATTTTTAGTAAGAGGGACCATTAAACGGTTTGAAATTAAAGCAAACAACTTAAATGTTAAACACATATTTATTTAAATCTTATTACAAACAGCAAGGGATAAGAAAAATCAAAAATTTAAAAGAATTAAATAATGAGAAATAAAAGTACATAATATTCATACACTGCACATCATAGTGACAAAGTTAACATAACCTATTTACATAATCCAGAGACCCAATACCTACATATTAAGCATAACTACAAGTTACATAGACTATAATATACTCTGAAATACATATTAAAGAGAAAATTGATATAAATAATATTATACTTTGCTCAATAGTTCCAGAAGTAATGAACGTACAGCTACACGAGCAATCTCAACAGTTCTTTCATCACTAGTGTTTTCTGTGGAACATACTTGAGTGGTGTCTTCACTGATCGGACCTAGATGACTGAGATCTCGTGTTCGACTCTTGCGAGATGTAGGAAGGCGAAGCTGACGCCTGCGTTTATGCTGGACTGCTACTGATGTAGTAGGTGCTGGCGATGTGGGACTCATCTGGGTACAGCTAGATGATGTCTGGACTGACGAAGTCTGACCACATGCAGATGCTGGCGGTGACTGAATAGCTGGTTGGTTGAATGCATGTACGAAAACCTCTTCAGGCGTTGCAGGGAGAACTGTATCGTCTCTCATCATATTCACACTACAATTTCCATAGCCCAGACAGTTGATAACTTCTAGAGGTGTATCTTGAAGTCCTGGGTTTAAAACCTGTTTCACGTGAAACACAGCATCACAACTCTCCGAAAAATGTTTTAAAACACCGTCGATCCACTCACTATAATCAACAGTGCATAGCCCAGGTGTTACACTGGAGTATATCCTGTTCGGTTGAAAGTTAGACATCTTGGTTAACTACTTCTGCTGTAGGTCCTTACACCACCACAGTTTCAGCTCGACTGCCATCGCACGAGTCGAGGGTCGTATCTAAAAATGTACGGTGATCAACCATCCAAGCCCTAAGCATGCTCGCATTGTGTCTTGAGATCGAACCTGGACATGTATTATTGCACGTGTACAATTTATTTAATTCTTTCAATGATGGACACTCATATTCTTCTTGTACATCTAATATAAGCACATGTTGCTTACAATAGTTATATAGCCACCGTTTCTGCTCTATTCCTACAACCAATACAGGTCCGCTCAGATGACTTGCCAATATGTTGGGTATTGAAGCATAAGGAAAGAGTCCGTGTTCCCACTGTAAACCATGAAAATTTCTAGTGAGCCAGACATTTGTTTTTTGATGCTTCCTGGTGAGATATCGCCATTCAAATGGAGGTTGAAAGTTACATGTTATTACATTTCCTTCTTCATCTGCAATGCTAAGTTCCTTGATAATAAATCCATACTGACTAGAGAAGCCTTGGAGGTTTACACATTTCGTCAAGGAGGTCGAGACGAGACTAACACGGTAATGTACTGCCAGGTCTTAGATAATGGACGACTTAATCTACTTTGTTGCAGGATATCTCGATTATGTCCGGAGCCTCCTCGTCACAATCACTGGTCCAGTGATGACCGAATTTGCAGACCTCTAGTTGAAGTAACCATCCTCGGTGACGTAGTGCACACGGCGGAATCCTGGCGTTACTTCCGCGTACTTTGCAGTTGGATCAAACAGCATTTGCTTGAATTTGTAGCAACAGCTCTATACCCACACGACTATGTGTTGACTGCTGTGTCTAGGGTGTTGACCTCAATTTATACCGCTAGTACCCCCCTCCAGTCCAATCACGTGTACCGTTGCTTCCGTTGTTGTCCCCCCGCCTTGCTGGCAGCCTCCAACATTTGAACGAGGTGATAAACCATCCAAGCACTTAGCATGCTCGCATTGTGTCTTGAGACGGACCTGGACATCCAAGTTACATAGAGTATAATATACTCTGAAATACATAATAAAGAGAAAATTGATATAAATAACATTATAATTTGCTTAATAGTTCCAGAAGCAATGAACGCACTGCTTGACCAGTGACAAGTGTAACTAACTGGAAGAACAAACTACCTTCTCCTTGGAGTCTAGCGATGCCATCCCTCCATTGCGATCGTTAGTGAGAATCCTGCATCCCGCATGAAAGAAAGAAATATTATTTACCTGCAAGCAATACGTGGTGTCATCTGTTGTTGAAAAGCAGAACTACTTACAACAAATACCTTTGCATGAGATAACTTAACCTTCACTTAAGAAATATTTAAAAAAAATATATTTAAGTAATGGTTCCAATTGGAAAACTGTCTGTTTGTATCTAACATTAGTCACAGTAACTAATATGAATCCTGATTCGGTGTCTGTCGCTGTATCGAAAGGACACAAGTGTAAGTTTTGCACCAAAGAATTTATCTTGAGAAAGAATGGAAGACAACACCAGAAGAATGACTGTGTAAAAAATCCACTACACAATATGATAAGTTGCGTTCGATGTAACAAGTCGTTTACGCGGAGAGAGAGCTTAAAAAGACCTGACAGAAATTGTAACGTTAAGCCTGCGTACAAGCCAGAGTACAACGATGGATCTACTAGACTAAGGAATAGTGATCTGCATTACGATAATAATTTTCCTTGTCTTGAGAGAGATTATGTTCTTGGCTCTTCCGATCTCGACGAAGAACTTAAATTGAAGGATGATGATGATTTATGGAAGAATGAAGACAATGGAAGAATCCTTAACGTGAAAAGTGAGAATACATTCTAGCCGAATTCAAGTAGATCTTTCTTACTTCGTAAAAATGATGGACTCCTAAAAAGGAAGCATGAAGTCGATAATGGCACTTCGACATCATCGATATCGAATTCATATGGTAATCTGGGTGAAGAGGATGTCTTCTACAGTGATTGTAACAGTGACTCTGAGGCTGTTGACAAAAGCATAGACTGTGATGAAGCACCTAAAGCTGACAAGATCGAAGAATGTAACGGTGTCCTGAGACCGAAACGATGGAAACGCCGTGTTATAATGAATAAATCTGATAACGCTTATTATGATCACTGGGACGATTGTGATATTAAAAGTATTTATAATAAACAAGCAAGTGAGATGGTGGTAGAAGAGATTGATTACACATCGTGGAAAGATCCAAACTTATTGGTTGACCGGCTAAGACTTCTACATGGCTCGCTTTGTGCAGGAAACTATTCGTGCATAAAGAAATATCCTTCATACTCGAAGAACTGAGGAAAGCTGGCTACATACAATAATGTCTTATTTTACTTCTATTTGTATAATCTTAAGAAATAAAATAAATATTAAAAGTAAAAATTTAATGTTTTTATTTCTTCCATTCTGATTTCTAACTAAGACTTAGTTCTCGTAACTTGTGTTTCCAAATGTGCTGCCTTTTTGATGGTGTTTCCAAAATGTGCTTCCTTCTTTTGTTGATGGTGCTTCCAAATGTGCTGCCTTTTTTGATTGTGCTTCCAAAATGTGCTGCCTTTTTGATGGTGCTTCCAAAATATGCTTCCTTCTTTTGTTGATGGTGCTTCCAAATGTGCTGCCTTTTATGATTGTGCTTCCAAAATGTGCTGCCTTTTTGATTGTGCTTCCAAAATGTGCAGCTTTTTTGATGGTGCTTCCAAAATGTGCTTCCTCTTTGTTGATGGTGCTTCCAAATGTGTTGCCTTTATTGATTGTGCTTCCAATATGTGCTGCCTTTATGTTGATGGTGCTTCCAAAATGTGCTTCCATTTTGTTGATGGTGTTTCCAAAAGTGCTTCCTTTTTATTGATGGTGCTTCCAAATCTGCTCTCTTTATTGATTGTGCTTCCAAAATGTGCTGCCTTTACGTTTATGGTGCTTCCAAAATGTGCTTCCTTTTTGTTGATGGTGTTTACAAATGTGCTGCGTTTTTTGATTGTGCTGCCTTTTCGTTGATTTTTTTCTACCTTTTTGTTGATTGCGCGTAGTAAAATATGTAGTGACTGAATATTTACTAGTTCAAAACCTCTTGGTGTTACTAAAATATTTTTCAAGGTCGCTTGGTACTTTAGTATGTAATAAAATTTCATGATGGTCTAAATGACTGTAATTATCTAAAGACGAAGAAGGTCCTGCGGTTCTGAAAATTCTAGCCTATACGTCTGATATTGTCATGGCATGGTCCATAGACAATTGGCCTGTATGTGTGGCTTTGTACATGAACGATTTATAGGTTATTCAGATTATCGAATAATGAGACTTTCATGTAAGGCATAGAGGTACTGTATTTAATTCGATGGTCAGGTATATTGTCTTGAGTTGTTTTTCGTAGAGTGAATGATTAATTAATTTCCACGAAAGGTAATATAAATTAAATATAAAATATATTTAATATTTAGTTACACTTGTCACTGGTCAAGCAGTGCGTTCATTACTTTTGGAACTATTAAGCAAAGTATAATGTTATTTATATCAATTTTCTCTTTATTATGTATTTCAGAGTATATTATACTCTATGTAACTTGGTGTCCGGGTCCGATCTCAAGACACAATGCGAGCATGCTTAGGGCTTGGATGGTTTATCACCTCGTTCGAATGTTGGAGGCCGCCAGCAAGGCGGGGGGACAACAACGGAAGCAACGGTACACGTGACTGGATTGGAGGGGGGTCCTAGCGGTATAAATTGATGTCATGGTTTACAGTGGGAACACGGACTCTTTCCTTATGCTTCAATACCCAAAATATTGGCAAGTCATCTGAGCGGACCTGTATTGGTTGTAGGAAAAGAGCAGAAACGGTGGCTAACTAACTATTGTAAGCAACATGTGCTAATATTAGATGTACAAGAAGAATATGAGTGTCCATCATTGAAAGAATTAAATAAATTGTACACGTGCAATAATACATGTCCAGGTTCGATCTCAAGACACAATGCGAGCATGCTTAGGGCTTGGATGGTTGATCACCGTATATTTTTAGATACGACCCTCGACTCGTGCGATGGCAGTCGAGCTGAAACTGTGGTGGTGTAAGGACCTAAAGCAGAAGTAGTTAACCAAGATGTCTAACTTTCAACCGAACAGGATATACTCCGGTGTAACACCTGGGCTATGCACTGTTGTTTATAGTGAGTGGATCGACGGTGTTTTAAAACATTTTTCGGAGAGTTGTGACGCTGTGTTTCACGTGAAACAGGTTTTAAACCCAGGACCTCAAGATACACCTCTAGAAGTTATCAACTGTCTGGGCTATGGAAATTGTAGTGTGAATATGATGAGAGACGATACAGTTCTCCCTGCAACGCCTGAAGAGGTTTTCGCACATGCATTCAACCAACCAGCTATTCAGTCACCGCCAGCATCTGCATGTGGTCAGACTTCGTCAGTCCAGACATCATCTAGCTGTACCCAGATGAGTCCCACATCGCCAGCACCTACTACATCAGTAGCAGTCCAGCATAAACGCAGGCGTCAGCTTCGCCTTCCTACATCTCGCAAGAGTCGAACACGAGATCTCAGTCATCTAGGTCCGATCAGTGAAGACACCACTCAAGTATGTTCCACAGAAAACACTAGTGATGAAAGAACTGTTGAGATTGCTCGTGTAGCTGTACGTTCATTACTTCTAGAACTATTGAGCAAAGTATAATATTATTTATATCAATTTTCTCTTTAATATGTATTTCAGAGTATATTATACTCTATGTAACTTGTAGTTATGCTTAATATGTAGGTATTGGGTCTCTGGTTTATGTAAATAGGCTATGTTGACTTTGTTACTATGATGTGCAGTGTGTGAATATTATGTACTTTTATTACTCATTAATTAATTCTTTTAAATCAGTGATTTTTCTTATCCCTTGCTGTTTGTAATAAGATTTAAATAAATATGTGTTTAACATTTAAGTTGTGTGCTTTAATTTCAAACCGTTTAATGGTCCCTCTTACTAAAAATTGTTTTAAATTCAGAGTATTTTTAAAAAGTTGTAACTATAAGTTATTAACCTCCTCAGCTAGAGTGATTTCTTTAATACATAAATTCTAACACTACCTTCGAGATGTCTTCCGCCACTACGAGAAGAAGAGAGAGACTCTACACAACACCAATATTTTATTAATACTCTATCATAATTTATAAAATTATAGACGAAATACAGTAACTTACCGGACTTTTTTTTTGTAATTAATGTTGGGAAATTTGTTTCAGCGATGGTTAATTTATTTTTGTATGTGGGTGTAATATATATACATGTCCTTTTGGATTAGGTATGGTCAGTCTGTTTGTAGAAGTCATAGAGGTAGGATGTGTACGAGTATATTAATTAGGACTCGTCAGATACCCGGGTGGCTGTGACGGCAACGGAGAACTTGGTGAATACAGGCTACCGACTTGTCTCGTCTTGTCCCCCGACTTGTCTCGACTGTCTAGACTTGTCTCGACTCGTTCCCGACCTGTCTCGACTGACTACATAACACTTGGCGCCATCGGGCAGTAAATTTAAGAATTAAAGATGGCGACGGTGGCGCGACCCAGTGGTAACTTTAAGAATTAAAGATGGCTATGGTGGCACACTCTGGTAGCAACACTAGGAACTAAAGATGGCGACGGTGGCATCATATGGTATCGATTTATTGAACTAAAATATGGCGACGGTGGCGCCATCTACCAGCCAACTTGAGAACCAAGATGGCGGCGCCTCTGACAACTAATTTTTGAATTTTGCGCCTAATACTAGCGACATCTACCAGCCAACTTGAGAACCAAGATGGCGGCGCATCTGGCAACTAATTTTTGTATTTAGCGCCATCTGGTAGTCTGTGCTGGAATTAAAGATGGCGGCTGTTTAATAATTTTAATTTCAAATGTGGCGCCTTAGGTATGCATTAAGGAAGGCAAAAACACCCTCCCCCCACATTTACCATAAACTTGCCGTCAGTACGTAGCATATATAGATTATTTATTCCACTATATCCCAACTGGTCTCGTGGTCTAGTGGTCAAGGCGTCCGCCTCGTAACCACGACATCCTGGATGTTTTCACGTCCCATGGATCGAATCCCAGCCTCGGCACTGAAAATATTTTAGTTAAAGAAAAAAATAAAATAATCCCTGCTGCTATCTGGTGGCGACCTACAGAACTATATGATGTCACAAGATGGCTGCCTCCAGCAGATGAAAACAAGATGGCGGCCACCAGCAGACGAAACAAGATGGCGGCTGATGATTACATCGAATTTCGAAAAGTTTAAGTTCGAAAAAAAAATATTCGAATCCAAGATGGCGGCCGTGACGAAACGTGCAACGGTGACGTCACGATTCGAAGTTGTGGAAATATCTAGAAATACAAAATGGCGGATGGATTAGCATGGATTAGCATGGATTAACATATGGATTAGCATAGATTGGCATATGGATTAGCATAGATTGGCATAAGAATTAGCATAGATTGGCATACGAATTAGCATAGATTGGCATACAGATAAGCATAGATTGGCATACGGATTAGCATAGATTGGCATAGATTGGCATGGATTAGCATAGATTGGCATAGATTAGCATACGGATTAGCATGGATTAGCATACGGATTAGATGACATCATCCAAGATGGCCGCCGGATCCTGGATCCTGCGCCTGTCCCAGAATCGGCTATTTCCATCTACTATAGTTACTTTCTCAGTCATCTATAAAAAGCCAGTTGTTCAAATTAAACTTAAAATACGTAAAGCAGCCTTAAAAAACTCTTCAAGCCATATATATGTGTGTGCTTGCAGCTTATTACTTGGTGATGAACCTAACGCCGAAGTATGTTTGTCTAACTCAGACACGCCCTCATCAATTGACGCGGGAATTACCTGGTAACATCGTTGAGGGAACACGAAAAGTGGGTTCACAATCAGAAAAGCATGAACGAGTGCATAGCAGGCGCAGAACATGACCTCTACGAAATCGGTTTACAATTTAAATCTTACCGTTAATTTCAGCCAATTAAATATCGTCATATATCCGACAACTGTCGGTTGTGTTAGTAAATAACTATATTAACTACCATATTATTATTCCACGACATGAGACCAGCAATTAGTGAACACAGTTATTTAACAAGTAAATTAAATTGGTTAAGTAAAAATTTTCGTTTACCATTATACCCACGAAACAATTTTAACATTTTTATTTACATTCTTTGCTAGAGAATTGTTATAGCCTAAGTAATAACAATACCTTATTGTTAAAGCATGAGCATTGTAATTTCTCAAAACTTTTTGGCCACAGTATTATTGATAGTTATAAACACTTCCCTAGTCCCGCCAAAATTGCATCCTAGTTTGTTTTTACTTTCGTGGAACCGAATTGACGCAAATATTATAGGAGCAACGTTATTTAACACATAAGATGGCTAACTACCCCAAAAAATGAGTAATTTAGTGTATGCTGTCAGTAAAAGTGTAGTTTTAAGCAGAGACATTTCTAAATTTACTGGAAGGCTTAGTACGAGTTGTGTAGACAATCAGTTTGTTGGTAAGAAGGCTACAGACCCTACAATTTGTGGTGTATTTAACTAACAGTTAGCATACACAATCGTGCACATACTCGAGAACGGGCGAGTAGTTAATTTTATTTGTCTGCATACATCCCTGATGCTGACTGACCGAGCTAACGAATTACGTGATATTAGGCTCGGAAGATGATCGCCACTAAATTCCTCCTCTGCGCGTCACCGTCTGCGCTCTGATCTATTAACACCTCCATCCGCGCTCTGCTCTATGTACACCTCCGTCAGCGCTCTGCTCGATGTACACCTCCGTCAGCGCTCTACTCTATGTAAACCTCCGTCCGCGCTCTGCTCTATGTACACCTCTGTCAGCGCTCTGCTATATGTACACCAGTAGTATAGGAATGGGGCGCCGAGGACAGGCCTCAGGCGGTGGTGCTGTGGTGCCGACCGCCATGTTGGATTTGTGACGTCACGGCGGCAAAAATTCCTCAAAATTCCTCAAAAATGACTCAAAATGACTCCAAAATTCCCGTTTTAAGAAAAAAATTTCCCGTTTTCGAGGGAAAAATTCCCGTTTCGAGGGAAAATTTCCCGATTTAGTCCTTAAAAATCCCAACGGCTAGAAATGTCCTGATAGAGGCTTAAGCATCCTTAACTCAAGCCTCAGTTAAGCCTCTATCAGGATGTGAACTTGACCTTTGACCTTGACCCCGACGGCCATCTTGGATCCACCATCTTGGATGACGTCATTTCGTTTTCTCGAACATTCCGGCATTGTGTTATCGGCCATTTTGAATTATGACGTCACCGTTACAATTTCCGTTACGGCCGCCATCTTTAAATTTATTATCCGATTTTAATGAAAAAAATTTAAAAATTATAAAAAAAATTAAATAATAAAATTTTTAATAAAATATTTAAAAAACAAACATTTACAACACGGAGCTCGGAGTCCTCGGTTCAAACCCGACGAGTGCAAAAAAATAAAAATGGCGACCGATCCTTCCCCCGCGGTGGCTGCAGGCATACTGACTCCCTCCACTTTTTTTTTCAAAGCATATATATATATATCGTCAGGTAGTATGACGTCATGTCCGCCATCTTGTCCTCGTCTGCTGGAAGCCATCATCAGTGTATCGTCGGCGAGAGTGCGCTGACGCCATGTTAGTTTAATTCTTATCCGCTAGAGTGCAGTAATCATTTATTATTGCTGTGACACCCGACATATTGTCATTTGGCCGCCATCTTGAAAATCCATAATTATTTAGCTAGAAATTCGGGAAAAATTCCAAAATTCATTAAATAAATTTGTAATCTATATACTGATCGATTAGGTCGACTAAGGTCCTTGGTACGATCTAGGACGATGAAAAAAAAATTAAATATAACATCAATTTAACATAATAGTAACAGGTTCGAGGAATTAAACACCACAAGTTCTTTTACAAACATAATATTTATTACATAATTTCTATTCTACTACAGGATCATTTGCGAAAGCCAGCAATCTTATAATCATTTAGTTCCGCAGCGGTGTGGAATGACTAATTCTTAGCTCCAATCGGTTTATACTAGACAGAGTCCAGCCAGAACCTTTACAGACATAGTCCACCTCTTCTTGACAGAGTTTCTGGATACCGTTTTTAACAGTTTGCTTCACATCGTTAGAACTGTAAATTACTGCAGCCGATGTCTTGAATGCACACTTATTCACTTTGTCATCGAACGGATATGGCTTTCCATATATACAGTCCAACCACAAGTTATATTTCAAAGGTCCGTTTGTTGCTACATCATCAGTAAGCTGATTGATTATGTACTCTCTGATATCATCAAGAAAATTACAAATGTCTTTCGACTCACCAAACGCATTTAAATAATAGTGTTCCTTCAATGTTCCACGAAATGCAGACTGCGCCAAGTAGAAGCCATTATCGTTCACTTGTAATGCGCCGAACACAGTCTTAGGTTTATTTTCCTGTTCAGACGTCATACCAATTGGTTGCTGCACATCGGTTTTCTTGCTTGTACGCTCACGAGCCTTCAACCTAAACCGAGGAGTCGAAATTTCTGCAGGTAGTTCAGCAGTAGGCACACGGACTTCACCTTTACAGTTTTTCGCATGTCGTCACAAATTATCAATTCGAGTAAACCATTCATGACACTCATCACATCAAAACTTCATGCGAGATGGATTCTTCGTGCATTTGCTCCGCTCATGTCTTCGTGCATCATGAGCAAATGCGAACGACGTATCACAGTAGCTGCATGGATACCGTGGTAATGAACACGAACCTTTCAGACCCGATCCAGATACTGACGTTGCCGCAGTTGCACCATTTCCAGGCATTCTCTTATGAACATCAATGCATCGTTGTTGCGCCGAAACCTTTACTTTCTGCCGCACAGCAGGACCTTTGCATGCCTTCATTTGCGTTTTCATATTATCTTTTCTAGCAAACTGCTTATGACATTTCTCACAAACAAACATTTTACGATATAGGTTCTTGGCACATTCGCTCCTCTCGTGCCACCGAGCATTGCTGTTGTTTGAGAAAATCTTGTCGCAGTAAAAGCACCGATGTTCGTTAGTTGTTGTCGATTCGGCATCCATTGAAGTCTTCATTGAGGTCGTATCGTCGATCGTCGTGGTTTCCTGCACATCCAGCTCAGTAGTCATTAAGCTATCTTCTGCTGGCGGTACCACGTCTGTTGAAGTCTCCTCCAGTGTTGACATCGACGTTGCCAACGGGATCTGCTCCACCATCGTCGACGCTGACGTCATGGTTCCCGTAGACGATGGTACAACGTCCATCGAGTTCGGCGTTAAAGTCGGTAAAGATGCCATCGAGTTCTCAAGAACAGGTAATTACGCGACTTATGCACCAGATGAAATAATCTAGGTGATCCTTACACCGTCGACGACAGTAACAAACTAAGCATCCTGTTGTCTAGAGCTTACTTATATATACATGCACCGTATGGAATAATACGCTAGTCAAATCAAGAACCATTTTCAATAATACTATAGTCAAAACAACATTAATAATAGAAGGACCATCAACGAAAAGGCAGCACATTTGGAAGCACCGACAACGAAAAGACAGAACATTTGGAAGCACCGACAACGAAAAGGCAGCACATTTGGAAGCACCGACTACGAAAAGGCAGCACATTTGGAAGCACCGTCATCGAAAAGGCAGCACATTTGGAAAAACCGACAACGTAAAGGCAGCACATTTGGAAGCACGGACAACGTAAAGGCAGCACATTTGGAAGCACCGACTACGAAAAAGCAGCACATTTGGAAGCACCGTCATCGAAAAGGCAGCACATTTGGAAGCACCGACAACGTAAAGGCAGCACATTTGGAAGCACCGACAACGTAAAGGCAGCACATTTGGAAGCACCGACAACGAAAAGGCAGCACATTCGGAAGCACCGACAACGAAAAGGCAGCACATTTGGAAGCACCGACTACGAAAAGGCAGCACATTTGGAAGCACCGACTACGAAAAGGCAGCACATTTGGAAGCACCGACAACGAAAAGGCAGCACATTTGGAAGCACCGACAACGAAAAGGCAGCACATTTGGAAGCACCGACTACGAAAAGGCAGCACATTTAGAAGCACCGTTTACGAAAAGGCAGCACATTTGGAAGCACCGACAACGAAAAGGCAGCACATTTGGAAGCACCGACAACAGAAAGGCAGCACATTTGGAAGCACCGACAACGAAAAGGCAGCACATTTGGAAGCACCGACAACGAAAAGGCAGCACATTTGGAAGCACCGACAACGAAAAGGCAGCACATTTGGAAGCACCGACAACGAAAAGGCAGCACATTTGGAAGCACCGCCAACGAAAAGGCAGCACATTTTGGATGCATCATCGAATAAGGAAGCACATTTGGAAGCTCCATCAACTAAAAAAGGGAAAAAAGGAAGAACAAGTAACGAGATCTTAGTCTTAGTAAGAAATCATAATACAAGAAATAAAAACATTACATTCTTATAATTTAAATTATTTATTTTATTGCTTTACATTATACAAATGCAAGTAAAACAAGTCAATATTGTATGTAGCCAGCATTCCTCAGTTCCTTGAGTATGAAGGATATTTCTTTGATGCACGAATAGTTTCCTGCACAAAGCGAACCATGTAGAAGTCTTAGCCGGTCAACCAATATGTTTTTGGATCTTTCCATGTTGTGTAATCATTCTCTTCTACCACCATCTTCCTTGCACCTTTATAATAAATATTATGATCTCTGGTGTCTTCCGTTTTACCACCAACCTCAGGGTAACTTTCATGTTTGAGACGGTGATCATCACAAGCTTGATCAGATTTATTTAATATATCACGTCGTTTCCATCGTTTCGGTCTCAGGACACCGCCACATTCTTCGATCTTGGCAGCTTTAGATGCTTCATCATAGTCTATGTCTTTGTCAACAGCCTCAGAGTCACTGTAACAATCACCGTAGAAGGAATCGTCTTCACCCAATTTACCGTAATATTTCGATGTTGATGATGTTGAAGTGTCTTCATCGTCTTCATGCTTCCTTTTTAGGAGTCCATCATTTTTACAAAGTAGGAAAGATCTACTTGAATTCGGCTGGAATATATTCTCACTTTTCACGTTAAGGATTCTTCCATTGTCCTTATTCTTCCGTAAATCATCAACCTTCTTCAATTTAAGTTCGTTGTCGAGATCGGAAGAGCCAAGAAAATTATTGTCGTAATGCAGATCACTCTTCCTTAGGCTAGTAGATTCATCGTTGTCCTCTAGCTTGTACGCAGGCTTGGCGCTACAAGTTCTGCCATGTCTTTTTAGGCTCTCTCTCCACGTAAACGACTTGCTACATCGAACACAACTTATCATATTGCGCAGTGGATTTTTTACACAGTCATTCTTCTCGTGTTGTCTTTTATTCTTTCTCAAGATAAACTCTTTACTGCAAAACTTACACCTATGTTCTTTCGATACAGCGTCAGATCCCAAATCGGAATTCATATTAGTTACTGAGACTAATGCCAGATACCAATTGAGTGTTTTAAATTAGATTCAATACTTAAATAGAAATTTTTTCATATTTCATCAGCGAGAATTAATATATCTCATGCAAAAGTACTTTATGCATGTAGTTCTGCTTTTCAACAACAGATGTCGCCACATGTTGCTTGCAGGTAAATAATATTTAGTTATTTTATGCGGGATGCGGGATGCTCACTAACGATCGCAAAAGAAGGATGGCTTCGTTAGACTCCAAGGAAAAGGAAGTTCGTCTTGCATGTTGGTGCTCCACAGATGTCTCATGGCGTAATATTAATTTGACTGAGTAATGATATTTGTTAATTCCACCTGATAAAAATATTGCAAGTTTTGATTTAGTAGCAGAAATTATCGAATTAAATGTAACTCCAAATAAAATGACATGTCTCATTAGAACAAAAAAAATCCATGCAGAGAGCGGTTTCTCAGAATAGTCAGAAACACTTGAAGAAACCACAGGAATGATTGCAAGAACACGGGAAAAACCATCAAAATATTGTCAAGAATAATCAGGAGCACACTGAGAAAACCACTATAATATTAACAATAATAATCAGAAGCACACGGAGAAAACCATCATAATATTGACCAGATTAATCGGAAGCACACAGAGAAAACCACCACATGTTTTCTTTGATATCATAAAATTACAAGAAAAAATATTTAAAAATAAAAATAAATTAATAAAAAATTTAAAAAAAATGCATAAACAGTTTCTGCTAGCTTGTACAAAGATAGAGTTCACACTCAGAATCGACAGAGCCCCTAACAGTCTGTGGATGCCACCCGCGCATCACAAGAGCGCTGGGGCTTTGAACGCTGCGGCGGGTGGTCGGGCTTCTTCGGAAGCGGTCGGGCGTCATTGATTGCGCGCCACTTCACCGGAAAAGGAAGTCCACCATAGTTCCCCCAAACGTACGAGACCATTCTTTTCTGGCCTGGGAAGAAGACCAGCGAGTATAAAAGGGCATGCTTCGAGTCAAAGAAGCAGAACAACTGGGACTTCGCCGAGGCAGGCCGCCGCGCTGCTCGGACACCGCTCGCCGCCCTACGCTGTCAACAACGTGGAATTGCTGCCGCCTAGAGACCCGACGGACTTCATCTTGGTGAGGCCTCTACATGGCATAAACATTGATAGAGACAAGAAAAGGAAGATAGTGTCGCTTTAGAAGCATAAAACTCTGAATTCAAGTCTCAAGTTAGAAGTCGTAATAGGCGAGTGCAAAGGCAACTTCCAGGAGGGCGAGCGAGTGGGGGCTACAGAAACATTGACAGAACACAACACGTAAATGCAAATACTGACGTCGACAGAGATCTATCTATGTAACGAACACCGGCAAACGTACCACCGTGGTAACAAGTCAAGTTGCTGTATGAACACAGGTCACGACGGGGATAAGAATAACCACGGGGAATACGTGTTATTTGGGTGACGGCGGGACATTTTGAGGACATAATTAAAACGGTAAGCCAACTTCTAGGGATATCAATCAGTTGTGTACATAGTCAGCCATATTTTTATTTGTTCTATTTGTTTCAATGTTTATAATATTTATGTAAAGCTCACCCAGTAAATCTAAGGCAAACCACTTTTGTGATTGACGATGTATGAGCAGTAGGTTCAGCCAAGATAGGCGACTTGATTAAGGGTGTTCCCTTGATAAATTATCAGATTGTTAATTTTTGTGTGTTTTGTGTTATAGCCGTCTACGACGAGTATTCAAGCCCACCACTCAGGAGTGCCGGTTTACCACGATCAATGTCAGTTCGAGAAGGAGATGAGCCATTTGTTTGTTACAACCTTGCTGTTAATAAAATGTTTTTACGAAATCCACTGGGCACCTAATTCGGATACACTCGCATCCGTTCTTTCCTGCCTTGTTAGAGTTTCCTATTCCTCTAGTGATACCCGCGACAAGTGATACTGTGATAGACCGACCTTGATTCGCTTTGAAATAACCAAGCCATGCTAAAACCTAAGGTCCGGCTACGATCAACATAAGATTTTCCCAGTACAATACGGTACTATGCATAACAGTTAAACTCCATTGAATTCAATCCGACACAATCGTACATTGTGATAAGTATTTACACAAGCCGGTATTAGTATTAAGCAGTGTTCGCTCTAGATTGAATTATTGCTTAACATTATTTTATTGCTAAGACTGTGGTTATTTTTTGGCCAATCAGATGCTCTGAACATTCTACTACGTAATTTGAGAAATTTATTTTAATAATTAAGTAAATGCATGTGTTGAATATATTGTGCCTAATATTATTTAATTTTGTTTATTAAGTTCGCGTGAAACAGAGAAAATATAAACATTACGGTCCAATTTAAGGACACATATTTTTTATGCATTTTGTTTTGTAATTCCTGTGTTTTTATAAATGTTATTCTGGTAATACTAATGTTTCCTTATAAATGCACACTACCAACTACATTATTATTGATTTTAAGAAGGCGAAAATAACACAAATAATCAAAGTAAAGGGGTTAAGTTTATGTTCGTTGTAGCTAGGCCGTTGCGCTAATTTTGTGGTTAGCCCTATTACTATCAATATAGTAATACATTCAGCTGTGATAAAAAAGTATGGTTAATGAATTTTTGTAGCAGCAATTGCTGACGCTACATCTATTTGAAGTAATAAGCCAGATAGTCTGATCCTTTGAGATAGTGTTAAGTTTGAACAAGCTGTGACTTGTCAGTCAGCTTCCAGAGCTGAAAGAGTGAGGTCGTGTTTACCGTCCTGGAAATTTCGCGGATTCGTCTGGCATCAGGGTAGAATTCAAAGTCATAGATGTGCTCAACCCATGTTTTCTTTCCCATTTGTTGATTTCTTACCGAGAACATTTGTGTCCTTATTAAATTGAACTACCTGATAAGCTTGGTTCTCTCCTGGGTAGCCAAAGATTTACGGGCCTTGATCGACCCGCCCGAACAGTTCTGAAAATCGCCGTTCGCTGGTGTAACAACGGTAGCATGAAAAGCGTGGGTGGATTTAATTTAAACTATTTCCGAATATGTTGACACAGAAATAAGTTATGATATTTTTTTCTGATACAGGTAAGTTAATATTTCTGTATGAAATGTGTGATTATGATTATAAATATTTCGATGTTCTTTGTTTAGGTGATATAAGCTGGGAAAAAATTGTTCATATTTATTCTTAGATTTTTAGTACTGCATGTAAAGTAAAGTAATGACTACAGGGTTTTATTTTTCAGGCCGGACGGAGAGAAGGGAAAAAATTATTTAAAAAATAAAATTTGAACACATGCATGACATACGAGCCTAAAGTTGTATCTGTAGGCGAGGTGGCATCTCACACAGTAACATATACTGCCTTCACTGATATTTCGCAATTTTTTTCATAACTTGGAGGTAAGGGTCGTGGTTACAAGTCGGGAGAGGGAAGGGGTTCTGGGACAGATGTAAACATAGAAATGTAAACATTGCCCCAGTACCCCCATGGGCGCCGCCATCTTGTTTCATGGGGGCCGCCATCTTGTCACGTGGGGGCCGCCATCTTGTCACGTGGGGGCCGCCATTGTTGTTGACATTGGTTACCAGGGCGCGCCACCGTCTGCTGGAGGCCGCCATGTTAGTTCAGCCTTTAGTTACCGGAGCGCGCCACCGTTGCTCCGAAGGCGGGAATTGTATACAAAAAAACCTGGGCGCTAGGTGGATTCGATCCCGGGGACGCACCAACGTCGTGGTTAGGAGACGGACGCCTTGACCACTAGACCACAGGACCAGATGAAGTATAGGGAATTAAATAACGAACATATGCTTAAAAGAAGCTATGCCTAAAAGAAGCTATGTCTTTAAAATTTCGAAAAGCAATACTACAAACACCACCATAATAGCTATGACTAAAGAAACATAACCTCAAAAAAGCGCCATAATAGCTATGTCCACCCCACCCCCACCACCAGTATGCCTAAAACAAACACCGCCATACTAGCTATGACTAAAGAAACATAACCTCAAAAATCCCGCGCAGAGAGAGCGAGATGTTGTCCGCTGGAGCGTCACTCATAAACTACGCAATTATAACCCCCCACATCATATTATAAGCATAATAAAGGCGCCACGTTAGTAGTATAGGATAGTATTTTCTGGGACTGGCTTCTGGCTGTGGATTGTGTGGATTGTGATTGTCTGTCCACCATCTTGGATTGTGACGTCACGGCGGCCATCTTGGATGACCTTGACCTTGACCTTTGACCTTGTCCTTGACCCCGGCGGCCATTTTGGATCCGCCATCTTGGATCCGCCATTTTGGATGACGTCATTTTGTTTTCTAGAAAATTCCGCCATTTTGTTTTCAGCCATTTTGAATTATGACGTCACCGTTGCAATTTCCGTTACGGCCACCATCTTTAACTTTTTTATTTATTATCCGATTTTAATGAAAATTTTTTTAAAAATTATAAAAAAATTAAATAATAAAATTTTAATAAAATATTTATAAAAAATCATACTTTTACGACACGGAGTTCGGAGTCCTCGGTTCGAACCCGACGAGTGCAAAAAAATTTAAAAATGGCGACCGATCCTTCTCTCACAGTGGACGCAGGTAGACTGACCCCCACCACTTTCACCAATGCACATATACCATCAGGTAGTATGACGTCATGTCCGCCATCTTGAAATTTGGACGCTATCTTGAAAATATTTATTTATTTTCCGATTTTAATGAAAAAAATTCCAAAATTCATTAAATAAATTGACAATAAATATAATGTTTGAATATATCGATGTATGTCCTCGGTTAGATTCCCGGCGAGAGTAAACAGTCGATCCTTCCTCCATGAAAGCTACCTAGACTGATCTACCACCAACAATACCAAGGTATATATCATCAACTGGTATGACATCATGCCCGCCATCTTGTCTTCATCCGCTGGAGACCACCATCTTGTTTTCGTCTGCTAGAGTGTACCGATACCATGTAGTATAATTATCTGGTCCCCATACTTTTGTCCTCAACTGTTGACATTAAACATTGACCTTGAAATTTGACCTTGAACTTTGACCTTGACCTTGAAATTTGACCTTAACCTTGAAATTTGACCTAGACCTTGAAATTTGACCTTGACCTTGAAATTTGACCTTGACCTTGAAATTTGACTTTGTCCCAGTCGACCATCATGGATCCGACATTTTATGTTCAGTACATGCTACCAGGAGCGACCACCTGCTGGAGTACATCATCTTGTGCATGGACTCGTATTATAGAGTACATTTCCATCTGGTTAATTTTATTCTAACCTGCTACATTGCAGTAATCATTTATTACCGAGGTGCCCCCTGCCATCTTGAAATTCGGACGCCATCTTGAAATCATGTAATAATGTAGCTAGAAAAGCGGAAAAAAATCCAAAATTCATCAAAAAAATCACTCATTAACTAACATATCGATTTGATCCGCTCCAGTCCTTGGTTCGACCCTCGATCGTTACAATAATGTTTAATTTTATGAAAAAAATAATAACTTCAATAAACCATGTTCAACATTCTTAAAGAGACTTTAAATCCTCTACTACCATCATCCTATAAGCCATCAATACCACCATATTGGAAATTCGTAATTGTAATGCTAAAGATTCGGGAAAAAGTTCAATATTCATTAAATAAATTCGTAATCTATATACTGATTGATTAGATCGACTAAGGTCCTTGGTTCGATCCCTGGCCGATACAAAACAACTTTAATTTCAAAAAAGTACCAGAAAAGTGTAAGGTTCGAGAAATAAAACACCACAAAGTCTTTTACAAACATAATATTTACTACACAATTTCTATCCTACTACAGGATCACTTGCGAAAGACAGCAATCTTATAAACATTTAGCTTTGCATAGACGTGCAACGACTACTTCTTAGCTCCAACAGCTCCAAATGCTCCAACAGCTCCAAATGCCCCAACAGCCTCCAAATGCTCCAACAGCCTCCAAATGGCTCCAACAGCTCCAAATGCTTCAACTACCTTTTCTTTCAACAGCTCCAATGATATTAGGCTACAATGCTACGAGTCTAAGAGACAACGAGGCTACAAGGCTACGAGTCTAAAAGGATCTAGCTGGTTCCGAGTTATACATGGCTGAGAGACTGCATGACTAAAAGACCGCATGGCTACGAAACTACATGTCTATGAAGCTACATGGATACAAGTCTACTCGGCTCCAACACGCAATGTACACACAGTACACACAGGAAAACGAAAAGTACACACAGTAAAACGAAACGTACACACAGGAAAGCGGAACGTACACACAGTACACACAGGAAACGGAACATACACACAGGAAAACGGAATGTACACACAGGAAAACGAAATGTACAAACAGGAAAACGAAATTACACACAGTAAAACGAAAAGTCCACACAGGAAAACGAAATGTACACACGGGAAATCGGAACGTACACACAGTACACACAGGAAACGGAATGTACACACAGGAAAACGGAACGTACACACAGTACACACAGGAAAACATAATGTACACACAGGAAAACGTAATGTACACACAGGAAAACGAAAAGTACACACAGGAAAACGAAAAGTACAAACAGGAAAACGAAATGTACAAACAGGAAAACGAAATGTACAAACAGGAAAACGAAATGTACACACAGGAAAACTAAATGTACAAACAGGAAAACGAAATGTACAAACAGGAAAACGAAATGTACAAACAGGAAAACGAAATGTACAAACAGGAAAACGAAATGTACAAACAGGAAAACGAAATGTACACACAGGAAAACGAAATGTACAAAAAGGAAAACGAAATGTACAAACATGAAAACTAAATGTACACACAGGAAAACGAAATGTACACACAGGAAATAGGAACGTACGCACAGTACACACAGGAAACGGAATGATCACACATACAGTAGCGGAAACACAGACTTATTTGGAAATCTGGATACAAGAAATAAATCATACTTTTTTAAAATATAAATAATTCATTTTATTTTTCATTATTACACACATGACAGTTAATCAAATGATTATTGTATGTAGCCAGCGTTCCGAAGTTCTTACAGTATGGACGATACATCCTCGATATGCGAGTAGTTCCCTCTACGAACAGATGCCACCATCAGTCTTAGCCGGTCAACCAATATGTTTGGATCTTTCCATGATGTGGAATCAACCTCTTCTGCCACCATCTTCCTTGCTGGTATATTATAAATACTTTTATTATCACAATCATCCCAGTGATCATAATAAGCTTGATCAGATGTATTATAACACGACGTTTCCATCGCTTCGGTCTCAGGACACCAACACATTCTTCGATCTTGTCAGCTTTAGGTTCTGCATCACAGTCTATGTCTTTGTAAACAGCCTCAGAGTCACTGTAGCAATCACCGTAGAAGACATCGTCTTCACCCAGATTACCGTATAAGAACTCGTTATCGTCGATGTCGAAGTGTCTTCATCGCCTGTATGCTTCCTTTTCAGGAGTCCACCATTTATACAAAGTATGGACGATCTACTGAATATAGGCTTGAATGTATTCTCACAGTGTTGATACCTTCATTAGTTTAAGTCTTCCCGATACCATCAGCATCCTTCAATATTTGTTTCTCGTCACGATCGGCGTGCTAAGGCTTCCATCTTTTCTATATTAATAATATTATTTGTCTTAAAATCTCCGCGTCCGTGTCACTATCACAGATGTAAATCATCTCCATAGCTACCAGTTATAATACCAGGAGCTACATCAATATCACTCATTTTATGATATCGTCTACACATTTCAGTTGTCAGTGATTAACCACAATCTATGATCTTGTGAGCTCCATTCTCATTTTCTTTAAAAGCCTAAGTGTCCAGTTTTATTATTTAATCTGTCAACCCATCATCACAAACTCAATTAAATCATCTTAGTATATAAAAAAAAACATCAAAGTTCCTTTCATTTAATCTTAGGAACCGCATCATCCTTTCCACCTATAGTGAAGTTTCTTGAGCCCAAGAGTCTTTCATTATATATACCATGCAGTGTTCTTCAAGAGATGTGGTATACTAACAGTTCTACATACAAAACCATCCGATCAATAATTTGTTTACACATAAAAAAAAAACCATCACGCTTTTTTTTCGTGTTTTACTAAATTATCTCTTCGTCTAAAATAATTACCACACATAGTAATTTCTACAAAGGACACTTTGTCCAAGTCATTTTAACCATCATCTGTCTGAAAACAACCATGTCCCATCTATATCACAAAGTAAACGAGGGTTAGTGGAGATAGGTCAAACAAGTGCTAGTCACTCATAGGGTAAGAACCATGTGTTCGATACATATCTCAGTCAATGTAGCATCTATGTATTTTTCTTACCTCATGTAGAAAAATATCTTACAATGCATACGAATTTAAACTTATTCACGTGCGACTAGTCAAAAGTACATAAATTCAAGCACGTCAACCTCAAAAAAAAAAATTCTCAAGGATAGAGACAGAGACTACACGATCGAGACACGCCTACCGTCACCCGCAAATGAACATTGACCCCTCGCGCGGGAGTTGCAAGCTAGCAGAATACTGCGACAGTCATGTTTGCTCAAGACATGCATACATCACGTCGCTAGCCTTCCAACCCATTTCACGTAAAACTCCAGTGAAATCGTAATCCAGCATACGTAAAGTACTTGCTGGAACCACTTCAAAGTATACATCACTGAACCAGAGCAGAAAATTAGCTTACACATGTATAACTCGCTACCAACAAAAAATAAAAATTTGTAGCACATATACGAGAGGAGTCGAACCCTTCATACCATACTCAATACTCCGTTAATTATAAGCGGCAAACTATTTTAAATCAAGACCCCGGCCAGTATATATTATTTTTTCATGTTTTAAAAATTCATGTTAGTAATCAGCAACGAAGGAGTGAGTAACTTGGACGAAGAATCGTTTACCAAGTATCCGGAATCTTACTGATACAACCCATCCAGTGCACCAGCTTACTCCGAAGTGTGCGCAATTGATTAACATTATTCAATTTTTTAATATCACGTCCGCAGTGTACAACAATATATGACAGGTTACGATTTAAGACCATAAATTTCCCACAAGTCTGTTAGTTTTATTTCGGAGAGTAATAAATTATTTCTCAGAAATAATAAATCAAGTTCCTATCAGATTTGCTCTAATGTTACGGTATTACCTGTACCTGCACATTACCAAATCATCTCCCATAAAAAATCTTAAGAATGCAGATGTCATACTCAGACAAAAATAATTTTAACAAACAAAAAACAATCTTCAGCATTTTTGATAAAAAATAATACACACAAACAAGACAAAACGGACATTTCAAATCCGACCTAAATTACGTGACACATATAGATTATTGCATTAAGATAAACGATGTAGGTTAGGGAAAAATATGTAAAAAATTCTTTAATTCTATAATTTATTTAAAATTTTACATTTATACACATTAAAATCTGACACTGTATATATTTTTTAAATTTCTCAGTCCATGCGACATTCAATAATATTAAAATAAATTATAATAGTTCGTATTAAGAGTGAAAAAATACAAATAATTCATACAGATCACGATACATCAGATCAGGAGTGTAACACCTTAGAGGGCCAGAAATTATGCTAGAAACCCGTCTTTACAAAATTGATAATGTTTTTTTTTTTTCAAGTAAAATTTTCGTGTAACCTGTACACCGCACTTCTCACACAGAAATTTTACACGGTCAAGATTTCTTCTGCAGCCATGCCGTTCATGGATGCGTGTACTTCGTACTCGTTCAAAACGTTTACCACAGTAGCGGCACTGATAGAGATACTTATCGCAATTACCATCGCTTCCCCGATGTACTACTTGCAAATGAACTTAGCTTTTACAATACCTAATCAAATTACCTTTGTTTGTGAAATGTACACCACATGGCTCACACGGAAATGTCAAACGATTAACGTTTCTTCTACAGACATGATTTTAATGTCTTCTTGCATGTTGTCGGTATTTAAAACTTTTGCTACAGTACGTACACAGATGTCTCGTCGTTAGACCGTTAGTCACCGACGGCTCGGAAAGTATATTACTTTCAATGTGCACTGCTGTTGTAGGCGACGAAGTCCCGTATGTTGCATGAGCTGGAGATTTCCCAGTCGACATTGACAGATCATCTGTACTGGATGCCAAAGAATCTGAAGTATACACGACTGATGCAGAAGCTGGGAATTGCTCACAAAATGTTTTATTTACGAAATGCGGTGTATTTGCAGGTATCGGAGTCTCCTCTGCGTTCGATAATGAACACATTGAAGTCTCTTGGAGTGAAGAGACAGTAGATACAGCCATACATCGGGATCTCTGGAGATGGTAGCTTCGTTACCATCGGAATCTCTGGAGCTTCCCTCATCGTTGTCATAGGGATCTGCTTCGTCATCATCGCCTCCGTCGTCAGGGACCCCGGTGAAGACGTGTGACCCTCCGTCAAGATCTCTGCAGTCGTTGACCCCGCTACCATTAGGATTTGTACCGATTTCAACGTTGCTACCATTGAGTTCGGATACACATAAATATTCATATACCAGACTTATATACAGCTAAAGACTCGCTTAAATAACAGTGTCCGCTTGTTTAATACACAAGGCAATACATCATCCATTGTTATTACTTTAAAAAAATTAGGAATTTCAAGGAATAAGAATTTAAATTATATATTCAATCAACTAATCACACATCATACATACAAGGTTCATTTAGACCTACAAGAGGAGCAAGAGTCTGTAATCAATGGGACTTTCAGAATCCAAACAAAATTTAAAATACTCAAATGTAAATTTTATTATGTACAGCTACACATAACCTCCAACTGACTACAAATTTCTACAACGCATGACTAATTTATTTTATCCGATACCAGGCTAGGTCCAAAGTCAATTATTTTTTGTACCTCTCATCTTCAGTGCAGGGGAGCTTCAGTGCTGATATAGCTACAGCCAAGACATGCTCAGTACCACACATCTTCAAAATCCTAACCCTTCAAAGTCGATCCTTGTTAAGCCTTACGACAAAAGTCTCCGAAACAAGAGACCTACTCTATAATTTTACTAGACATTTTTAAGCTTTTCATAGCACACATCGATAAATATCTTCGTAAATAACCCAAAATATTATTAGACCACTAGCATTTGATTTATGCACATACTGTGGGTCACCAGCGTATTCATCATCACATGACCATTCTACATTAAGCTCCCCACTTACTTACATCAGTCTACTAGGCTCCACGCAGCACACATAAACTAAAAGAAGTCAATTAACAACCTATTATTTATTTACATTCGAATATTTAATAGCATACCGTCGACTAGTAAAATAATCCTGTCAGTGAACATATCAACAAAGTCTACATTTATATAGAACCAGGAATCCATTGAACATTCAGAACCTAGCTACACATACACAGTGCTGGATGCAAGTTAATTCTACACTTATTTATCATCACTGACACTCATATTACATCATAGGCACTTGAGTCAACACTCATTTTCCATCATTAACATACACTCAAATGCAAATTAACCACCATCGACACTCAATGCAACCAACCACTTTCCATAATCTAATCTCAATTCGGCACTCATTTTCCAACATCGACACTCAATTCAACACTCACTTTCCATCATCGACACTCAATTCAACACTCACTTTCCATCATCAGCACTCAGTTTCCTTCATCGACACTCAAATTCAACACTCATTTTCCATAGTCGACCACAAATCATCACTCATTTTCCATAGTCGACACTCAATTCGACACTCATTTTCCATAATCGACACTCAATTCAACACTCATTTTCCATAATTGACACTGAATTCAACACTCATTTTCAATAGTCGACACTCAATTCGTCACTCATTTTCCATAATCAACACTCAATTCGACACTCAATTTCCATCATCGTCACCCAATTCGACACTCATTTTCCATCATCGACACTCAATTCAACACTCATTTTCCATCATAGACACTCAATTTGTCACTCAATTTCCATCATCGACACTCAATTCGACACTCATTTTCCATCGATGACACTCAATTCAACACTCATTTTCCGTCATCGATACTTAATTCTACATACTCCTTCCTTCTTCGACACTCATTTTCCATCATCTACATACAGTAAAATGGAAACTTTCCACACACACACACACACACACACACAGATATATATAAATATATTCATACTCAACTCAATTCTTTAAAGTAGCATACACATGAACTTTATTAGGGCATGAATAACGACACATTTTAATAACAATTTTTAAAATTACATTTATATCAAAAATACAAAAGTATATAAATTCATCAGTCAATAAACATTACTAACTTATTATATATATATATCCTGAAATTCTAAGTTCATCAAGAATAGTCCACGTTTCTTTGATAACTGATACAACTTCGTCATCTTGCGAAACAAGTAAAAGTCGCAACCTGTTCACCAACACGTTCGGGTCTTTCAACGATATATAATCAATTTCACTTGATGACACCATCTTCTTCGAATGTTTGCTGAACATATTCTGAAAATCGTTGTAATAATGATTATGATAATTTGTATCATCATCATCATCGATGCTGTACACATCTTTATCAAACACACTGACATCTTCATCTTGCATATCCCAGTATTTCGAATTTTTTGACATTGGAGTGCCATCATTGGCAACAAGCTTGCTTGCTAATTTTCCAAAAAAATATTCCAAAGGCCGTGGAAGTCTACTATAAGACGCCTTGTCACTTTTTCTGGAGATGTTACTTTCATTAACTTCTACCTTACTTATATCTCCAACACCATTTAAGCTATATCCTTTCTCAAGACCTGGAGAGATTTTAACACAATCGCTTTTAAGACTAAGTCGATCAATTTCATTGTAAGACATACTGTCCCCGAGCATATCGTCTCCATCTTCGTACTTTATCTCCTGAACGAGCTTGGCTTTACAAGTTTTATAGTGTCTTTTTAAATTCTCTCTTCGTGTCATCCGCCTACCACACTTGCCACAACTTAGTATTTGACGGAATGGAATTTTAACTCAATCGGTCTTTTCATGTCTACGAGCATTAGGGCCTATAGCTTTTATCAAAGTATTTGCTACAGTATGTACAATGTCCTTCAGATCGAGATCGATATTTGAGTATCGTACCTTCACCAGACTGTATGTACTCCATAATGTTTGAATAGACACTAAAAGTATTATTTAGGTACTTCGTATTTTTATGTATGAACATTCATCAATTATTTACGAAAAAAGATTATTTTTTTTCCTCATTTTGACTAAAAAAACTCATGTTCCACGTAGTTTTACTACCCACCTTCATATTTCCTCATATGTTATGTTGTAAAAGCAACCAGAGTTGGTTGTAGGTTACGGAATGCTCACTCACGATCTCTTGAAAAAGGTGTGCCTCCCTAGATCTCAAGAGGAAGAACATTGACCTTATTTAAAAATTAGTGAATAATATCATGACCTAGCAAGAATCACAAGATAATCTATTCACATATTAGCAACCATCATGTATCACTTGTCTGTATAATCAGTCTCTGTTGTCTGTATAAGTAGACAATGTTTTGTGTGGGATGCGGGATGCTCCCTAACGATCGCAACAGAAGGAGGGCTTCGCTAGAACTCAAGGGGAAGGGAAATCTTCGTGTGTGATAGCTTTTCCCATTTGTTACAAGGCATAGTAATCGTCTGATTAATGAACTTTGGTTTTTGTGTGATTTCCACCTGTTAAAATTATTTTTTAAGTGTTGATTTGATAATATGACTTCGGAAATTTATACGAAACTCTGAATAAAATTATCCTGTCTTAGACACCAAGGACAATACAGTTTGTCTTTCATGTTAATGCTTCTCAGCTGTCTCAAAGCATATTATTTGTCTGAGTAAAGTTATTATTTTTTTTAATCCACCTGATAACAATATTGTAAGTGCTGATTTATTGACAGAATTTCACTGATTAAATGTAACTCTGAATAGAAATGACATGACTCAGTAAGTAAAAAAATTCTTCATGCAGAGATAGATCTCTCACAAATAATCAGGAGCACTCGGCGAAAAACATCAGATGTCTAGCCAGGAATAATCAGAAACACTTGGAGAAAGCCATCAATATAATATCAAGATTAATCAGAAGCACACGGAGAAAACCACCATAATATTGTCAAAAATAATCGGAAGCTCACGGAGAAAACCACCATAATATTGTCAAGAATAATCGGAAGCACACGGAGAAAACCATCAGGGAGGATGTCGTTTATAAACATCATAAATTACCAATTTTTTTAAAAAGTCAAAATTTTATCCTGCTTAAGCAAAGAGTTCTAGCACAAGTCCGCTTGTGAACTCTTTGCTTAAGCAACATGAGAGTTCTAGCACAAGTCCGCTTGTGAACTCTTTGCTTAAGCAACATGAGAGTTCTAGCACAAGTCCGCTTGTGAACTCTTTGCTTAAGCAACATGAGAGTTCTAGCACAAGTCCGCTTGTGAACTCTTTGCTTAAGCAACATGAGAGTTCTAGCACAAGTCCGCTTGTGAACTCTTTGCTTAAACAACAAGAGAGTTCTAGCACAAGCCCGCTTGTGAACTCTTTGCTTAAGCAACATGAGAGTTCTAGCACAAGTCTGCTTGTGAACTCTTTGCTTAAGCAGGATAAAATTTTGACTTTTTAAAAAAATTGGTAATTTATGATGTTTATAAACGACATCCTCCCTGATGGTTTTCTCCGTGTGCTTCCGATTATTCTTGACAATATTATGGTGGTTTTCTCCGTGAGCTTCCGATTATTTTTGACAATATTATGGTGGTTTTCTCCGTGTGCTTCTGATTAATCTTGATATTATATTGATGGCTTTCTCCAAGTGTTTCTGATTATTCCTGGCTAGACATCTGATGTTTTTCGCCGAGTGCTCCTGATTATTTGTGAGAGATCTATCTCTGCATGAAGAATTTTTTTACTTACTGAGTCATGTCATTTCTATTCAGAGTTACATTTAATCAGTGAAATTCTGTCAATAAATCAGCACTTACAATATTGTTATCAGGTGGATTAAAAAAAATAATAACTTTACTCAGACAAATAATATGCTTTGAGACAGCTGAGAAGCATTAACATGAAAGACAAACTGTATTGTCCTTGGTGTCTAAGACAGGATAATTTTATTCAGAGTTTCGTATAAATTTCCGAAGTCATATTATCAAATCAACACTTAAAAAATAATTTTAACAGGTGGAAATCACACAAAAACCAAAGTTCATTAATCAGACGATTACTATGCCTTGTAACAAATGGGAAAAGCTATCACACACGAAGATTTCCCTTCCCCTTGAGTTCTAGCGAAGCCCTCCTTCTGTTGCGATCGTTAGGGAGCATCCCGCATCCCACACAAAACATTGTCTACTTATACAGACAACAGAGACTGATTATACAGACAAGTGATACATGATGGTTGCTAATATGTGAATAGATTATCTTGTGATTCTTGCTAGGTCATGATATTATTCACTAATTTTTAAATAAGGTCAATGTTCTTCCTCTTGAGATCTACGGAGGCACACCTTTTTCAAGAGATCGTGAGTGAGCATTCCGTAACCTACAACCAACTCTGGTTGCTTTTACAACATAAAATATGAGGAAATATGAAGGTGGGTAGTAAAACTACGTGGAACATGAGTTTTTTTAGTCAAAATGAGGGAAAAAAAATAATCTTTTTTCGTAAATAATTGATGAATGTTCATACATAAAAATACGAAGTACCTAAATAATACTTTTAGTGTCTATTCAAACATTATGGAGAACATACAGTCTGGTGAAGGTACGATACTCAAATATCGATCTCGATCTGAAGGACATTGTACATACTGTAGCAAATACTTTGATAAAAGCTATAGGCCCTAATGCTCGTAGACATGAAAAGACCGATTGAGTTAAAAGTCCATTCCGTCAAATACTAAGTTGTGGCAAGTGTGGTAGGCGGATGACACGAAGAGAGAATTTAAAAAGACACTATAAAACTTGTAAAGCCAAGCTCGTTCAGGAGATAAAGTACGAAGATGGAGACGATATGCTCGGGGACAGTATGTCTTACAATGAAATTGATCGACTTAGTCTTAAAAGCGATTGTGTTAAAATCTCTCCAGGTCTTGAGAAAGGATATAGCTTAAATGGTGTTGGAGATATAAGTAAGGTAGATGTTAATGAAAGTAACATCTCCAGAAAAAGTGACAAGGCGTCTTATAGTAGACTTCCACGGCCTTTGGAATATTTTTTTGGAAAATTAGCAAGCAAGCTTGTTGCCAATGATGGCACTCCAATGTCAAAAAATTCGAAATACTGGGATATGCAAGATGAAGATGTCAGTGTGTTTGATAAAGATGTGTACAGCATCGATGATGATGATGATACAAATTATCATAATCATTATTACAACGATTTTCAGAATATGTTCAGCAAACATTCGAAGAAGATGGTGTCATCAAGTGAAATTGATTATATATCGTTGAAAGACCCGAACGTGTTGGTGAACAGGTTGCGACTTTTACTTGTTTCGCAAGATGACGAAGTTGTATCAGTTATCAAAGAAACGTGGACTATTCTTGATGAACTTAGAATTTCAGGATATATATATATATAATAAGTTAGTAATGTTTATTGACTGATGAATTTATATACTTTTGTATTTTTGATATAAATGTAATTTTAAAAATTGTTATTAAAATGAGTCGTTATTCATGCCCTAATAAAGTTCATGTGTATGCTACTTTAAAGAATTGAGTTGAGTATGAATATATATATATATATATGTGTGTGTGTGGAAAGTTTCCATTTTACTGTATGTAGATGATGGAAAATGAGTGTCGAAGAAGGAAGGAGTATGTAGAATTAAGTATCGATGACGGAAAATGAGTGTTGAATTGAGTGTCATCGATGGAAAATGAGTGTCGAATTGAGTGTCGATGATGGAAATTGAGTGACAAATTGAGTGTCTATGATGGAAAATGAGTGTTGAATTGAGTGTCGATGATGGAAAATGAGTGTCGAATTGGGTGACGATGATGGAAATTGAGTGTCGAATTGAGTGTTGATTATGGAAAATGAGTGACGAATTGAGTGTCGACTATTGAAAATGAGTGTTGAATTCAGTGTCGATTATGGAAAATGAGTGTTGAATTGAGTGTCGATTATGGAAAATGAGTGTCGAATTGAGTGTCGACTATGGAAAATGAGTGATGATTTGTGGTCGACTATGGAAAATGAGTGTTGAATTTGAGTGTCGATGAAGGAAACTGAGTGCTGATGATGGAAAGTGAGTGTTGAATTGAGTGTCGATGATGGAAAGTGAGTGTTGAATTGAGTGTCGATGTTGGAAAATGAGTGCCGAATTGAGATTAGATTATGGAAAGTGGTTGGTTGCATTGAGTGTCGATGGTGGTTAATTTGCATTTGAGTGTATGTTAATGATGGAAAATGAGTGTTGACTCAAGTGCCTATGATGTAATATGAGTGTCAGTGATGATAAATAAGTGTAGAATTAACTTGCATCCAGCACTGTGTATGTGTAGCTAGGTTCTGAATGTTCAATGGATTCCTGGTTCTATATAAATGTAGACTTTGTTGATATGTTCACTGACAGGATTATTTTACTAGTCGACGGTATGCTATTAAATATTCGAATGTAAATAAATAATAGGTTGTTAATTGACTTCTTTTAGTTTATGTGTGCTGCGTGGAGCCTAGTAGACTGATGTAAGTAAGTGGGGAGCTTAATGTAGAATGGTCATGTGATGATGAATACGCTGGTGACCCACAGTATGTGCATAAATCAAATGCTAGTGGTCTAATAATATTTTGGGTTATTTACGAAGATATTTATCGATGTGTGCTATGAAAAGCTTAAAAATGTCTAGTAAAATTATAGAGTAGGTCTCTTGTTTCGGAGACTTTTGTCGTAAGGCTTAACAAGGATCGACTTTGAAGGGTTAGGATTTTGAAGATGTGTGGTACTGAGCATGTCTTGGCTGTAGCTATATCAGCACTGAAGCTCCCCTGCACTGAAGATGAGAGGTACAAAAAATAATTGACTTTGGACCTAGCCTGGTATCGGATAAAATAAATTAGTCATGCGTTGTAGAAATTTGTAGTCAGTTGGAGGTTATGTGTAGCTGTACATAATAAAATTTACATTTGAGTATTTTAAATTTTGTTTGGATTCTGAAAGTCCCATTGATTACAGACTCTTGCTCCTCTTGTAGGTCTAAATGAACCTTGTATGTATGATGTGTGATTAGTTGATTGAATATATAATTTAAATTCTTATTCCTTGAAATTCCTAATTTTTTTAAAGTAATAACAATGGATGATGTATTGCCTTGTGTATTAAACAAGCGGACACTGTTATTTAAGCGAGTCTTTAGCTGTATATAAGTCTGGTATATGAATATTTATGTGTATCCGAACTCAATGGTAGCAACGTTGAAATCGGTACAAATCCTAATGGTAGCGGGGTCAACGACTGCAGAGATCTTGACGGAGGGTCACACGTCTTCACCGGGGTCCCTGACGACGGAGGCGATGATGACGAAGCAGATCCCTATGACAACGATGAGGGAAGCTCCAGAGATTCCGATGGTAACGAAGCTACCATCTCCAGAGATCCCGATGTATGGCTGTATCTACTGTCTCTTCACTCCAAGAGACTTCAATGTGTTCATTATCGAACGCAGAGGAGACTCCGATACCTGCAAATACACCGCATTTCGTAAATAAAACATTTTGTGAGCAATTCCCAGCTTCTGCATCAGTCGTGTATACTTCAGATTCTTTGGCATCCAGTACAGATGATCTGTCAATGTCGACTGGGAAATCTCCAGCTCATGCAACATACGGGACTTCGTCGCCTACAACAGCAGTGCACATTGAAAGTAATATACTTTCCGAGCCGTCGGTGACTAACGGTCTAACGACGAGACATCTGTGTACGTACTGTAGCAAAAGTTTTAAATACCGACAACATGCAAGAAGACATTAAAATCATGTCTGTAGAAGAAACGTTAATCGTTTGACATTTCCGTGTGAGCCATGTGGTGTACATTTCACAAACAAAGGTAATTTGATTAGGTATTGTAAAAGCTAAGTTCATTTGCAAGTAGTACATCGGGGAAGCGATGGTAATTGCGATAAGTATCTCTATCAGTGCCGCTACTGTGGTAAACGTTTTGAACGAGTACGAAGTACACGCATCCATGAACGGCATGGCTGCAGAAGAAATCTTGACCGTGTAAAATTTCTGTGTGAGAAGTGCGGTGTACAGGTTACACGAAAATTTTACTTGAAAAAAAAAAAACATTATCAATTTTGTAAAGACGGGTTTCTAGCATAATTTCTGGCCCTCTAAGGTGTTACACTCCTGATCTGATGTATCGTGATCTGTATGAATTATTTGTATTTTTTCACTCTTAATACGAATTATTATAATTTATTTTAATAATATTGAATGTCGCATGGACTGAGAAATTTAAAAAATATATACAGTGTCAGATTTTAATGTGTATAAATGTAAAATTTTAAATAAATTATAGAATTAAAGAATTTTTTACATATTTTTCCCTAACCTACATCGTTTATCTTAATGCAATAATCTAAGTAGTATACGAATGACGGTCCGAGATCAGGCGCCAGGCGGTGGTGCCGGTGCCGGTGTCCGCCATATTGGATTGTGACGTCACGGCGGCCATCTTGGATGGTTGTGACCTTGACCTTTGACCTTGACCTTGAATTTGATCCTCAAAAATCGCCAAAATCCGCCAAAATTGGGCAAAATTTGCCCAAAATTCCTCAAAAATCGCCCAAATTTCCATTTCTGTGGAAAAAAGTTCCGCCAAAAAATCTCAAAAAATTCCACAAATTAAAAATTTCTCATTTCGAGGGAAAAATTTCTCATTTCGAGGGAAAAATTTCCCGTTTCGAGGGAAAAATTCCCGTTTTTAGTCCTTAAAAATCCCAGCGGCTGAAAATTCCTAAAACTGGCTTAAGCATCCTTAACTCAAGCCTCAATTAAGCCATTTCTAGGAATAAGGATACCATGACCGCCATCTTGAATTATGACGTCATCGTTGCAATTTCCGTTACGGCCGCCATCTTTAAATTTATCATCCGATTTTAATGAAAAAAAATTTAAAATTCATAAAACAAATTAAATAATAAAATTTTTAATAAAATATTTAAAAAACAAACATTTACGACACGGAGCTTGGAGTCCTCGGTTCGAACCCGACGAGTGCAAAAAAAATAAAAATGGCGACCGATCCTTCCCCCGTGGTGGCTGAAGGCATACTGACTCCTACCACTTTTTATCATCATCTAGTATGACGTCATGGCCGCCATCTTGTCTTCGATGCTGGAAGCCATCATCATTGTATCGTTGGCTAGAGTGCGCCGATGACATGTTAGTTTAATTCGTATCCGCTAGAGTGCAGTAATCATTTATTACTGTGACATCCGCCATCTTGTCATTTGGCCGCCATCTTGAAAATCCGTAATTATTTAGCTAGAAATTCGGGAAAAGTTCCAAAACTCATTAAATAAATCACTCATTAATTAACATATTGATTCGATCGATTCCCGTCCTCGGTTCGATACCCGATCGTTGCAATAATGTTTAATCCTATGTAAAAAAAATAATTTAAATAAACCATGTTCAACATTCGTAAAGAGACTCTAAATTCTCTCTACGACCACCATCCTATCAGACATCAAGACCACCATATTGGAAATGTGTAATTTTAATGCTAGAGATCCGGGAAAAAGTTCAGAAATCATTAAATAAATTTCCGATCAATATACTGATTAATTAGATCGACTAAGGTCCTTGGTACGATCTAGGATAATGCAAAAAAAATTAAATATATCATCAATTTAACATAATAGTAACAGGTTCGAGGAATTAAACACCGCAAGTTCTTTTACAAACATAATATTTATTACATAATTTCTATTCTACTACAGGATCACTTACGAAAGCCAACAATCTTATAATCATTTAGTTCCGCAGCGGTGTGAAATGACTAATTCTTAGCTCCAATCGGTTTATACTAGACAGAGTCCAGCCAGAACCTTTACAGACATAGTCCACCTCTTCTTGACAGAGTTTCTGGATACCATTTTTAACAGTTTGCTTCACATCGTTAGAACTGTAAATTACTGCAGCCGATGTCTTGAATGCACACTTCTTCACTTCGTCATCGAACGGATATGGCTTTCCATATATACAGTCCAACCACAAGTTATATTTCAAAGGTCCGTTTGTTGCTACATCATCAGTAAGCTGATTGATTATCTTCTGTCTGATATCGTCAAGAAAATTACAAATGTCCTTCGACTCACCGAACGTATTTAGATAATAGTAGTCTTTCAACGTTCCACGAAATGCAGACTGCGCCAAGTAGAAGCCATTATCGTTCACTTGTAATGCTACGAACACAGTCTTAGGTTTAGTTCCATGTTCAGACGTCATAACAATCGGTTGCTGGGCATCTGTTTTTTTTGGTTGTACGCTTTCGAGTCTCCAATCTAAAGCGAGGAGTCGAAATGTCGGCAGGTAGTTCAGCAGTAGGAGCACAGACTCCACCGTCGCATTTTTTCACATGTCGTCGCAAACTGTCAATACGTGTAAACCATTTAAGGCACTCATCACATAGAAACTTCATGCGAGAAGGATTCTTCGCGCATTTGCTCCGCTCATGTCTTCGTGCATCATGGGAAAATGCGAACGACGTATCACAGTAGCTGCAAGGATACCGTGGTGATGAAGACGATCCTTTCAGACCCGATCCAGATACAGGCGTTGCAACAGTAGTACCATTTCCAGGCATTCTCTTATGCACATCGATGCATCGTTGTTGCGCCGAAACCTTTACTTTCTGCCGCACAGCAGGACCTTTGCATGCCTTCATGTGCGTTTTCATATTATCTTTTCTGGCAAACTGCTTATGGCATTTCTCACAAACAAACATTTTACGATATAGGTTCTTGGCACATTCGCTCCTCTCGTGTCGTCGAGTATTGCTGTTGTTTGAGAAAATCTTGTCACAGTAACAGCACCGATGTTCGCTAGTTGTCAAATCAGCATCCATTAAAGTCTCCATCGAGGTCGTATCGTCGATCGTCGTGGTTTCCTGCACATCCAGCTCAGTAGTCATTAAGCTATCTTCTGCTGGTGGTATCACATCTGTTGAAATCTCCTCTTTTGATGACGTCGTCGTCGTTGCCAACGGGATCTGCTCCACCATTGTCGTCGCTGTCGTCAAGGTTCCCGTAGACGATGATACAACGTCCATCGAGTTCGGCGTTAAAGTCGGTAAATATGCCATCGAGTTCTCAAGAACAGGTAATTACGCGACTTATTCACCAGATGAAATAATCTAGGTGATCCTTACACCGTCGACGACAGTAACAAACTGAGCGACCTGCTGTCTAGGACTCGCTTATATACATGCACCGGATGGAATAATACGCAAGTCAAATCAAGAACCACTTACTATAATACCAGAGTCAAAACAACATTAAAAATAGAAGGACCATCAACGAAAAGGCAGCACATTTGGAAGCACCGACAACGAAAAGGCAGCACCGACAACGAAAAGGCAGCACATTTGGAAGCACCGACAACGAAAAGGCAGCACCGACAACGAAAAGGCAGCACATTTGGAAGCACCGACAACGAAAAGGCAGCAGCGACAACGAAAAGGCAGCACATTTGGAAGCACCGACAACGAAAAGGCAGCACCGACAACGAAAAGGCAGCACATTTGGAAGCACCGACAACGAAAAGGCAGCACATTTGGAAGCACCGACAAAGAAAAGGCAGCACCGCCAACGAAAAGGAAGCACATTTGGAAGCACCGACAACGAAAAGGCAGCACTGCCAAAGAAAAGACAGCACATTTGGAAGCACCGACAACGAAAAGGAAGCACCATCAACGAAAAGGCCGCACCGCCAACGAAAAGGAAGCACATTTGGAAGCACCGGCAAAGAAAAGGCAGCACCGCCCACGAAAAGGAAGCACATTTGGAAGCACCGACAAAGAAAAGGCAGCACCACCAACGAAAAGGAAGCACATTTGGAAGCACCGACAACGAAAAGGCAGCACCATCGACGAAAAGGAAGCACATTAATTTGTCATTGACTGCAATATTCATTGGTTCCAATATTCATTGGCTCCAATATTCATTGGCTCCAATATTCAATGGCTCCAATATTCATTGACTCCAATATTCATTGACTCCATCAGTCTTTTGGTTCCAAAAGTCTTTTGGCCCCAAATATATTAGGCTAGAATTCTTCGAGTCTAAGAGACTATGAAACCACATGGCTACGAGTCTAAAATGATCTAGCTGGTTACGAGTTATACATGGCTTGCGAGGCTACAGAGCTACGAAGTTTCTAGTACACAGGTTTACATGACTGCGAGGATACAGGACTACAAGTCTGCAAGAGTACTTGACTACGAAGGTACTCGTCTACATGACTCCAGTTACCGCATCTGTCTTCGACAGAATTTTCTCTTTTGCTCCAACTGCTCCATCAGCATTATGTTATAAGATTACAAGGCCTCTTGCTTACGTAGCTTCAAGTCTACGAGCCTCCAATGCATCATGACTACGAGACTACGAGCCATGAGGTTACGAGTCTATGCGATTGCGAGTCTTCTAGGTTACGTGATCGCGAGGCTATAGGACTACGAAGCTTCCAGAACGCATGGTTACGAGACTGTGAGGCTACAATTCTACGAGGTCCCAAGACATCCTGGCTACGCGACTACGAGCCATGAGGTTACGAGACTACGTGACTACGAATCTTCAAGTTTACGAGACTGCGAGGCTACAGAGCTACGAAGCCTCTAGTACACAGGTTTACGTGACTGTGAGGATACAGGACTACCAGTCTGCATGAGTACTTGACTACGAAGCTACTCGTCTACAAGGCTACAATTACGGCATCTGTTTTCGTCAGAATTTTCTCTTTTGCTCCAACTGCACCACCAGCATTATGTTATAAGATTACAAGGTCGCTTGCTTACGTAGCTTCAAGTCTACGAGGATACTTGGATACGTAGCTTCAATTCTACGAGGTCCTAAGACTTCATGACTACGCAACTTCGAGCCATGAGGTTACGAGATTACGTGACTACGAATCTTCATGTTTACGAGACTGTGAGGCTACAGAGCTACGAAGCCTCTAGAAAACGAGTTTACGTGACTGCGTGGATACAGGAATACAAGTTTGCATGAGTTCTTGACTACGAAGCTACTCGTCCACAAGGCTCCAATTGACACATCTGTCTTCGATGGAATTTTCTCTTTTGCTACATCTACGCCATCAGCATTATGTTATAAGATTACAAAGCTACTTGCTTGCGTAGCTTCAAGTCTACGAGGCTCCAATACATCATGACTAAGAGACTACGAGCCATGAGGTTACGAGACTATGCGATTGCAAGTCTTCAAGGATACGTCATCGCGAGGCTATAGGACTACGAAGCTTCCAGAACGCATGGTTACGAGAATGCATGACTAATTGGCCGCATGGCTACGAAACTTTATGTCTCTAACTGACTACAATAGCACTATTCAGTGGTGAGAGTTAATTTATTTCATGCAAAGGTACTTGCTGCAAGCAGTTCCGCTTTTCAACATCAGATGACGTCACGTTTTGCTTGCAGGTAAAATAATATTTATTTATTTTATGCGGGATGCGGGTTGTTCACTATCGATCGCATAAGAAGAATGGCATCGATAGTCTTCAAGGAGAAGGAAGTTCGTCCTTCCTGCTAGTGCTTCTCAGATTTCTCACGGTCCGCCATATTGGATTGCGACGTCACGGCTGCCATCTTGGATGGGTGTGACTTTGACCTTTGACCGAAACCGCAGGAATGATCGCAAGCACTCGAATTAATCATCAAAATATTGATAAGAATAATCAGGAGCACACGGAGAAAACCATCATAATATTGGCAAGAATAATCAGGAGCACACAGAGAAAAACGACACACGTTTTCTTTGATATCATAAAATTACAGAAAAAAATATTTAAAAATAAAAATAAATTAATAAAAAATTTAAAATAAAAACAAAAAATACATAAACAGATTCTGCTAGCTTGTAAACTTATCATTGTTGAGCAAAGATAGAGTTCTAGTACAAGCCAGAATTTTATGTATTTTTTGTTTTTATTTTAAATTTTTTATTAATTTATTTTTATTTTAAAATATTTTTTTCTGTAATTTTATGATATCAAAGAAAACGTGTGTCGTTTTTCTCTGTGTGCTCCTGATCATTCTTGCCAATATTATGATGGTTTTCTCCGTGTGCTCCTGATTATTCTTATCAATATTTTGATGATTAATCCGAGTGCTTGCGATCATTCCTGCGGTTTCGGTCAAAGGTCAAAGTCACACCCATCCAAGATGGCAGCCGTGACGTCGCAATCCAATATGGCGGACCGTGAGAAATCTGAGAAGCACTAGCAGGAAGGACGAACTTCCTTCTCCTTGAAGACTATCGATGCCATTCTTCTTATGCGATCGATAGTGAACAACCCGCATCCCGCATAAAATAAATAAATATTATTTTACCTGCAAGCAAAACGTGACGTCATCTGATGTTGAAAAGCGGAACTGCTTGCAGCAAGTACCTTTGCATGAAATAAATTAACTCTCACCACTGAATAGTGCTATTGTAGTCAGTTAGAGACATAAAGTTTCGTAGCCATGCGGCCAATTAGTCATGCATTCTCGTAACCATGCGTTCTGGAAGCTTCGTAGTCCTATAGCCTCGCGATGACGTAACCTTGAAGACTTGCATCCGCATAGTCTCGTAACCTCATGGCTCGTAGTCTCTCAGTCATGATGTATTGGAGCCTCGTAGACTTGAAGCTACGTAAGCAAGTAGCTTTGTAATCTTATAACATAATGCTGATGGCGTAGATGTAGCAAAAGAGAAAATTCCATCGAAGACAGATGTGTCAATTGGAGCCTTGTGGACGAGTAGCTTCGTAGTCAAGAACTCATGCAAACTTGTATTCCTGTATCCACGCAGTCACGTAAACTCGTTTTCTAGAGGCTTCGTAGCTCTGTAGCCTCACAGTCTCGTAAACATGAAGATTCGTAGTCACGTAATCTCGTAACCTCATGGCTCGAAGTCGCGTAGTCATGAAGTCTTAGGACCTCGTAGAATTGAAGCTACGTATCCAAGTATCCTCGTAGACTTGAAGCTACGTAAGCAAGCGACCTTGTAATCTTATAACATAATGCTGGTGGTGCAGTTGGAGCAAAAGAGAAAATTCTGACGAAAACAGATGCCGTAATTGTAGCCTTGTAGACGAGTAGCTTCGTAGTCAAGTACTCATGCAGACTGGTAGTCCTGTATCCTCACAGTCACGTAAACCTGTGTACTAGAGGCTTCGTAGCTCTGTAGCCTCGCAGTCTCGTAAACTTGAAGATTCGTAGTCACGTAGTCTCGTAACCTCATGGCTCGTAGTCGCGTAGCCAGGATGTCTTGGGACCTCGTAGAATTGTAGCCTCACAGTCTCGTAACCATGCGTTCTGGAAGCTTCGTAGTCCTATAGCCTCGCGATCACGTAACCTAGAGGACTCGCAATCGCATAGACTCGTAACCTCATGGCTCGTAGTCTCGTAGTCATGATGCATTGGAGGCTCGTAGACTTGAAGCTACGTAAGCAAGAGGCCTTGTAATCTTATAACATAATGCTGATGGAGCAGTTGGAGCAAAAGAGAAAATTCTGTCGAAGACAGATGCGGTAACTGGAGTCATGTAGACGAGTACCTTCGTAGTCAAGTACTCTTGCAGACTTGTAGTCCTGTATCCTCGCAGTCATGTAAACCTGTGTACTAGAAACTTCGTAGCTCTGTAGCCTCGCAAGCCATGTATAACTCGTAACCAGCTAGATCATTTTAGACTCGTAGCCATGTGGTTTCATAGTCTCTTAGACTCGAAGAATTCTAGCCTAATATATTTGGGGCCAAAAGACTTTTGGAACCAAAAGACTGATGGAGTCAATGAATATTGGAGTCAATGAATATTGGAGCCATTGAATATTGGAGCCAATGAATATTGGAGCCAATGAATATTGGAACCAATGAATATTGCAGTCAATGACAAATTAATGTGCTTCCTTTTCGTCGATGGTGCTGCCTTTTCGTTGTCGGTGCTTCCAAATGTGCTTCCTTTTCGTTGGTGGTGCTGCCTTTTCTTTGTCGGTGCTTCCAAATGTGCTTCCTTTTCGTGGGCGGTGCTGCCTTCTCTTTGCCGGTGCTTCCAAATGTGCTTCCTTTTCGTTGGCGGTGCGGCCTTTTCGTTGATGGTGCTTCCTTTTCGTTGTCGGTGCTTCCAAATGTGCTGTCTTTTCTTTGGCGGTGCTGCCTTTTCGTTGTCGGTGCTTCCAAATGTGCTTCCTTTTCGTTGGCGGTGCTGCCTTTTCTTTGTCGGTGCTTCCAAATGTGCAGCTTTTTCGTTGTCGGTGCTGCCTTTTCGTTGTCGGTGCTTCCAAATGTGCTGCCTTTTCGTTGTCGCTGCTGCCTTTTCGTTGTCGGTGCTTTCAAATGTGCTGCCTTTTCGTTGTCGGTGCTGCCTTTTCGTTGTCGGTGCTTCCAAATGTGCTGCCTTTTCGTTGTCGGTGCTGCCTTTTCGTTGTCGGTGCTTCCAAATGTGCTGTCTTTTCGTTGTCGGTGCTGCCTTTTCGTTGTCGGTGCTTCCAAATGTGCTGCCTTTTCGTTGTCGCTGCTGCCTTTTCGTTGTCGGTGCTTTCAAATGTGCTGCCTTTTCGTTGTCGGTGCTGCCTTTTCGTTGTCGGTGCTTCCAAATGTGCTGCCTTTTCGTTGTCGGTGCTGCCTTTTCGTTGTCGGTGCTTCCAAATGTGCTGCCTTTTCGTTGATGGTCCTTCTATTTTTAATGTTGTTTTGACTCTGGTATTATAGTAAGTGGTTCTTGATTTGACTTGCGTATTATTCCATCCGGTGCATGTATATAAGCGAGTCCTAGACAGCAGGTCGCTCAGTTTGTTACTGTCGTCGACGGTGTAAGGATCACCTAGATTATTTCATCTGGTGAATAAGTCGCGTAATCAACTGTTCTTTAGAACTCGATGGCATATTTACCGACTTTAACGCCGAACTCGATGGACGTTGTATCATCGTCTACGGGAACCTTGACGACAGCGACGACAATGGTGGAGCAGATCCCGTTGGCAACGACGACGACGTCATCAAAAGAGAAGATTTCAACAGATGTGATACCACCAGCAGAAGATTGCTTAATGACTACTGAGCTGGATGTGCAGGAAACCACGACGATCGACGATACGACCTCGATGGAGACTTTAATGGATGCTGATTTGACAACTAGACAACATCGGTGCTGTTACTGTGACAAGATTTTCTCATACAACAGCAATACTCGACGACACGAGAGGAGCGAATGTGCCAAGAACCTATATCGTAAAATGTTTGTTTGTGAGAAATGCCATAAGCAGTTTGCCAGAAAAGATAATATGAAAACGCACATGAAGGCATGCAAAGGTCCTGCTGTGCGGCAGAAAGTAAAGGTTTCGGCGCAACAACGATGCATCGATGTGCATAAGAGAATGCCTGGAAATGGTACTACTGTTGCAACGCCTGTATCTGGATCGGGTCTGAAAGGATCGTCTTCATCACCACGGTATCCTTGCAGCTACTGTGATACGTCGTTCGCATTTTCCCATGATGCACGAAGACATGAGCGGAGCAAATGCGCGAAGAATCCTTCTCGCATGAAGTTTCGATGTGATGAGTGCCTTAAATGGTTTACACGTATTGACAGTTTGCGACGACATGTGAAAAAATGCGACGGTGGAGTCTGTGCTCCTACTGCTGAACTACCTGCCGACATTTCGACTCCTCGCTTTAGATTGGAGACTCGAAAGCGTACAACCAAAAAAAACAGATGCCCAGCAACCGATTGTTATGACGTCTGAACATGGAACTAAACCTAAGACTGTGTTCGTAGCATTACAAGTGAACGATAATGGCTTCTACTTGGCGCAGTCTGCATTTCGTGGAACGTTGAAAGACTACTATTATCTAAATACGTTCGGTGAGTCGAAGGACATTTGTAATTTTCTTGACGATATCAGACAGAAGATAATCAATCAGCTTACTGATGATGTAGCAACAAACGGACCTTTGAAATATAACTTGTGGTTGGACTGTATATATGGAAAGCCATATCCGTTCGATGACGAAGTGAAGAAGTGTGCATTCAAGACATCGGCTGCAGTAATTTACAGTTCTAACGATGTGAAGCAAACTGTTAAAAATGGTATCCAGAAACTCTGTCAAGAAGAGGTGGACTATGTCTGTAAAGGTTCTGGCTGGACTCTGTCTAGTATAAACCGATTGGAGCTAAGAATTAGTCATTTCACACCGCTGCGGAACTAAATGATTATAAGATTGTTGGCTTTCGTAAGTGATCCTGTAGTAGAATAGAAATTATGTAATAAATATTATGTTTGTAAAAGAACTTGCGGTGTTTAATTCCTCGAACCTGTTACTATTATGTTAAATTGATGATATATTTAATTTTTTTTGCATCATCCTAGATCGTACCAAGGACCTTAGTCGATCTAATTAATCAGTATATTGATCGGAAATTTATTTAATGATTTCTGAACTTTTTCCCGGATCTCTAGCATTAAAATTACACATTTCCAATATGGTGGTCTTGATGTCTGATAGGATGGTGGTCGCAGAGAGAATTTAGAGTCTCTTTACGAATGTTGAACATGGTTTTTTTAAATTATTTTTTTTGCATAGGATTAAACATTATTGCAACGATCGGGTATCGAACCGAGGACGGGAATCGATCGAATCAATATGTAAATTAATGAGTGATTTATTTAATGAATTTTGGAACTTTTCCCGAATTTCTAGCTAAATAATTACGGATTTTCAAGATGGCGGCCAAATGACAAGATGGCGGATGTCACAGTAATAAATGATTACTGCACTCTAGCAGATACGAATTAAACTAACATGTCATCGGCGCACTCTAGCCAACGATACAATGATGATGGCTTCCAGCATCGAAGACAAGATGGCGGCCATGACGTCATACTAGATGATGATAAAAAGTGGTGGGAGTCAGTATGCCTGCAGCCACCACGGGGGAAGGATCGGTCGCCATTTTTATTTTTTTTGCACTCGTCGGGTTCGAACCGAGGACTCCGAGCTCCGTGTCGTAAATGTTTGTTTTTTAAATATTTTATTAAAAATTTTATTATTTAATTTGTTTTATGAATTTTAAATTTTTTTTCATTAAAATCGGATAATAAATTTAAAGATGGCGGCCGTAACGGAAATTGCAACGATGACGTCATAATTCAAGATGGCGGTCATGGTATCTTTATTCCTAGAAATGGCTTAACTGAGGCTTGAGTTAAGGATGCTTAAGCCAGTTTTAGGATCTTTCATCCGCTGGGATTTTTAAGGACTAAAAACGGGAATTTTTCCCTCGAAACGGGAAATTTTTCCCTCGAAATGAGAAATTTTTAATTTGTGGAATTTTTTGAGATTTTTTGGCGGAACTTTTTTCCACAGAAATGGAAATTTTGGCGATTTTTGAGGAATTTTGGGCAAATTTTGCCCAATTTTGGCGGATTTTGGCGATTTTTGAGGATCAAATTCAAGGTCAAGGTCAAAGGTCAAGGTCACAACCATCCAAGATGGCCGCCGTGACGCACACAGTTCTCGTAGCCATTTCTTCTGTTCAGGTCCGGCAACGTAGATTATTTCGTTTTGCAGTAGTAAATCTTCAATAGTGTTTTTCACTTGGTGGTACGGAATTTTTCCTTCGTCCCACTCTAGTCCATGATAATATTTACATAGCTATTCATTCGACCGTTTACTTTTTTCGTCTAGTAGTTTCCACGGATACGGGGGTCGGAAGCTGCGGGTTCGAGTCTTGTCTCCGGAGGTGACGGCAATTTCCTTGAGCACGAATCCATTTTGGCTCTGGAAACCTTGCAGGTTGCAGTACATCTTGTCGCTAGCAATGCTCGGTCGTAACTAAATTATCATAGAAAACGAAACGGTATTTATGTCAGAATTTTCACAAGTTTGTCTCGACAATTGTACGAAGCAAGCCGATCGTGAAGTATCAGACAAAAAGCATAGGTGTTTGGCGGAATATTTCCGCTAGTCGTTATTTCGATCCTACAGTCGATGATGTTTGAATTTATTCGATCATCCTGTTTGGAAACATCAAACACCATTAACGGTGCCTTGTTCTTGAAACTGTCGGGACTCAGTGTCGGTGACTGTATCCGCAAATAGTAAACTTGCTGAAACTTGGCGTACATTTGATATGCTAGAAGAAATCTTCCACTTTCAAAATCCATGTTCATGTCAACGTACGGATAACTTTCGCTGTTTAAAAATATTTTTACATTACGTATTTGACAGTTATCGAATACGGAGCGACTTACTTCTGCATTGAGCTGTCTTCCGGACTGAAGCCCGACGATGATGTATCTTGGTTTTTCCGTAGCGAAGCTGGACTTTACTATCCAATTGATACGCTGACTATGAGGCAAGCCAGGATAAGTTTCCAGGCTCCAGGATCGGAATGGCACATCGAAGTTCTTGCCATTTTCTATGTTCTTCAACATCTTGACTCGCTCAACAGTGCTCACTTGGATGTGGGGCAGCATCCACTCGATAGACTGTAGTGTTAGCGAGACATCTTGAGGGTTTTCTGCAGCGGCGACAATTGCATTAATGTGCGTGTTGGCTAGAAGCAGTACGAGCTCTTGTTTCGAATTAATGATTATATGCTTGTAGTCCTCAGTGAATCCAAGAAGCATGGGCAGAGGAACACAAACTTCGAACTTCCCTTCGGCATAAACCGGAAGCTTATATTCATCCTCGAGAGCCCAACCGGCCATCTTTGCAGCAGACAGTTCATTTGGCGTGAGCGAAAGGTAATTTTTCATAGCAGATGTTATGCCTACATCTCTCGTCTGGTCTACCTCGACACCATTGAGTACATAAGTAATGCGCTCGATTAGGTGAAGAATACCATTGCAGGATATTGATGTCGTTGTCGGGTGCGTACCATCCGCTTTTGTAAGCGTGCCTCTTATACGTAGAAATGACTGCGAAGGTAAAGTACAAATATCTTGGTGCTGTACAGCAGTGCGTACTTCCGATGGTAGTGCGTACGGTCCGAGCAGGAAAGGCTGGTACTCGTGCAATTCCATTTTCGTAATGCTGTCATCAAAAATGACCGGATCTTCCACGTTGAGGATTTCGTCTTCCATATTTATTCGGCACTTGTCCAATACTAAGGAGATACTTTATGTTGTCAGGTGTTAACGCACCGATGTCTGGTAGAGAACTGTTCTTATTCACGACAATACGATTTCTTTTATAATTGTTCGGTGTTACGAACTTTATGCCCATCGCTTCAAGTGCAGACGTAATGTAATTTCCTCGTCTTGAAAATTCACAAATCGTCCTCGCTGGTCAACGATTCGGACGACGACTTCGTGTGCGCACTTCACGACGACTGGAACGTAAATGATACTTTGCGGTACTTCTACCAGTTTATATCCTGGCGGGACCATCGGCGAAAACTCGTGCAGCATGTTGCTTAGTCTTCCGTTGAGATACGTTCCACTTGCCAAATTACAGTTTATTCTTATGACATTCACAGGCAAAATGTTTACTGCGCGCGTAGATTCGTACGTTCTTCCTGTACCATACACCTTTGATTCGAATCCGAGCATCGTACCTATGGTCCCAGGTTTCGTAAAGTCAACATTTTCACTGCATGTTAGAATGCTTTTTTGAGTGTTTGGATTTCCACGCAGTTGAAAGTCTGCATCCTGTGGTAACATATCCCTGATGTAATTTGCAATGTCATCTATTTCGTAAGAGCCAACAGGTAACCGTATTTCATGAGCGGTCCCATCGCTTTTCAGGAAGCAGATCTTGCAGTTTTCCTCGTCGATATTAGGTATGGCATTATACGTTTGAAAATCTACGAGTCCGATACACCATTCTCCGTCTAAATCCAGAGGCGGGAAATGAACCGCCCGCAGCTCAAATGCGTGACCTGTCAAGGTAAGTGTTATCGACATGACTAATAAATTATCGTCACTGCACAACCTTTAAGTAGCAATTTTTATTGGTCAGCTAATTTTTGTTTGTTAAAAAGCGAAGACACAAGTGTCCGCAGTTTGTTTGATTAGGCCTCTGTTCCGTTTCGTAATTGTAAAACAACGTAGTGGTCCGACCCAGGTACTGTCGCAGTTCGGGCGGAGGCCGTAAATTTCCAAAACTATCGTAGTACTCGGCCATGTTTCCAGTCTTTACATAGGCCACCCAGTGCGTGCCGCGACCCGCCGACGTGTCTAAATTAATGATGGCACGTTCGTGCGTTTTTGGCTTGCTGGGCAAAGTGTCTCGCATAAACACGCCTCGGAAATTTGGTATTTTAAGTTTGCGTGCGTACTTTATTAAATCTACGTTGGTGAGCGGTCGTTTCGGTAGGGAACTAAGGATTTTTTCATTTGTTTCTTTTTCATGCCACGACATGTCTTGTGAGGTTGCAAGTACAGTGCTGCGCCGTTTTTTTTTTTACCGATGGCAATGGCTTCCATGCTGGCATTGTGTCGCTGTGCTTCTTTTAACTGCTTGCGTTCATTCTTCGAAGTGTTGACTGCCCGCACTATACCGCTCGTTGCACCGATGAGGCCGCCGAGAACACCCAATGCAGGCAAAAGCAAAGGAAGAAATCCTCCTATAATCTTCTTGTCGAGAGTCTGTAATTTTTGCTTGGCTTTTTGCACGCCTGCACCAGTCTTGCGTTTGGTCTTGCGCAAGTTAGTCTTTGACTTGATGGAGCCGGCTCGACGAGCGCCCAGTCCTAATTTCGTCTTTGCCTTCATGATTTTGGAAACGCCCCACGCTGCGATTTTCTCTCCAAGTCCCGCGTTCGACGATTTACTTATAACCTCGGCTTCCTGTGCCAATATCTTGTCGGCACGGTGCCTAGATTCCAGATCCTTGCTGAATGAATATGCGATATCGTGCTGCTTGCACTTTTCGTCCAGAGAATTAATTCCCACGTCACCGCGAGCTAACCTTTTCGCTAGTTTCGTGCCGGGGCCGCAGAATCTGTAGCCGGGAATGTGTAGCTCGAATGGTAGATTGTTTATCAGCGAGTTTACGAGTCCCGCACCGATGTGTTTTTTGTTCTTACCTCTTCGAGTCATTACGCACAACTGACCAGAAAGTATAAATGTGTTTGATTTTATACAATTACTTTAGTACAATGCAGGTCGTCAAGCAAGACGTGTGTTTGCCCGTGCGCATTACGCAAGACGATGTATTTAGTGCTCGTGAATCACGACATGGCTTACTGTTGCCTTCTGCCGTACGATGCATAATGGCGGGTCCGTCCAACTGTGGCAAGACGTGTGTTTTACTGAGTTTACTGGAGGAGCCAAACGGTCTTCGGTTCGAGAACGTTTACTTGTATTCCAAGTCGTTGCAACAGCCAAAGTACCAGCGCCTAGCAACTGTTCTACAATCTGTGGATGGTCTGGAGTATTTTCCGTTTAGCGATAATACCGATGTTGTACCTCCAAACGAAGCAAAGCCTAATTCCGTGTTTGTGTTCGACGATGTAATGTGCGAGAAACAAGGCATAATACAAGAGTATATTTCCATGGGCAGACACGCCAAGGTAGACTGCGTTTACCTGTGTCAGACGTACGGTCGTATTCCAAAACATCTCCTACGAGACAACGCGAATGTCATAGTTTTGTTTCGCATGGACGAACTTAATTTACGCCACGCTTATGACGATCACGTAAACACCGACATGACATTCCAGGAATTCAAAGACATGTGCTCCTTGTGTTGGAAAAAAGAACACGGATTCCTAGTTATAGTCAAAGACTGGCCTCTATATAAGGGCAGGTACAGACGAGGTTTCGATCAGTTTATTGCCAAACATGAGTCATAGCATTTCGAAATTCGGCCGTAGCAGTCGAGACTTACGTACTGCTCTCAAGTCTCATGACGGCGATATCCGCAAATACATTTCGCTACTGGCTCAAAAAGTAGACAGTGTGAAAAAGGAATTACTTGAGTACCTCGTAGCCATAGACCAGCGCGTGGAAGCTTCGGATTCTCGCATTCGCGACATGATCGAAGTATCGAATGCACAAAGACGTGACGATCTGAGGACTTTTCAAAGTAGTCTGAAAGCATCACTATCTCACTTGTCGACAAATTCAGATTCAGCCAAACACAAGAAAGAAGTTTCTGCGAACGAATAAAAAAGTATATAAGGAGGTCTTGCAATAAGTTTTCAGCCAGTACAATGTCGGACCTGGCCAGTGACCTTCATCGAGCTATACAGTCTGTTCGCGAAAAATATCTATTTGCTAGACGAACCAGACTTGCACGTGAGATGGAAAATGAGGAGATATTTAAACCAATCACTAGTCGCCTCGACGAACTTAAAAACAAGGAAGAACCAGCCTTCATTGTGAAGACAGAAGTTGAAGATGAAATGCCAACTGTAAAGAAGAGAAAGTATGAACCGGATCGAGAAGAGGACTTAACAAGTACAGAGTCCATGCACAAGAAAAAAATACCGAAAAAGGGACATCAAGTTAATGCAATGGTCCGACCATACCTGATATCGTTTACGAGCCGGAATAATGACACGACCTACGGAGTGTACAGAAAACATAATAAGTGGTTCCTCGGTGCTAAAGAAATAGACTTTCTACCAGGAAACATCGTGCGCGTAGCAGAGTTCAAAACGCGTGGGACTCCGGGTCTGTACGAATTGCTGTTTCGCAGGGAGCCTAAAGGATATTCTCACAAAGACTTACAAGAGTACAAAAAACTGCTAGAGCTAACCAATGCACATTTTCGCGATAACGATCCAGTTAGTGGTGTATATAAAGACGTAGATCATGAAAAAATGGACATTCTCGCTAATCTCTTCAGTGAACTAACAATACATGGCGAAGGTTTAAAAAAGCTAGAAAGTGGTCAGATATTTGACTATGTATATTGGGACGACCCTAATGAATTAGTTGATCGCCTTAGAATTCTACATGCTTCGCTTAGTGTAGGAAACTATTCGCACATCAACGAAATAGTCTCCATACTTGAAGAACTGAGGGAAGCCGGCTACATACAATGAGTCGAACCGGAATCGCTCGCGAACTTCATGCTCCTGCTAGACGGAAATACCTTCGTCGCAAAGTCATAGTTCGTGGAATTGACGATTTATTCCAGGCAGACCTTGTTGAGATGATACCGTATTCCCGATTGAATAAAGGTTTCAAGTACATGTTGACAGTCATCGATGTTTATAGCAAGTTCGCTTGGGCGAGACCTGTAAAATCAAAGACTGCAACTGAAGTAGCCAAGGCCATGAACAATATTTTGCGTGATGGACGTGTACCATCGCACCTGCAAACGGACCTCGGGAAAGAATTCTACAATGCAACCTTCAAGGCTTTGATGAAGAAGTATGGCATCAAACACTACTCTACATTTAGTAACGTAAAAGCCTCCGTTGTCGAAATGTTTAACAGAACTTTGCGTTCCAAGATGTGGCGGCAGTTCACGGCTAACGGAAATTACAAGTGGCTTGACATCTTGCCGAAACTAATAAGCGAGTATAATTCCACGGTGCATTCTACCACGAAAATGAAGCCAAAGGACGTAACGGACAATCGCCTGCTTCAAACAGTGTTTTCCAACACGAAGAAGAAAGATCCACGAAAGTGTAAAGCTAACGTCGGTGACATTGTGCGAATCTCCCAGCAGAAAGGTATCTTCGAGAAAGGTTTCACTGCGAACTGGAGTCCCGAACTTTTCCGTGTGACACATGTTCGTGAATCAGAGCCTAGGACCTACTACCTCGAAGATTTGGACCACAAACCTATCCATGGCGGCTTCTATGCCGAAGAGATTCAGCCAACGTTGTATCCCGATACGTACTTGGTGGAGAAGATTATAAAACGAAGAAATGGACTGTCCTACGTCAAGTGGTGGGGCTTTCCACCTCACTTTAATACGTGGGTGGCAGATGCAGACGTCGAGAAATCCACAAAACTTTAGTAATTTGTCTGTGTATTTTTTTTGTACTTGTAGTAGCGTAGTATGTAATAAAAGTTTTTTTAAAGGAACTTGCTGTGTTTTTATTTTCTCAAACCTGTCACTTTAGTGGTACTTTTTTAAAGTATTAAAGTTGTTTGGTATCGGTCAGGGATCGAACCAAGGACCTTAGTCGATCTATTCAATCAGTATATAGATTACAAATTTATTTAATGAATTTTGAACTTTTTCCCGAATCTCTAGCATTAAAATTACGGATTTCAAAGATGGCGACCATAACGGTAATTGCAACGGTGACCTCATAATCCATGATGGTGCTTCTGTCTCGAACAGGTGGTGCTATTATTACTTTAAATTAAAAAAAATTACAAGTCCAAATATGCATGTAATTTTTATATATACCTTATTTAATTTTCAATCTGGTAAATGTCTCGATGGCCGAGCGGTTAAAGGCGTATGTTTTCCAACCTAGATATCAGAGCTGCGATGGTTCGAATCACAGCGTTTCCAATATATTTTTCATAAAAAATTAAATTTAAAATGTCGATAAGGTTCATAATAGCTATGGTAGGTAATGGAACATCGACCTTATGTGATGAGACAGGGCGAAGCTGGCGCTCTCTAGGAACAAACGACAGAAACAAAGTCGACGGTATCCAAGATGGCGGCCTGCGGCGGAACAGAAAAAAACATGAGCGCCGTTGGCGCTATCTAGGAACATACAGCAGAAACAAAGTCGACGATATCCAAGATGGCGGATCCAAAATGGCCGCCGTGATCTACTTGTCCCGTTACGTTATGTCCCGTTACGATGTGTCCCGTTACGCCGGCTGCATGCATGAAAAAGTGTCACGTTACGCTGTGTCCCGTTATGCCGGCTGCATGCACGAAAAAGTGCCACGTTACGCTGTGTCCCGTTACGCTTATCCAAGATGGCCGCCGTGACGTCACAATCCAAGATGGCCGCCGTGACGTCACAATCCAAGATGGCGGACCGACAATCTCAATCCACCGCCTGAGGCCTGTTTCCGGAGCCCCTATTATATACTACTTCTCCACCATCATGTTTGGAACCTTTATACTTATTTTAAATCTAAATTTACATTGATTAACAACGAGAACTGTAATATATAAACAACAGCACCGATAGTAGCTAAACACAACACACTTAATAGAATATTCTCCTTCACTTTCACAAACCCATATAAAGACCTTAAACTCTGCCGGCCACCGCAGCCCAGCACGAGTTGCCAGACGTGTCCTTCACAGACAGAAGGGGTTGCCATTGCGCAACCAATATGTAATTATTGTAAAAGACGCATCTAAAAAAATCAAACATGTACGTTAAACCAGGCTAGCAATCTCATAGTTTAAGTGAAAACAGGCCGGAAGACAACATGGTAACATAATATTAGCTATTCCTAAACCTTAAATACATACAATGTAAGAAATCGCACTAGCCAACTTAACACTCATATTCCACAAAACATAAGTTCACCGAGATACAATGACACACGAATATATGCATGAATGATAGATAAATACTATACAAGACACAAAATTCAAAACATATTTATCAAAGTACCCTTTCAATACTAACCCAAATAAAGCAGAAAATTCCATTACACCCCAAGCATTGTATATGAAAGTAAGCACATATCACAATTGAACTAGAAAAAATAAATATAAAAAAAAAAGCTAGCGAACACACAGACAAATATTCATCATAGCACCATTGGGTGGAATGAAGATAGTACCATCAATTTCATCTCTACAGCCACATGCATTAAGAAATATATATATATACTTTTATTAACCTCACAGGAATCTTTTAGTGTATAATCGTTGTGAAGCAAAATTAGGAGGATAAAATTACAATGTATTTAAAAAATATATCTAATTACAACTATTAAAAAGTATGTGCGCTAACTCACAATTGTAAAACCATTAATGAAAAACCTACAAAACCTCTCTCTTCATATCTCTCTCTCTTTCTCTCTCTCTCTTTATCTCTCTTATTCGCTCTATATACTGGTTGCGAAATTCCACGATTGATACAATTAACTTAGAGATAACCCCCACACCGATGCATTGTAACGTCAACTACATTCCGCTTTTGAGAGGGAAACTAGAGCAACTCGAGAACACTCGCAGGCTCACAGCAACGTCCGCCACATTTACACACAGAACTAACCACTCGTACCCCCGGATGGGATACGAACCCCGAGCAAAAGGCAAATACCTCCGCTTAAACACAATAACAAGTGATCTAAATATAGAACGATAGTGCTAACGCGAGCAAACACATTGGTTGAAAACTTTTTAGAGTAATGGAAACAATACGCTCTTCAATTCTGTGTGTGTCAACTCTGGAAAATCATTACGTAGCGGCGGCAATATTTTACAACATCTTTTATAAAGAACCCTGAAGGAAAAATATCTCAAAGTAAACGATGAAAACAAAAAAACGTAGTATTTGTCGGTCGATGGTAGTGAAATAATGTGAGATAAAACATTAAAATAATATTAAATAAATATATTAATTTTTACTATAAAATGAATCCACGTATAACCATAAGTTTTTTTATAATAAATCAACAAATCAACATAGATTTAAATTAATTAAAAAGTTGTAATAATAAATTCTTAAATAAATTTATTTCCTTTAACAAATTAACATATAGGTTTCAATTAATTAAAAAAATAGTTTAATGCGAAATTCACCGACGTTTTAACTAATGGTTAAAAGCAGAGTCCTTTTTTAATAAAAAAATGAATAGATTTTAAAATTTATTATTAAACTATTTTTTAATTAATTGAAACCTATATGTTAATTTGTTAAAGGAAATAAATTTATTTTAAGAATTTATTATTACAACTACTTTGTAGATAATTTCTTCCTGATGATGGCGACTGCAATGTCGACCGAAACGTGTGATGGTGGCGGAGTGATGGTGGCGCGCTCCGGTAACTAAAGGCTGAACTAACATGGCACCCTCCAGCAGACGGCGGCGCGCCCTGGTAACCAATGTCAACAACAATGGCGGCCCCCACGTGACAAGATGGCGGCCCCCATGAAACAAGATGGCGGCGCCCATGGGGGTACTGGGGCAATGTTTACATTTCTATGTTTACATCTGTCCCAGAACCCCTTCCCTCTCCCTACTGTTACATCCCCCATATCCCCACAATTATGCATCCCCCATTGTGTATGTAGATATAAAAACTAAGATAAAAATAAGGCAATAAATATGCCATGTTAACCTAAATCAAGAGCATTAAAAATACATATTTACTTTACGTTAAACTAGCATTTAGGAGGACCTGGGTTTGACTCCTGAACCCAGTTTCCTGACTTGAAGTGTATGTGTTTGTCTCTAAAGCCCACCACACACTTTCGAACATGTTGGTCAAGCATGTTGGGTTCCCACGGCTCGTCGAACATATTGGAGAGTGTGTGGGCGGCAAACCAACATGCTCGACGGATTTGTTGGGTCGTACGCTCCGCTCACAGTGCCTTCCAGCTCGGACCGAGTGCCTGACGTGTTGGGACGTGCACGGAGAACTGTCGAGCGACGCATCTGACCACGCCACAGTTTCCCTCTTGCAGTGGCTGTGCGAACCAGCAGCGCGAGTTCAGCAGTACCGTGATTGAGGCTAGTGTTGTGATGTCTTTTGATGATAACAAGGCTACATGAAAAGAAGGGTATGCCGTCCTCGAAGAAAGCCGTAATAAACTGTCTCCGGATTACAATGAGAAGTTTGTATTATCTAAAATTGAAACATTGAATGCATCTCATAAGTTCTCACGCGTTCCGCCTACATTCACCCTTAATTAGCTGACCTGCTGAAGTGTCCTCCCAATCCATGTAACTTTGAGTTAGATAAGTTGGACTTTTCTAAGGTACAAAATTATGTACAGCACAACATGTGAGAAAAATCATTTCTGCCCTCCCTATACTAACATTTATTGTCGTCAGAAGGACACTAAATCGGGTCGCTAATATACCAAACGCATTCGCCACTACTTATATAGCATGGCATGTTCGATAATTGAAAATATTTTCGTCGTGAATGATTCCTATGCTTGGGTAGGAATTTATCAGATTTTTCTTCAAAGGAAATGATTTATCTCCAAGTACACCACCATCGGATGTTCTCCCATTAGTACCACAGTTAACTTAGATGAACTCGTAGTTAGCATTGACAACAGCAAAAAAAAATACACTGCTGTGAAACACTTTGTGGTTGAAGTAGTATGACCCACTTTTAAGAAGTTGACGAATTGCAATGTGCTTCCGTCTATAGCGCCTACACAGTTTTCAACTTGTGTGTCATTATATGGAAATTGTAAAAAGCAAACATAAAGTTAATGGATTATAAAAATAATAATGTTTTACTAACACAATTCCAGTTTAAGTGCTTTTACATTAGACTGTAGCATAGAAATTTTTTTACAGGCTCAAGATAATGCACCTACAGGGATACACGGCAATATACCTTTCGTATCAACAGGCCGTAGTTCCAGTTTAAGTCGTTCATCAGCACCAAGTACACCAGGATCGAACACTCAAATGAACCAGAAGAAAATATCTGATTTCGAAAAGAAGCAAGAACGATTTTTGTATGCAGCTAAGTCTGTCCTGGGCAATCAGAATAAGTTCCGGGCTTTTGGAAATTATATGGCCTTCCAATTGGAAGATATGGACCGGCAGCAACAAGTAATAACAGAGAAACTTATATCTGAGGTTTTGTTCCACGGTAAGTTAAGCAGTTTGAAACCTTCTGCATCAATATTTACAGAACAGCCAACACGATATCACATAACCATTTCATGGGTACCAACAAATAAACCAATCCATGTCCGTATAGGTGGGTTGAATCTGTATCTTCCTTTTAAGATATTTATTCAAATTATCAACAGCCATTCAGTCTTGACCCATACCATTTACAGAACCAAAATAACACTAATATATTTACTCAAAAACAGGTAAACCAGAAACAGGTACAACAAGTGAAACATCTACAGGTACAACAACTACATATACACCAACAACAGGTGCACCAATAACAATTAAGTACTTCACCTCAAACCCCAACTGTAGGTCATCGTTGTTCCAAGTACCTTTCCTCAACTGAGTCTGCTCAAACACAAGCGGCAAATGCAGCAACTAGCCCTACTACAAGTAAACCACTAGTGAGTCAAGAACGCTTCTATTACATTAGACCGCACACAATCCTTCCGGTTAGCATCGCTGAGGTAGTCTGCACGTGCAACACCAAACATGGGAGTGTTGCAACCTGTTGCGACCTACGATGCTTCTACGCAGACGCCCAAACGACGTGCGTCTCGTCATCGAAGTTCAGGGAGTAAATCATTTCCAACTAGCATGGAGGCAAAGCCCAGGCGCAGACATGGTTACGAACGTCATCGACCATGTCTCACAGGAGTTGTCGTCGGCGCAGAAGATGACCAGCTGGAAACCTGTGTTCCTGATCCCGAGACCTGCGAAACAGTTGGAACCGGAGTCGACGAGGAAGTTCGTGCAGCATTAAAGACTTTGCTTGCGAAAATGCATAATTCCTTAACCTAATATGCATTTGTGTAATTTTTCTAAATAAATGTGTAAAACTTGAACTTGTATTTTTTTATGTCTATAATTTTATGGTACTTAAATAATATTTTTAATACAGTCAATATTTTGACTCATGTAGTATACCAGTAGATCGCGGGTATATAAGCGAGGTTCAGACGACTGGATCCTTAGTTCACCTCTGGCCGCGGTGCAGTACGGACAGGCTCTCTTCAGTTAGCTTCTCGAGTTTAGTTACTGTTCCAATGTCGACATGGATGGATGATCTACCATTAACATCGTTGACCTCGAGGGCAGCAACGTTGATGGAGTCGAAGATCCCGATACCGGCTACAGAGGAGACAGCGACAGTGGAGAGCTCAATGCCAGCGGCATCGACAGTCACAGAGATCCTAACGTCATCGGTACTATCGACTACAGAGGAGACAACGGTATGTGCTGTTCCATCATCAGCTGAAGTTCCGCCAGCAACATTGAATACTTCAACGAATGACGAACGTTCATCGTGACAGTGTAAATACTGTGGTGCATCATTTACTAAACCTACAAATTCGCGCAGACATGAAAGAAGTGGTTGTCCGAATAATGCTCAAAGAATACTATTTCACTGCGACAAGTGCAATAAACTAATTTCACATCTCGATAGCTTACATGATCATTATAAAAAAATGATCCATAAAAGTTAAGTGCAAGCATAATTAACATAGTTGTTTTGTCACATGTATATTGAACCAGCCGATGGGAGTCTATAAGTGAGACCCTGACGATGAGAACTTCAGTCTGTCTCTGGCTGTGGTAATGACCGGATCGGATAGTTAGACTTGACTAACATAATAGAGCAGTATCTAGCTATTCTTGAGAACTCGATGGCATCATTACCACTATTAACACCGACCTGGATGGAAGGTCTACCATCAACAGTACAAAGACCGATGACAACGTCGTCAACAGATACACCTACTCTCTCAGCACAGCAGGAGATTTCGACGCTTGCAACATCTTCCGCAGAGCAGACCTCGAAGGCTTCAGAAGTTAACAGTTCAGCGGTGTTACAATGGTTGTCAATAGTACCAGTGACGTTGATAAAAGAAGCAGCATCCAACGGTGTTCCATCACCCAACTGTATGTACTGTGGCAAAAACAAAAACTTGAAATTACGTGATTATGTAATACACAATTGTAATAATAACTCTGAACGTATTAAATATCAATACAACAGGTGTTGTAGCCAGTTTATACACAATGGAAGATTAAAACGATACATGTGGTTTTGCAAAGAACGGGTTGAACATTCATCAGAATCAAGCTGTATCTTCTGTGGCAAAACATTAGCAAATATTTCAAGTGCAAAACGGCATGAAAAATACCACTGTCCTTTTTATGAAATCGATAATTCTTCTCTATGTAAAAAATGTGGTGTACCAATGAGTTGACCTGATAAACTGAAAAGTCATTTAATGATATGTCAAGGACTTACTTCGTACTATAAGAAGACTGTTTAAATCGAGATTGCTCAAGACTTTAGTAAATTGCCTGTGTTTTTTTGTTTTTGTAGTAGTGTAGAAATTATGCAATACAATTTATGTTTGTAAAAGAACTTGGTGTGTTTTATTTCTCATACCTGTCACTTTTGTGGTATTTTTAATTAAATTACTTCATTTTTTGCATTGCCCAAGCAACGATTCAACCAGTAATTAATCAGTGATTATTTCGATGAATATCAAAATTTTTTTCCAAATTTATGGGTCAAAAAATACAAATTTCCAAGATGGCGGTCATAACAGCTTACTGATGGCTGGTAGTAGAGGATTTTAAGCCTCTTTAAGAATTTTGAACATGATTTATTGAAATTGATATTTTTTACATAAAATTAAACATTATTACATCAATAAAGTATCGAACCAAGGGCAGGAACTGATCGAATAAATTTTAAAATTGATTGTACATTTTTTGGGGGGAATTTTTGAATTTTTCCCGAATTTCTAGCAAAGTAAATACACAATTCCAAGATGGCGCCCAAATTTTAAGATGGCGGGCACCTCAGTAATAATAAATGATTACTGCACTCTAGCAGGTAAGAATTAAACTAACATGGCGTCAGCACATTCTAGCAGACGAAAATAAAATGGTGGCCTCCAGCAGACGAAAACATGATGGCGGACATGACATCATACTAGCTGGCGGTCGCCTATTGCAGGGGAAAAATTGATAGCACGGGCATAACTTATTGCAGTCTAATGAATGAACAGATATTTTAATGTGAAAAATACACGCCACTAGTTATTGGTTCGTTGTACTGCAGGGATCGGGTCAAAACTGTAAGTAGTGTGTAAATGACAGTCTGAGCGCAGGGTTTAAGGTGTGGTGCTTGGTGCTGGGGTTCCGGCTGTGGACCGTGACGTTACGTCGGCCATCTTGGCCTACCTTGACTTTTGACCTTGATTTTGACCTTCATTTCCCAAAAATAACTCAAAATTTGCCAAAAAACGGTGAAAAATTAGAAATACAGATTCTGCCAGTTTGTGAACTTCTCCGTTGTTTAGAAAAGCTAGAGTTCTAGAACAAGCCAGAATATTTTTTAATTTTTCATTCTGTTTATTTATTTACTTTTTTCTGATATTAAGGAAACCATGCGTTAGTTTTCTATGTGTGCTCCTGGATATATATACAATATTATGATGGTTTCTCCTTGTGCACCTTATAATTCCTGTCTATTTTCAAAGTGCTTGTGGTCAAACCTGTGTTTTCTACGTGCGCTTCTATTTATTTCTGAAACTAGATCTCTGCATTAAAAAATGTTTACTTAAAGAGTCACGCAAATTTATTTTGAGTTACGTTTAAATTATGAATTTCTGCTATTAAATCAGCACTTACAATATTTTTTATCAGGTGGAATTCAAACAAAATTTTCATTACTCAGTACAATAATGTTTTTTAAGACCGCTGAGAAACACTGAAATGAAGGATGAACTTCCTTCCCCTTGGTGTCTAGCGAAGCCTTCTTTCTTTTGCGATCGTTAGTGAGCATCCCGCATAAAATAAATAATATTTACCTGTATGCAACATGTGACGACATATGTTGGCAAGAATTGGAACTACTTACAACAATTTACTTTTGCATGATATAAATTAACTCTCGCAGCTGAATGGAGTCCAAGACAGAGCCAAGTAGTCTCGTAGCCACGTAGACTTGTGTACTTGTAGCTTTGTAGACTTGTAGCCTAGTAGTCTTGTAGACTAGTAGTCTTTTAGTCCTGCAGTTTCGTAGCTTCGTAATCTCGTAGCCAAATAGCCGCTAGGTCTAAGACGTTTTGGAGCCAATAACTGCTGGAGCCAAAAGACTGATGGAACCAAAGACTGTAGAAGCCTAAAGACTGATGGAGCCAATGACTGTTGAAGCCAATGACTGTTGAAGCCATTGACTGTTAGACCCAAAAGACTGTTGAAGCCAATGACTAATGGAACCAATAACTGTTGGAGACAATGACCATTGGAATCAATGTATGTTAGAGGCATTATATCCTATCGTCAATTGATGATCGCATCCTACTAATTTGAATTTTTGCACAATGTAAGTCCTTTTCTTTAAATGTGCGTCGACAAGACTGTATTATCGTATCTTACTGCTGAGAACGTTGCCTTTTTTGTTGAATATGCGTTAAAAATGTGCGTCATTTTTGTTGATCATGATTTCCTTTTGTCGAATGTTCTTCCGGATGTGCCTACTTTTCTTCAATATTCTTATTTTTCGTTTATTGTGCTTCCAATTTTGGTTACTTTTTTTCGAATATGCTTCCAAATGTGCTTCCTTCATATTGTTTTGCTACTAATTGTGCTTCCATTTGTGCTTCCTTTTCGTTGATTGTGCTTCCTCTTTGTCACATGTGCTTCCGATTGTGCTACCTTTTCGTTGATTGTGCTTCCAATTGTGCTTCCTTTTTGATGAATGAACTTAAAATTTGTTTCCTTTTTGTTGATTGTGCTTCCGATTGTGCTTCCTTTTCGTTGATTGAGCTTCCGATTGTGCTAACTTTTCGTTGATTGTGCTTCCAAATATGCTTCCTTTAGTTGATTGAGTTTCCAAATGTGCTTCCGATTTTGCTTCCTTTCGTTAAGTGCTTCCGATTTTGCTTTCTTTCGATGATTGACCTTCCGATTGTGCTTTTTTTCTTTGATTGTGCTTTCGATTGTGCTTTCTTTTCGTTGGTTGTGCTTCCAATTGTGCTTCTTTTTCTTTGATTATACATACAATTGTGCTTCCTTTTTTTGATTGTTGATCGTTAAGCCTGTACTCAGGACACGATTGGTCTCATGGATCAGGAATTTCGGTATATACAACTGACATTGTTCATGACCTGGTTTCATGGTCCGAAGACACTTAGCCTATACGTATAGCGTTTTACATGAACTGGTCGGAATGTATTCTAAGTATCGAAAATTATATTTCCATATTAGTCATAGTGACACTGTATTTAATTCTTAGAGTGAAAGATTAATAAACTCCAAAAAGGTAATGGGAAACAGAATATAAAATTTATTTTAAGCTTTATTTATCCTTATCACTGACTGAGAATCAAACCAATGACGGAAATCTATCGCGCCAATCATTTTTTTAATAAGTGAATTTTTTGATGAATGTTTTATAATTTTTCCCGAATTTCTAGGTCAATAATAACGAATTTCGATGATTGCTTACATAACGACTTACTGAATGCTGGTAGACTAGGAACTTAAGCCGCTTTTAGGAGTTTGAACATGGTTTATTAAATAATTACTTTTACATCAAATTAAAATATTTGAATCAATCAAGGATCGAAGCACGTATTGATTCAATCAGTAAATTAATGAGTGTTATTTTTGATGAATTTTAAACATTTTCCTGAATTTCTAGGATAATTATTACGAATTTTCAATATGGCGGACATAATGACTTTCTGAAGGCTGGTAGACAATGCTGCTTCTTAGGATTATGAACATGATTTATTGATATTATTTTTTACATAAAATAAAAAATTTGTTTCACCCAGGGATCGATGCAACAACAGGAATACACCAATTCATAAGTAAATTAATGAGTGATTTTTTTGATATTTTTTGGGATTTTTCTTGAATTTATAGCTAAATAATTATAAATTTCCATGATGGTGGGTGCCAATGTAAAAATTAATGATTACTGTACTCTAGCAGGTAAAATTTAAACTAATATGATGTTAACGCACTCTAGCAGATGGCAACAAGAAGGTAGCCTCCAGCAAACGAAAACAAGATGGCGGATATGATTTCATGCTAGCTGGCTATATATATATACCTTGGCAATAGTGGTGAGAGGTCAGTCGGTCAGTGGCTTCCGTGGAAGAAGGATCTATCGTCATTTTTTTACCTCACTGGGTTCTAACTGAGGATTAAGTGCGTGTTTAAATAATATATTAAAATTTAATTAATTAATTTTTTTATAAGTTCTAAACTTCTTTCCGACAATCCAAAAAAGTTACGGATTTTTAAGATGGCGGCCATAACGAAAAATGTAACAATTTAGAATCCAAGATAGTGCCCATAACGGAACGTGCCGCCATTATGTCATATACATCCAAGTTGGCGGACGTAACGAAATGTGCAACGGTGTTTTTAAATTAATTTTGATTTTTGTGTGAATATTATAATTTTTTCATTAAAATCGGATAATAATTACAGATTTTAAAGATGGCAGCCGTAACGTAAATTGCAACGGTGACGTCATAATCCGTGATGTCGCCAGAGGCTTATTGAAGGGTGTAGATATGGATTCTTAAACCTAAATATGGACATTTCAAGCCGTTTACATTTTTAAGGACAAAAATGGGATGTTTTCCCTCAAAACCGGAATTTTTCCCGCAAAATCGAGAAATTTGTAATTTTTTGAGTTTTTTAAGTTTTTTTTTTGCTGAATTTTTTTCTCAAAAACTGTATATTTTAGTGAGTTTTAGGCAACATTTTCCAAATTTTGAATGTCAAGCTCTCAGACTCCTTTTACACACTACTACAGTGCCTATAATCCATTGAGACAGGGACGTCGAAACGTGAGTTGGGGGGCGAAAAGATGTATCACACTTACCTTAAGTCCTAGAGCGGGGAGTCCGGGGGCCCTCCCCCGGAAAAATTTGGAATTTTAGATGCAAAATTGTGCTATTTAATGAGTTTCCGAACCAAAATATTAAATATACCATTCTAAGAATTTGATGACGTAGTATGTATTAAATATGGATTAAAAAATCGTTGGTAGTGGGTGACAAATAACCTAACCCATGTGATCTACCCCTTAGCTTCGGTCTTGGAATTTAATGTCAATAGATATGATTTTCTAATCAATGTGATCACTAACGCAACGTTTGTAACTACTGGTTGACAAAAATACTACTATGAACAAAAATTTATTCTGGGAAAAGGAGGGGGGCGAAATGCTACTCTCGCCCCCCCCCCCCCCCATGCATAACAGCACGGGGGTGACTCGCCCCTGCTGCCCCCCCCCCCCCCCTCCTTGTTCCGACGTCCCTGCAGTGAGAACACAGTTTCGCCGTATAATGGTTTACATTCAGGCTCTATCTTAATAATCTGGTCACAAGAGATACGCCCCTCTTAAACCATGAGCCAACGATGCTCAGATATGAGAAAAGTAAGAGAATCAGGTAGTGTCAATTAACAGGAGCAACAAAGTTCTAGCTAAGAAACCAGCCAATGGAAAAGCAAATACAAGGCCTTGAATTTTAGCGTAATACCAAAATAATTCACGACTGGTCTGTACTAATAAAAACGGTATTTTTGCAGATACGTAATGACTGGCCCTCGGGTGCGAGCCAAGAGTGCGAGGATGTCCTCGGCGCGCGACAGCAGCGCGGATCACGTGGCAGGAAGCTTTCAATAAGTTCTCGTGGCTGCGCAAGTGGCGGCGCGCGTGGCCCGCGGGCGACCAATCAGCAGTGCGCTGCCTCTGGCGTCACAGCGTCGCGAGCGTGGGGGACCTCGCATGACCTGTATCTGCTCAGTAGGCTGCAGGGAAGTCGCCCACGCTAAGACATGTTCGCACTGCAGGACCTCTGTTATTTAATATAAATATAAACAAACTATACAGTATTATAAGTTCTTGTGGCTAACGTCAAACACATGACTCTAGTTCTCCACGGCGATATGTGTCACGTAACTTGTTTCAAATTTTACATTAATAAAACGTAGTGTCACATTTCCCAACAGAGCAACACATGATGTTTGTTTATAAAAACTGACAACTGCGTGAATTTGGTCGCACTCCTTCGTAACAGAACAACAGTGTCGGAAGGATACGTAAACCTTTGGTACCACTTTGAGAGTTGTAATATTTGAAACAAGTTAAATGACGTGGGCTATATCTAGGGCCAGATATTTTTCGGGAAATGATTTAGAGACAAGCTGTATTATGTTAAACAGTGTATCATCGCATGTGTTTCGTAATTGGTTGAGTTTCTTTCAGGTGCATGCCCGCTGTTGGCACGCGAATGAAGCAATTTTTCCACTAATGATTTTTCTCGTAAACTTAACAGATCTTTGTGTATTTGTACATTTACATGAAAAGAACTGTATCACTACAAAATAGTGTTCGTGGTAGTACTGGGTTCGTATAATTATCCGGTTATTTATGCTTTGTGTTGTCCCAGTACAAGTTATCTATAAATCGTTCCCTGAATAGCTTTCCAGTATTAACTGCGCACATAAATAAGCATAATAAAACAAAATAAAGTCCAGTTATTTCATATTCGATTATCTTTTCCATTATTTAAAAAAAAAATGCTTGAATGAAACATCAAATAATATATAAAATATGCGTCACTTTTCGTCAGAAATTCAGTATTTCCTCGAAAAACGTATTCAATATATGCAAAAATAACCATATAGTCACGTGTTGTACAAAGTTATAATATCTGTCTTGTAGTATTACAAACTATTTCTTGGCAACTGGTTTCCAAAGGAATCTTTTTTAACATTTAAGAATATAAAACTGTGCGGAAGCACAGCCTGACAAAAAAAAAATAAAATTAAATTAAAAAAAGCTATGGCTTCTCCTGCAAATGGGCGCCAATCACGAATCAGAAATTAATGATGCAGAAGTACCGCACTGCAGTCTAAGCGAACACTGCCTCCAACTGTTCTCAAGTGCGGCCTGGGTGGCGACAGGCAGGCGAGATCTAGCGGTCCGCGCAGCAACCACAAGCCATTATCTAGATCACAGCTCGAGCAGGACAGGCGCTCCACGCCGCATGACCGCTGCCTTTTTTGCGTTGCGAGAGTTTCCAACACTGCGGTCGCTTCCCGCCGGAGAGCCGCTGCGCCAGGGTTGCCAACCCCGAGCGAATCTTCAGGTTTTGAACTGATCGTTTCCTCTTTATGCAATGTCTATAATTTACCAACGAAACTCTATGCAGCACGACGCAAAATGTTAAGGACGCTCGAAGAATTCTTCTATGAACTAAACATGATTTTTTATCGGAACAAAAAATACGGAAATAAAGGACGGGGAGGGTTTTTTTCAAGAATTCAACCTCTTTCATGGAGAAGGAGGGTGAATGGGAACATAAAATAATAAACGTAACAAAACAATAAAAAAATATTACTTATTAGTTTTTTAATAACAGTTTGTGAGTATTTTCGCTTACTGCAGAGTCTAGCTCCTTTTTTTTAAAATTATGAGGCATCCAGATAGTTTGAAAAAAAAAGTAACTTCTTTTCATTCATTTGATTGGAAGAAATATTTTCAATGTGAGGTAGTTATTTTCGTGCAAAATAACGGAATTATTTTTTTAACTCGATCAATTATTTCTCTCTGGTCCAATCCAGTGCGGGAAGAACCTTTTTTCGCCGATCACGCTAGTACGAAAATACATCCTGCAGACATTACTCGAAGCGAATTGACGCTTAAAATATTTAAAATTTTCCAGTGATAATTCACTGTTTCTAGTAATGGCCCACTACATTTGCCCCGAGTAAATTCAGTAAACCACGAAACGCAGCAATATGGCTGGCTGGTCCGAAATGCGAACTCATTCCTACACAGAAAAAATATATTATGTACTTTAAAAAAGATTCCTTTGAAAACAGTTGAACATAGGCTACATGTATAGGTATGTGATATTAGAGATATTTGTAAATTTGTACGTTTTCATGGAAACCAGTGCCTCAATTCAAAATTATGTTCACAATAATACTGGGTTCGGTTTCTTACCCGGGCATTTATGCTTTGTGTTGTCCCAGTACCTCCAATTGTTAATAGCTCTATAAGATTAAATGCGCACATTAATAAGAATAATAATGCAAAATAAAGTTAGATTATTGAATTTTCTTTTATCTTTACGATGGTTAAAAAAGTTATGTTAAATGAAACATCAATTAAGATTTAATATTATACGCCAATTTTAGTAAGAAATACTCAGTATTATCATCTTAAAGAACGTATTTAATATATTCAAAAATAACCATAGCCATGTATTCCACAAAATTACAGTATCTTTCATGTAGTAAGACAAACTATTTGTTGGAAATGGTTTCCCAAGGATTTTTGTCTGCATATACAGAATATGCAGACCAATTCCATGTGCTGCCGGTGCAGTTAAATGATACCTGCATCTAGCTTGTTGTCTTCCCTATATTAAATTGTTTTTCAGAGGTTTCAAGTTCAAATTGGTTTGAGCGTAAAATGTACAAAATAGCCCCTTTATTGGATAGGGACGCTTGCGAAACTTTCAATTACGTTTTCTATAAACTGGACAAAATAAAACGCTTTGACCACATCCACTTTTGACGTGGATTGGTTGAAAAAACTATATTTTAATCTGATATGGTTGTATTTTAAAAGTTATTTTCTATTTAGTTATAAACCATGTGCAAAGTTCGTTTTGTCATTGTTTTATATATATATATATATATATATATATATATATATATACACATAATACACGTTATATAATTGCACACCATGTGCTGCTATATCTCTTATGAATATATTTTTATATGGTACTGAGATACCTATACAGACAATATGTAGCAATCTTAGCTCAACAACATATACATTACAAAATTCGCTATGCATCAGTATCTGATACTTGAACTGAGTAAACTTATTAATTATTGAGGGGTTTCAAAATAAATGATAAACATAGTGCGTTGAAATAAATAGTTAAAATAACTATATATATATATATATATAGAAGGTAAAAGCAAAGACAAGTTAGGTATTTCTCATCATTGATCTCCAGCGTGAGATAAAATATACAATAACGAATATTACATAGACAGTTACATATAAAGTATTTCTTACAACATTCGTTAGCATTTTCAAAAATATACATAATATTTAACCTAGACTGTACTAGATAATTTGCTGGATTTAAGATGGAGACAATTAATGAGAAAATATTTTTAAAATTACATAAAAACATGAATGTTATTGTTTCACTCAGTTTCCAACAGTTACTGGATCTTATGTAACGAATAAAAATTTATTCGATTAATCGGGTTCGTTACGTCCAGCAAGTTATTTCGGTTCAGATCTTAACTAGGATCACTGAGGTCAAGAACGATTTGACTTGCTATATGTTCAGACTTTAATGAATTAATTAACTCTGAGTTAATTGCTGAATGAGTGCAAAAAGTAAGCAGTTTTGCTTTACAGAAGTTTGCAAACCCCAATTAAGTATCTGTAATATAGATTTTAAGACTTTGAAGTCAGTTCTACTCTGATTAGCTATAGATGAAACTTTTACATTACTTCTTGATGGCGTCTAGTTACAGAAGAAGGATTATTGAATTAAAACATTCAAAATTGCCATTCTTTCAAAAGGTTCTCTCTGATTGTCTGGCTGCTACGCTGACTAACATTTACCAGACGTAGCAGACCAGAAACAAAACATAAGCAATAAATTATAAATACTATAAAAACAATTAATTTTAAAATATAAATATTTGCCAAAACTATAGCCTGTATTAAATATATTGTTGGGATCGTAACAAATCTCACTGACTCCTAGAGCGGTTTGGAAAATTGGCTTGCTACGGAATATTTTTTGTAGTTATAGAGTCTATAGGGTCATGTACATGAACACAATCTTTAAGCAAAACAATGCTGTAAGAAAATATAAATAATCAATAATTGTCAATATTTCAATTAATAAAAACAGTTTGGACGAGACAACAAAACTGTGTTGTTTCGGCACTATATATGTGTGTGTATTTATACATATATACCTATACACACACAATAACTGAGAAATTATTTTAGATGTAACTCTGAGCGTTTGGATTATTTTTTTAATTGAAATAAGTTCTACTGCCGCTGCAAATGTTGTAACTGTAGCTTTGCTTCCGCACACAATCACGACACACAAGCTCAGGCTACTATGTTTAGATTCACAGCTGGCCTCGACAAAAATACCTGCCCTTACATAATGTTCCCGCCGCTCGAGATGGAACTGTGGAAGATTGTTAGTCAATGAAGCATGAGTTTACAGAGTGGCTGTCTGTTCTTAGGTTTGTTGTAGCCAAGTTATAAGCAAGTGGATAGAAAACAAATCGTATATGTGCAAAGGAAAATATGATAGGATGAATTGTAAGAATGACATTTGGGGGAAGGGGGGGGACCGTAAACAATACATCTGCAGGGATTCGGCAAGAAACTTCATTAAACACTAAGAAGGTTTGGTTTACAGATAGCAAACTCGGGGTGGTGTTGGTTTTCACGTCAATCATTAAGTGTCCTTACTAGTCTGGGGGTATTTATTTTAGTGAGATGGGATAATAAGTGCGACACTTGCTGGTCATTCTAACGCGGTGTCGTCTGTAAGCACAAGGCTGTTGTCTGACTTGCAGTCTTTTCGTCGTTCATGGGGCAACTTTAATTTTTGAGCGGTAATCGCAACATTTTATGGCACATAAATGATGAAACATAAGGTGTGCTGCAAGTCCCGTGAGAGCTTACAAGAATCGGAATCGAATGTTTTAGCCATTACCACACTTCTAAAAGTACAGTTTAGAAATGAAATATGGGATAAATATAACTACTCATGTACCTTCAGGGTAAACAGACACCACTCAGGCAGCGGGAGCAATGGTTTTGTTTTCCCTGGAGCAGAGCACAGCTACAGAGCGACCCACCGTGTGTGCGCGTCTACACACACTGCCTGCCGTCGCGGAAGACGGGCGGCGCCCGAGGCCACGCAGGCTTCTGGACGCCCTTGTCAAGGCCACGCCGCGCCAGCGCCTCGCGCGCCCTGCGGGAAGTGGGCCGTAACTGACCGGTTCCTCCCCTTCTCCATCCACGGGCCGCTTGGCCCGCCCCAGTTAGGCAGGTCGAGACCTGCCCGCTCCCCACCCTCCCCACCAACTGTGTAGCGGTACTGTCCGCGACACCGGCAACCAGGGCGGATTCCTCACAGTCATGCTGTCCACGCTCGGTCCTGCGCGCCATCTTGGTTACCTACTGTCAATACAGTCTGCAAACATTCGCGCTTTCAATGACCTCGATAGACTCTTCAATCCCCTACTCACTCAGGAAAATACCACCTGTTCCTGAGACCTGACAACTGTGATGCTTGCGGTTTGATGTTTTTTTGGTTGAAGGTTTTTCACTGGTTCAAAGTCCTTCAGATTAACTGTGAGCCAATCACAGAGGCAAAATAATTTTTTTTTTATTCCATAATATTGTGAATTTTTCCTGTCTCTATTTATCAGCACTAACATAGCTAGTAGTAGCTAGTAGTAGCACAGCCATAAGATGTGACCTTGTTAGCGTCCTACGATCACTCTAAAAAGTCTTGATTACATGTAAGCTATTTGAGACTAGGATTTACAGTCAAAGTACGGACTTTTCCACGAAGAACGCGCTTCAGATATATGAATGGTTCTCCATAGCCCCAGATAACTGGCTCTTAGTGACTGGATCTTTACTGTAACTTTACCTAGTTTGTAAGTTAATTGTATTTACATCTTTAAATTTTTTTTTGTTCGTTATGAGTTCAACTTACTGTTTTCTCATTCATTAATTTTGATTCAGATTATTCAGTAGTAGTGTAGAATAGTTCCTCCAGCGCCAGGCTTCAGGCTGTAGAGCAATGGAGTTGACAGCCATCTTGTATTATGATGTCACGGCAGCCACATTGCATGACCTTGACCTTGACCTTCAAAATTTGCCACAATTGGTCCAAAATTCACCTAAATCGGCCAAAATTTCCGTTTTTTTTTATTTCACCAAAACATCTTTAAAAATTTGAATATTAAAAACCTTCTCTATTTCAAGGTAAAATTTCCCATTTTGAGGAAAAATTTCTCGTTTTAGTCTTCCAAATGTCAATGGCTAGATAATTCCTAAAAGTGGATTAAATCCCTCAGTGACACGCCGCTCTAAGCCGCCGAGGTCATGTACTTCACAATAAGGGTGACAAGACCACCATTTTTAATTATGACATAACTGTAGCAATTAAAATGACGCCCGCAATCTTGAAAATCCATATTTTTTATGCTAGAAAATAGGGAAAAACTTTAAAATTTAAAAAAGATAATCAACAAAATTAAGATAAAAATATTTAAAAGAAACGTTCCTCATATCGTAACAGTCGCCATCGTTGATGTCGATATGTCGCATGTGTCGTTACGCCTGCCATCTTGGATGTGGATGATGTCATCGTTGTGCGATTTGTTATGGTCGACACCTTGGATTCTAGATCGTTGAACTTTTAGTTATGCCCACCGTCTTGAAAAACTGTATTTTTTATGCTAGAAAATTGGGAAAATAATTGAAATTTAAATGAAAAAACACTACGCCATCTTGGATTAGGACGTCACGTCCGCCATTTTGAAAATCCGTAAAATTCATACCAGATATTCGGAAAAATAAAAAGTTTGTAAAAATGAATTAATTTAACTATAATAATAAATTATTTAAAACCACACTTACGTCATGGAGTACTCGGTTCAAAACCAGTGATTACAAAAAAAAATGGCCCCTGCCGCTGGCAGACTGACCTCCTACAACTAATGAAAAGGTATATATATATATCGGCCGCTAGTGTGATGTCATGTCTGCCATATTATTTTCGTCTGCTGGAAGCATCAATCTGGTTTTCATCAGCTAAAGTGCGCTAGCACCATGTTAGTTTAATTTTTTTCAACTAGTGTGCAATATTAATTTATTACTGCGGCGTCCACCATCTTGGAAATTCGAAATTATTTAGCAAGAAATTCGTGACAAATTCCCAAATTAATTTTAAAAAATTGAATTAAAATATTAAACGTAATTCTGGTTTGTACTAGAATTCTATCCTTTCTCAAAAAATGAGAAGTTCACAAGCTGGCAGAAGCAGTTTTTACAAATTTTTTGAAGTTATACTTCTTAAGGAGCGTTATAAAAAATTTATGAGAGTGAAATTTTAAGATGCGCGCGCATCACTGTTACACAAAATTTACAGGTTGAAGCTGCGCGCGCACCATGTGGCGACATTTTCACAGGAAGATGGCGGACCCACGTGTATGAACATAAACCCACATTAGGGGACAAACCAAACGTATTGGTGTGCCAATTGAAACTTTATGATAGGGAAATTACCATGGAATTTATTTTGGTAAACTAAAATATTCATAGTAAAGAGTAAATTCCAAGGTTAAAAAAAAACTCATTTTTTTTTGGTATTACATCAAATATAATACACATTTTCCTCATAACATTCTGTCAGAGCAGTGGTTTTACTGCGCGGTCAATATGCTGAAGTGCCGTGGTTTATGACTCGGTGGTATGTATTTTATTTTTTTTATTTTTTAGAAGTTATACTTCTTTAGGCGCGTTATGAAAATATGAAGAGAGTGAAATTTTAAGATGCGCGTGCATCACTGTAAAACAAAATTAACAGGTTGAAGATGCCCGCTAAACCGCTCATTAAGTCTCGAAAAAAAGCTACCAACAAAATAGAAATAGAACCTGTATTAGTCGCGCATGTTGGCACGCTCGTCGCCTCTGATCACTGTTTTCATATTTATAACATTTATCCACATGTTTCTTGTTCCTACATTAACAACACTTGTTTTAGTTTAATACAAGTGAGAATTATATATGTGCTAATAAATTATATTCAGTAGTGATTTAAATTGAGTATTTGGATTAATATTATTTACTACTCGTAAATATTAGTAAAAAAATTGTGCTTATATATAGCTACTTTTTCAAGTGCTCCAATATAATTGATATTAACTATTCGTATGTATTATTTATTCATATTAATTGAAATATTATTATTTAATATAACTAATACTAAATATTATTGTATTATTAATGTTCAAATATGTATTATTGGTTATTTAATATTTACAAAATAAAAAAAATAATAATTAAATAAAACATTTAATAATAAATTTGTGATAAAAATTAAAATCAAACATCGAAATAAATTATTAATTATTAATATTTATTATTAAATTGAATAAATAATATATATTCATAAAAATAAATAAAGAAATTTAATGAAAACTTTTTGATAAAAATTAAACGTGAATATTTAATTAAGAAAATAATAAATATTTAAAAAATAAAAAATAAATCAAATTTTTTTTATTATTATTAAATTTAATTATTTTCTTTAAAAATAATATATTATTAATACTAAATATATAAATTAAGAATCTTATAATATTAAGTACAAATTATGTCATATAAATTTATTATTCTCTAAATTGTATTTATTTAATTTTTCAAATTTTAAACTTAACTTATTGACTGAGTTGACTTTCTTTTTCCAGCCCTTTAATTATTTTTTGTAATTAATTATTTGCATGCAATTAAAAACTATTTTTTAATGATGCCAAAGAAGTATAACTTCTCACGCGCGTACATAAGTACACGCACCCATTTTTTTTTTTTTTAAGTTTTTGTTTCATAAATTTTTATTTTGAATTTATTTTTATTATTATTCTGTAGTTTTTATTTTATTTATTATTTTTTAAAATTATTTTCTATGATTTCCTGATATGGATTAAGGAAAACCTTGTGTTGGTTTTCTCCGTGTGCTTCTGATTATTTCTGCCAATATATTATTGATTTTCTCCGAGTGCTCCTGAATATTCCTAGATAGACAACTGTTGATGTTCTCCTAATGCTTCTGGTTATTTGTGAGAAATCGATCTCTGCATGAAATATGTTTTATTTAATGAGACATGTAATTTTATTCAGAGTTACATTTAATTATTGAATTTTTGCTACTAAATCAGCACTTAAATATTTTTTATCAGGAGTAATTAAAACAAAATTATCATTACTCAGTAAAATAATGTGTGATAAGATGGCTGAGAAACACTATAATGCAAGACGAACTTCCTTCTCCTTGATGTCTAGCAAACCCTCCTTTTGCGATCGCGAGATAGCATCCCGCATCCCACATAAAAATAATATTCGCAACTATGCAACATGTGGCATTATATGTTGTTGAAAAAATAGAACTATTTCCTACAAGTTTCTTGTATGAGATAAATAACTCTCGGTAATGAAAAATTAAAACAAAAAATCTATTTAAGTAATTGTTCCAATTGAAAACTCTCAATTTTTATCTGGCATTAGTCCCAGAAGCTAACATGTATCCTGGTTCGTTGTCTGTAGCTGTATCAAAAAGACATCGCTGTAGATACTGCAGCAAGGAGTTTATTTTGAAAAAATTTGCTAAACGACATGAGAGAAACGAGTGTATTTTGGGTCCTTAACAAAAACCGTTTAGTTGCAGTCAGTATCGAAATCCTTTGGTAGAAGATATTTATTGAATAGGCATTGCAAGACCTGTAAACTAAGCTGAATAAAAATAACGAGGACTGAGCTACAACACCGAGGAAGAAGAACGAAGTCAAAATATTAGACGACTATAATGATTATGAAGAATTGAAAAATGCTATTGCTAAAAATAATATCCTAGATCACGATAATGATTAAAAATTTAAAAAAAAATAACGAAGAAAGTAGCAACTCATGACAAATTAAATTATATTTACACCAAATTCTAGTCGTCTCCATGAAAATGCGAACAACGTAGAACGACCTGATGCTGACAATATCGATGAATGTGATTAAACATCTGAAGCTGACATGATTGAAGACTATGATGACACATCTAAGGCTGACATGATCGAAGACGGTGATGATGTACCTGAAACTCACAAGTTTAAAGACTCTGATGCGATTAGACAAAAACGTTGGAAACGAGGTGTTAAAATAAATTACTCTGACCAATTTTGCAATGATCACTGGGTTGTTGACAAAAGTGACCTAGTGGCTGGTTTTAAAACGGAAGACTCCAGAGATCTTAATAATATTTATTATAAATATGCAAGGAAAATTATAGCAGCAGAAGAGATTGATTACGTATCATGTGAAGATCCTAACATATTGATCGACAGGTTAAGACTTCTACATGCTTCGCTTTGTGCAGGAAAATATTCGCATATCAAAGAAGTATCCTTCATACTCAATGAACTAATGGAAGCTGGCTACATACAATAATTACTTGTATTACTTGCATGTGTATTAAATTGAAATATATATATATATTGGATTTCAAAAAATTTAATTCATCTCTTGAAATCTGATTCCTATCTAATGCCGAGTTTTCGTAATACAACTTCTAACTTAAAGATGTAAAAATCATCAGCATTGACAGACAAAATGAAGAGCAATAATAGCCATACCAGCAATCAGATGCTCCAAAAAATGTAATAGAAATCATTTGGAGCCCAATGTAGATGGAGCAGTTGGATCACTTAGAGCAATTGGAGCACTTGGAGCCTTGGAGCTATTGGAGGAGTTGGAGATATGTAGCTTTGGTACGATTAGAGCTTTGGAGCTCTTTAGGCCAGTCATCTAAGACAAATAAAAGCCTAAGTTCGCAACAAAAAAAACGCGTAACTCTGGTTTTTCGGGGTGTTGTTCGAGACCACCCCAGTAGAGTGTACCCAAGTTTTCAGCATCGAAAGACCTGTGCTAACTGCGTACCAGTCGAAAAATCTTGAAATTTTCGGAGTTTTTTTGTTGTTGCTTATAACTCCTAAACCGTGTATCCTACGGAACATGTCACTCATTACTTGTTTGAAGAAGATTAAATTTGAAAACTTTAAGCGCCAGCACGAACTCTGTTGGTTAAATAAAACCCGAGATACAGATATTCAAAGTTTGACTTTATTTTTCGAAAAGTGCAAAATTTAACTATCAGGCGTGTTTTGAGGGAAATACAGGCCCAAATACTCATCCTAAAAATACTCATGGGAATGAAAGTTGTAGTAAATTCAGTAAGCTTTAATTGAAGCGCAACCGGAGGTCTGTAGGCCCAGTTGGAGTCTAGCTATCTTAAAAAACCAAACAATGGCAAAACCCTTTTTTGGACTGGCTGAGCCTTGCGAATACGCAGCACGAACCATTACAGCACGTTTCAAACCTTTTTTCCAAGTCTTAAAACTTTTTGAGTGGACTAGGTGGAGGTGGAAGGGAAAGAAGGGGGGGGGGGGGGGGTTATTTGGTATTGGTGAAATTGTTGTTGAAGGCGGGAGGGGTGGGGGGAGGTTAAAATATGTCGAGCACTGGTATTATTAATTGCACTCAATAAGATTGCGGTGCCAGTGCCGATTTAACTACTGCAATATTATAAATTTATTTTTATCAACTCTTTATATAACAGAGGGTTGGGTCTGGCCTCTTGATTTGTGGCAGTAATAAAATAAGAACATTGAACTTCTGTGAGCCTCTGAAAGACGCAGAGGGAGGAGACGAATAATGAACTAGTTCTTTTTTTTCACTTTCGTTCGAAGGGTTTCTTTTGTGTTTCTGTGTGACCCTCCTTCCCTGCTGAGTCATATAACGGGATCGGCAGGTGTACTTTCCCTTCCCCCCTATTCTCTCGCCTTCCCTTCACTTCAGTTTTATGTTCAGCCGAATTCGGATGTTCTTTTACAACCTTTTTAACCGTTCTTATCTTGAAAGTGTTTTTGAAGTGGTTTTTGTGAAATGTCGTCCATTCCGACCGGTGTGTGTTTCATATGTCGAACTACTCTTGAGGTTGGGCCAGTGACAATAGTGAAGAAACGCGGTATTCGGACACTCGTTGAGGTAAGTGAGAAACGTGGGCTTCACCAAAATGAACAGTTTTTAAGGAAGTTGAGTGAAGTGACCATTCACATAGCATGTCAAAAAAGGTACACTGTTGCAAGTAATGTGGCTGCATCCGTGCGCCATGGGGGAGATGAGGTTTCATCAACTTCATGCAGAAGTAGTAGGGGTAGTTCAGAAATGAGCTCCAGACCTAACCTCACGTGGTATATTTGCTTCCTTTGTAGCGATCAAATCACTGAGGAATTTTTGAAGGCCCAGCAACAATTGCCAGTTGCACGACGGAATCCTGTGCATCAAGTAGGATCTCTGATTTGAAATACAGCATCCTTGAAGTTGCTGGGCGTTCAGGTGAATGGGGGCAGCATATCATTCAACGACATTCCTGTGTAAGTGACCTTGTTGCAGTTGAATGTAGGCACCACCACCTATGCCACAAGAAGTTGTACGCCTCACCACGAATAACTCAGGTTAAAAAGGGCGTCCAGAGCCAGCTCACCTCCTCGAGGGAATGAATCTTATTTATGAATACCTAGCGGAAAACAAAGAAGAGTGCCAGTTTTCGGTTACTGAACTTATCACAACCCAGTTCACGGGCGCTTACAAACCTAATGTACGAAGTGTAGAAAGCTACCTGAAAAGGCGATATGGTGACAAGGTGATGTTTACAACGGTTGGTCGTGGCCACACCTCAATTATGAATTTCAGAGACACTGGACTAAAGATCCTGTATAACAACTGGTACAATGAGGTACACATAGTTTGCCCTACAGGCGTTTGCCCTAAACGTAGGGCAAATGCTTGTAGGGCAAACGACTTTAGGGCAAATGTCGTTTAGTGCAAACGACTGTAGGGCAAACACCGGCAAGAACTTATGTTTTGGATTAACGAAACCACACCAACTTTTAGGGCAGACACCTGTAGGGCAAATGCCTGTAGGGTAAACGACTGTCGAAAAACTTATTTTAGGGCAAACGCCTTTAGGGCAAATGTCAGAGCTTGGTCTGAATGGGATTATCAAACATTTTGTGCAAATGCCTTTAGGGCAAATGCCTGTATGGCAAACGCCTGTAGGGCAAATGCCTTTAGCGCAAACGCCTGTAGGGCGAATGCCTTTAGGTCAAACACCTGTAGGGCAAATGACTTTAGGGTAAACGAAGTTTTGGTTATTTTGGGTAATGTAGGTTTTTTCAATTATGTATCGATTCAAACAGTGTTCTTGTAGTTTATGTTTCCTCCGCAGGTGTCAGTACCTCAATAAATGTTTTCCCTCTAAATGCAAAGTTTACAAAACCGTCGCTAGATGGCACTTATGTAAGCCTATATCGAGGTTTGGTGGGAAATCATGTGGTATGAACTTCCTAGATTCACCAACAGGTGGTTCCCTGCGCTACGTTCAATGTTATCAAATATTATTTATGTAAAATATATCGTAACATTAGGTGATGTAAGGTCTTCGAACAAAAAAAAATCGTTTAATAAAAAAACCGTATTGGCGATTTAACAAAAATATCGCTGGAAAAAGTTTCAACTTTTTTTCCGGGGTTTTGCTTATTTCAATTTCAGCTGTCAGACGCGCATTACGCTATGATTACTTAAAATATTACGAGCATATAGGTAAATAATGCGAATACTAGCTGTTAAACATTTTATTAATTAGCATAATAGTACTAATGCGGTTAAACTCCTACTTACTTTTCACACTATTTTATTCTGGAATGTATACACAACATACAGCAAAGTATACAATGAAGAAGTATTCCAGTTCGTTTTATTCTGGGTTTTCCATTATTTGCATTTAGTTTTGTTATGTTTGTGTTAGATCACTTTGACGTTCAGTTACTAGAGTTGGCCGATAATAGTCATTGGTTTTGCATGATTCTTAAAATAGGCTATATCCGTAATATAATATATATTTAAATATATCCATATTATTTCCCATATTTCCATAGTGGATTCCACTTATATTCCCAAAGTAAAATAATGAAGATACGTAATGGTATTTCTCAATAATAATAATGTGAATTTAGCTCACCGCAAACAGAACGACTTTCCTTGCGGGATTGAATGCATATTAGTTTGTTCCACAATATGCCTTCCATCTTCCAGAGTGACTTGCAGTGACGCGATGTAATTTTCACACTTACTTAATAGTTCATTTTCAGGAAGATCACACCCTTGTACATCAGTAACTTGCCCTGATGAGGATCCATAGTCAACATTTGGTTTAGTCGATTGGAGTTCACGCCGTGTTAGTTTCGACGGACTATCTTCTTGGTAAACCAGTTTACGCCAAGTTGTGCCGTGTCAAATCTTTTTACGAATGACTTTCTTGTATATTGAACCAGGGCTCCTACCTGACATTTTTTTGAAAGGACTCTTCTTTCAAGCTAAAACTTTCTTGAATCTTGTCCTGTCATGTAACATTTATGCTGAAAAGAGCCTCGCTGTGTCTGTGTGTATGTAATTTATTATTTTGCGTCCATTAAATTTGGCAACAAGGCTCGTATATAATTCAGCTGAATTACTTTTTTTTTTTTTTTTTTTTTTAGATATCTGTCAAAAAAAAAGTCTCATCAAAAAATTAAAAACCTTTTGTTTGAACAAGATTGTTTTAGATATGAAGCGTATGTGTGCATAATAGTGTGAAATCATATCTCCCACAATTATAAATGAAAAATCCCCGATGGCAGCCAGTCGGAAAGGTAGATTTCGCCATACGGTCTACCAATATATATAAGCAGTATATAATAGGGGCTCCGAGATCTGGGTTCTGGGTGTGGATTGTGATTGTCGGTCCGCCATATTGGATTGTGACGTCACGGTGGGCATCTTGGATGAGTGTAACGGGACACAGCGTAATGGGACACAGTGTAACGGGACACATTGTAACGGGACAAGTAGATCATGGCGGCCATCTTGGATCTGCCTTTTTGGATGACGTCATTGTGTTCTCGAACTTTCCGGCGTTGTGTTTTCCGCCATATTGGATGATGACGTCACCGTTGAAATTTCCGTTATGGTTGCCATTTTTAACTGTTGTATTTATTATCCGATTTTAATGAAAAAAATTTAAAATTTATAAATAATTCACTTAAAAAAAATTTCATAAAAAATATTTTTAAAAACATACATTTACAACACGGAGCTCAGAGTCCTCGGTTCGAACCCGACGAGTGCAAAAAAATAAAAATGATGACCGATCCTTCCCCCACGGTGGCTGCTGGCATACTGACCCCCACCACTTTTTCAAAGCATATATATCGTCACCTAGTATGATGTCATGTCCGCCATCTTGTCTTCGTTGCTGGAAGCCATCATCATCATTGTATCGTCGGCGAGAGTGCGCTGATGACATATTAGTTTAATTCTTATCCGCTAGAGTGCAGTAATCATTTATTGCTGTGACACCCGCCATCTTGAAATTTGGATGCCATCTTGGAAATCCGTATTTATTTAGCTAGAAATTCGGGAAAAGTTCCAAAATTCATTAAATAAATTGGCAATAAATATACTGATTGATTCGATCCGCTCCAGTCCTCGGTTCGATTCCCGATCGATGCAATAACGTTTAATTTTATGTAAAAAATTATAGTTTCAATAAACCATGTTCAACATTCGTAAAGAGACTTTAAATCCTCTACTACCGTCATCCTATCAGACATCAAGACCACTATGTTGGAAATTCGTAATTTTAATGCTAGAGATTCGGGAAAAAGTTCAAAATTCATTAAATAAATATGTAATCTATATACTGATTGATTGGATCGACTTAGGTCCTTGGTTCGATCCCTGGACGATACAAAACAACTTTAATATTTTAAAAAAGTACCACAAAAGTGACAGGTCTGAGATAATAAAAACACCACAAGTTCTATTAAAAAAACTTTTATTACATACATACTACACTACTACAAGTACAAAAAAATACACAGACAAATTACTAAAGTCTTGGTTAAGATTTATTTCCGCATTTAATCTTGTGCTGTTCAACATACTGTATAGCTGTGATTCCTGATTTTCGAGGTCGATTAGCGAAATACTTAAAGCACATCTTACACATATATATCTTATGTTGATGTTTTGTAACCTGGGGTCTCACAAGTCGGGAGAAGTTTTTGATGTAGCAGTAGTGTGCAGAACCGCTTTCATTTGTCACAAGCAACAAATCGAAATGATTTTTTCTTTCTTGTTTGGTTACACGAATCGGACACACATTATCCTCATTTAGCACATACACATTAACTGAGACTTAAGGGTTATTTTTCTCAAAAACTTTTATCTGATTTAATGGTGGTGGATAGCACAGTCCATCGAAGTTTACTTATTCTCCAAAGCATAATACCTCTTATCAACACGGTTTTGATGACTTCCCTTGACAAATCTTGCCAAAATACTCCATTTAAAACAAAACTGGTCCTTCAAGTTTTGGTAATTGACTACTGCTCTTTTGTTGACTATCGCCTCAGGTAAGGCAATAAATGATGATGTCTGATGGTATGGAAGCATACTATCACTTGATTCGTTTCCTATGCACATAATCTTGTGACTGTCCAGACTGTTACAATGCGAAAAAAACCTTATCGTTTTTGTCGCACTTATATGTCTCTCGAGAGATTGTCAGAGACCTACTGCAGGTTATTGATGCACCACAATATTTGCATTGATGCGATGTACGCTCTTCATTAATTGATGTCTGGAATGCAGATGATGAAACGTCAGCTGATGGTGGAACAGCACGTATCGTTGTCTCCTCTGCAGCAGGTATCGGGATCTCCACAGCTGTCGACACCTCAGCCATTGAGCTCTCCGCTGCTGTGGTCTCCTTTGCAAATGGTATCGGGATCTCCAACTCTATCATCGTTGCTGCCATCGAGGTCCCCGCTGCTGTCGGTAAAAATTCTATTCCGGTCGACATAACTAAATCTCACGAAACTTAATGGAGAGAGCACGTCCGTACTGCACCGCGGCCAGAGGTGAACTGCGGGTCCAGTCGTCTGAACGTCGCTTATATACCCGTGGTCTACTGGTATACTACATGAGTCAAAATATTGTCTGTATTTAAAAATTTTTTATTAGGTACCTAAAAATTGTAGAAATAAAAAACACACGAGTTCAAGTTTTACACATTTATTTATAAAGAGTACACAAATACATATTAGGTTAAGGAATGAAGCATTTTCACAAGCAAAGTCTTTAATGCCGCACAAACTGACTCATCGAATCTGGTTCCAACTGGTTCGTTGACTCCGGTTCCAACTGGTTCGCCGGTCACGTGATCAGGAACACAGGTTTCCAGCTGGTCATCTTCTGCGACGTCGACAACTCCGACAAGACATGGTCGGTGACGTCTGTGACCACGTCTACACCTGGGCTTAGGCTCAGTGCTAGTTGGGACAGATTCACTGCCTGAACTGCGACGACGAGACGCACGCCGTTTGGAAGTCTGCGTAGAAGCATCACAGGTCGCAACATGTTGCAACACGTCCATGTTTGGTGTTGCACTTGCAGACGAGGCGACTACCTCAGCGATGCTAGCAGGAAGGATTGTGTGTGGTCTCATGTGATAGATGGCACAGTTTCCAGGTTCGCAACAATCTACCAGCTGCTGAGTCGGTTCGTAGGATACAGGAAAGTGCGCAAACCGCCAATGCTGAGCGCCTCCATCACAGGTTTCTGTATATGTACGTAGATACCCGGAATCCCAGTAGCTGTACTCGACAGCAAAAAGCTAGGTCTTGCACTCACGTACACGTTAGCAGGAACGAACGTCAACTGAAGGCACGTACGTATGTACGCCATTTATATGTGCATGCTCCTACTAACATTGTGTGTGCCATTTCTGCATTAACTGCGAGTTTGTACAGGCACAGACACGTTCAAACTTGTCACGTGGCTGCACGTCGTATATTGCACTAAGCTTGCGCAGGGAAGGACAGCCGTAGTCGGTCTGTATGTCTACGATTACAACTGACGCATCACATAACTTGCTCAGCCATTTCTTCTGTTCAGGTCCGGCAACGTAGATTATTTCGTTTTGAACTAGTAAATCTTCAATAGTGTTTTTCACTTGGTGGTACGGAATTTTTCCTTCGTCCCACTCTAGTCCGTGATAATATTTACATAGCCATTCATTCGACCGTTTACTTTTTTCGTCTAGTAGTTTCCACGGATACGGAGGTTGGAACGTGCGTGTTCGAGTCTTGTCTCCGGAGGTGACGCTTATTTCCTTGAGCACGAATCCATTTTGACTCTGGAAACCTTGCAGGTTGCAGTACATCTTGTCGCTAGCAATGCTCGGTCGTAACTAAATTATTATCGAAAACGAAACAGTATTTATGTCAGAAGTTTCACAAGTTTGTCTCGACAATTGTACGATGCAAGCCGATCGTGAAGTATCAGACAAAAAGCATAGGTGTTTGGTGGAATATTTCCGCTAGTCGTTATCTCGATCCTACAGTCGATGATTTTTGAATTAATTCGATTATCCTGTTTAGAAACGTCAAACACCATTAACGGAGCCTTGTTCTTGAAACTGTCGGGACTCAGTATCGGTGACTGTCTCCGCCCGTAGTAAGCTTGCTGAAACTTGGCATACATTTGATATGCTAGAAGAAATCTTCCACTTTCAAAATCCATGTTCATGTCAACGTACTGATAACTTTCGCTGTTTAAAAATATTTTTACATTGCGTAGTTGACAGTTATCGAATATGGAGCGACTTACTCCTGCATTGAGCTGTCTTCCGGTCTGAAGCCCGACGATGATGTATCTTGGTTTTTCCGTTGTAGAGTCAGCTAGTGTAATTATGTAAATTATTAAATGTACTTAATAATTCCAGTTTCTCTAGCCTTCCTCTATCAGTTTTAAGAATTGTTTCTAGAAGTTTGTGTCTGAAAGGTCAATATTACAGTGTGTTAAAAGTATGTTAAATACTAATTTCGTGACTAGACCGGGTAATGAGGTGTAAACAAATTCAAATGTAATATTTATATTTGCGTGTAAGGATTTGTGCAGACGGTGACAATATACTTCGACAAGCACAATATCACACTTTATGTGAATAACTTAACTAAAATAAGTTATGTTAAAATACAGATGGAATTTGTTAAAATTCTCGACTTCAAAGCTTCTACCAATTCTTTCATTAGAGTAAGTTATCTTTAGGTTAAAATGTTAATCAATTGTGTGTTATTTATTTTAAACTAGCTTCAGTCCGCAGAGCGTGGACTACTGGGTACGTAACTTGCAGTACCCGTCAAACAAAATAGCAACATGTTCTTTCAATATCAAGTTCCATCTATACTATCATATTATTATTAGGTTCGGGATCGCGATTCCGTAATTTAAATGATAAATCTAAAGATTAACAAGTACACGGTCTTTCTATACAAAGAATACGTTTGATAACATTAAAAAAAATTCTAGTTCGGTGAAAAATGTTCGTCTGGTTTAAATCGTCATTCGTGAGGATACTTGTTTAATCAGCGAGTCTTCGGGTGATGAGGTAAGGGACCAAACCTTGCTGCAGAATACCCACGAGACGTGTAGGCTCTCGGAGGATCCTTGGTTCGCCTCAGTCAGGACTGCGAACTTGGTGTTGCTCCTCCGGTCTCTAGCGGGCGGCAGGAATACATACACGCCATCACGACTCCATCCTTCGGGCTGTGGGCGGGAACTGAGCTGGACTGCACAACGGTCATCCTTCCCGGGCTCGAACTGCGACTTTTCATTCTTCAACTGAATTCTTCTTTCTTCAGATTGTTCAACAGCATCTATTCTTCGTAGTTTCAAAGCAATTTATATTCATTAGACGCTCTCTTGAAATATGGATATTCGTCGTCCTCTCTTCTTAAATAATTGTTTGAATTCTTGACGTTTGAGTTTTATCTTCGTTGATTCAAATTAGTAATTCCTTCGAAATCTGATTCCATATTAGCATTAATAAACATTTTCAATTCTTCTAGGAATAGTCAATTATCAATTAAGGTCGAAATCGTTGCGTTTTTAGATGTTGCCTTCATCGAGTCTCAATTTGTTCTAAAGAATATTTTCACCGTTACTAATAAACGACTCTCTTAAAGTTGTTGATAAAACAAAACTATTAAAATTACTGCCTATTACTGTCGTTGTTCATCTTTAAATTAATATTAGTTTCAAAAAATACTGCTATACTAGCTTTGACGATTATTTAAAATAAAAATTAACATAGAGTAATACATAGACAAACGATAACCAAAGAAATTTAAATCTGAATTAATCATAGATTACAAATGTAAACATGCGGAATAAAGTGTAATTAAACAAAATAAATACTAAAGAAATTAAATATTAACTTTCTATAAAGGGTAAATATTGCCTTTATACCGTAGCGAAGCTGGACTTTACTATCCAATTGATACGCTGACTATGAGGCAAGCCAGGATAAGTTTCCAGGCTCCAGGATCGGAATGGCACATCGAAGTTCTTTCCATTTTCTATGTTCTTCAACATCTTGACTCGTTCAACGGTGCTCACTTGGATGTGGGGCAGCATCCACTCGATAGACTGTAGTGTTAGCGAGACATAATGAGGGTTTTCTGCAGCGGCGACAATTGCATTAATGTGCGTGTTGGCTAGAAGCAGTACGAGCTCTTGTTTCGAATTAATGATTATATGCTTGTAGTCCTCAGCGAATCCAAGAAGCATGGACAGAGGAACACAAACTTCGAACTTCCCTTCGGCATAAACCGGAAGCTTATATTCATCCCCGAGAGCCCAACCGACCATCTTTGCAGCAGACAGTTCATTTGGCATTAGCGAAAGGTAATTTTTCATAGCCTACATCTCTCGTCTGGTCTACCTCGACGCCATTGAGTACATATGTAATGTGCTCGATTAGGTGAAGAAACCATTGCAGGATATTGACGTTGTTGTCGGGTGCATACCATCCGCTTTTGTCAGCGTTCCTCTTATACGTAGAAATGACTGCGAAGGTAAAGTACAAATATCTTGGTGCTGTACAGCAATGCGTACTTCCGATGGTAGTGCGTACGGTCCGAGCAGGAAAGGCTGGTACTCGTGCAATTCCATTTTCGTAATGCTGTCATCAAAAATGACCGAATCTTCCACGTTGAGGATTTCGTCTTCCATATTTACACGGCACTTGTCCAATACTGAGAAGATACTTTATGCTGTCAGGTGTTAATGCACCGATGTCTGGTAGAGAACTGTTCTTATTCACTGCAATACGATTTCTTTTATAACTGTTCGGTGTTACGAACTTTATGCCCATCGCTTCAAGTGCAGACGTAATGTAAATTCTTCGTCTTGAAAATTCACCAATCGTCCTCGCTGGTCAACGATTCTGACGACGACTTCGTGTGCGCACTTCACGACTGGAACGTAAATGATACTTTGCGTCACTTCGACCAGTTTATATCCTGGCGGGACCATCGGCGAAAACTCGTGCAGCATGTTGCTTAGTCTTCCGTTGAGATACGTTCCACTTGCCAAATTGCAGTTTATTCTTATGACATTCACAGGTAAAATGTTTACTGCGCGCGTAGATTCGTACGTTCTTCCTGTATCATACACCTTTGATTAGAATCCGAGCATCGTACCTATGGTGCCAGGTTTCGTAAAGTCGACATTTTCAGTGCATGCTAGAATGCTTTTTTGAGTGTTTGGATTTCCACGCAGTTGAAAGTCTACATCCTGTGGTAACATATCCCTGATGTAATTTGCAATGTCATCAATTTCGTAAGAGCCAACAGGTAACTGTATTTCATGAGCGGTCCCATCGCTTTTCAGGAAGCAGATCTTGCAGTTTTCCTCGTCAATGTTCGTTATGGCATTATACGTTTGAAAATCTACGAGTCCGATACACCATTCTCCGTGTAAATCCAGAGGCGGGAAATGAACCGCCCGCAGCTCAGATGCGTGACCCATCAAGGTAAGTGTTATCGACATGACTAATAAATCATCATCACTGCACAACCTTTAAGTACCAATTTTTATTTGTCAGCTAATTTTTGTTTGTTAAAAAGCGAAGACACAAGTGTCCGCAGTTTGTTTGATTAGGCCTCTGTTCCGTTTCGTAATTGTAAAACAACGTAGTGGACCGGCCCAGGTACTGTCGCAGTTCTGGCGGAGGCCATAAATTTCCAAAACTATCGTAGTACTCGGCCATTTTTCCAGACTTTACATAGGCCACCCAGTGCGTGCCGCGACCCACCGACGTGTCTAAATTAATGATGGCACGTTCCTGCATTTTTGGCTTGCTGGGCAAAGTGTCTCGCATAAACACGCCTCGGAAATTTGGTATTTTAAGTTTGCGTGCGTACTTTATTAAATCTACGTTGGTGAGCGGTCGTTTCGGTAGGGAACTAAGGATTTTTTCATTTGTTTCTTTTTCATGCCACGACATGTCTTGTGAGGTTGCAAGTACAGTGCTGCGCCGTTTTTTTTTTTACCGATGGCAATGGCTTCCATGCTGGCATTGTGTCGCTGTGCTTCTTTTAACTGCTTGCGTTCATTCTTCGAAGTGTTGACTGCCCGCACTATACCGCTCGTTGCACCGATGAGGCCGCCGAGAGCACCCAATGCAGGCAAAAGCAAAGAAAGAAATCCTCCTATAATCTTGTTGTCGAGAGTCTGTAATTTTTGCTTGGCTTTTTGCACGCCTGCACCAGTCTTGCGTTTGGTCTTGCGTGAGTTAGTTTTTGACTTGATGGAGCTGGCTCGACGAGTACCCAGTCCTAATTTTGTCTTTGCCTTCATGACTTTGGAAACGCCCCACGCTGCGATTTTCTCTCCTAGTCCCGCGTTCGACGATTTACTTATATCTTCGGCTTCCTGTGCCAATATCTCATCGGCCTGGTGTCTGGATTCCAGATCCTTGCTTAATGAATATGCAATATCGTGCTGCTTGCACTTTTCGTCGAGAGAATTAATGCCCACATCACCACGAGCTAACATTTTCGCTAGTTTAGTGCCGGAGCCGCAGAATCTGTAGCCGGGAATGTATAGCTCGAATGGTAGATTGTTTATCAGCGAGTTCACGAGTCCTGCACCGATGTGTTTTTTGTTCTTACCTCTTCGAGTCATTACGCACAACTGACCAGAAAGTATAAATGTGTTTGATTTTATACAATTTCTTTAGTACAATGCAGGTCGTCAAGCAAGACGTGTGTTTGCCCGTGCGCATTACGCAAGACGATGTATTTAGTGCGCGTGAATCAGGACATGGCTTAATGGTTGCCTTCTGCCGTACGTTGTATAATGGCAGGTCCGTCCAACTGCGGCAAAACGTGCGTTCTGCTGAGTTTACTGGAGGAGCCAAACGGTCTTCGGTTCGAGAACGTTTACTTGTATTCCAAGTCGTTGCAACCACCAAAGTACCAGCGCTTGGTCGCTGTTCTATGCTCGGTGGATGGTCTGAGTATTTTCCATTTAGCGATAATACCGATGTGGTGTCTACCAACGAAGCAAAGCATAATTCCGTGTTTGTTTTCGACGATGTAATGTGCGAGAAACAAGGCATAATTCAAGAGTACTTTTCCATGGGCAGACACGCCAAGGTAGAATGCGTTTACCTGTGTCAGACGTACGGTCGTATTCCAAAACATCTCCTACGAGACAACGCGAATGTCATAGTTTTGTTTCGCATGGACGAACTTAATTTACGCCACGCTTATGATGATCACGTCAACACCGACATGACATTCCAGGAATTCAAAGACATGTGCTCCTTGTGTTGGAAAGAAGAACACGGATTTATAGTCATCGTAAAGGACTGGCCGCTATATAAGGGCAGGTACAGACGAGGTTTCGATCAGTTTATCGCCAAACATGAGTCATAGCATTTCGAAATTCGGTCATAGCAGTCGAGACTTACGTACTTCTCTCAAGTCTCATGACGACGTTATCCACAAATACATTTCGCTACTGGCTCAAAAAGTAGACAGTGTGAAAGAGGAATTACTGGAGTATCTCTTTGCCATCGACCAGCGTGTGGAAGCCTCGGATTCTCGCATTCGCGACATGATCGAAGTATCGAATGCACAAAGACGGGACGATCTGAGGACTTTTCAAAGTAGTCTGAAAGCATCACTATCTCACTTGTCAACAAATTCAGATTTAGCCAAACACAAGAAAGAAGTTTCTGTGAACGAATAAAAAAAGTATAAAAGGAGGTCTTGCAATAAGTTTTCAGCCAGTACAATGTCGGACCTGGCCAGTGACCTTCATCGAGCTATTCAGTCTGTTCGTGAAAAATATTTACTTGCTAGACGAACCAGACTTGCACGTGAGATGGCAAATGAGGAGATATTTAAACCAATCACTAGTCGCCTCGACGAACTTAAAAGCAAGGAAGAACCGGCCATCATTGTGAAGACAGAAGTTAAAGATGAAAAGCCGACTGTAAAGAAGAGAAAGTATGAACCGGATCGAGAAGAAAGAGGACTTAACAAGTACAGAGTCCATGCACAAGAAAAAAATACCGAAAAAGGGACATCAAGTTAATGCAATGGTCCAACCATACCTGATATCGTTTACAAGCCGGAATAATGACACGACCTACGGAGTGTACAGAAAACATAATAAGTGGTTCCTCGGTGCTAAAGAAATAGACTTTCTACCAGGAAATATCGTGCGCGTAGAAGCGTTCAAAACACGCGGGACTCCGGGTCTGTACGAATTGCTGTTTCGCAGTGAGCCTAAAGGATATTCTCACAAAGACTTACAAGAGAACAAAAAACTGCTAGAGCTAACCAATGAACATTTTCGCGATAACGATCCAGATAGTGTGTATATCAAGACATAGATCATGAAAAAATCGACATTCTCGCTAATCTCTTCAGAGAACTAGCAATACATGGCGAAGGTTTAAAAAAGCTAGAAAGTGGTCAGATATTTGACTATGTATATTGGGACGACCCCAATGAATTAGTTGATCGTCTTAGAATTCTACATGCTTCGCCTAATGTAGGAAACTATTCGCACATCAAGGAAATAGTCTCCATACTTGAAGAACTGAGGGAAGCTGGCTACATACAATGATTCGAACCGGAATCGCTCGCGAACTTCATGCTCCTGCTAGACGAAAATACCTCGTCATAAAGTCGTAGTTCGTGGAATTGACGATTTATTCCAGGCGGACCTTGTTGAGATGATACCGTATTCCCGATTGAATAAAGGTTTCAAGTACATGTTGACAGTCATCGATGTTTATATCAAGTTCGCTTGGGCGAGACCTGTAAAATCAAAGACTGCAACTGACGTAGCCAAGGCCATGAACAATATTTTGCGTGATGGACCTGTACCATCACACCTGCAAACGGACCTCGGGAAAGAATTCTACAATGCAACCTTCAAGGCTTTGATGATTAAGTATGGCATCATAAACTACTCTATATTTAGTAACGTCAAAGCCTCCGTTGTCGAAAGTTTTAACAGAACTTTGCATTCCAAGATGTGGCGGCAGTCACGGCTAACGGAAATTACAAGTGGCTCGACATCTTGCCGAAACTAATAAGCGAGTATAATTCCGCGTTGGCATTCTACCACGAAAATGAAGCCAAAGGACGTAACCGACAATCGCCTGCTTCAAACAGTGTTTTCCAACACGAAGAAGAAAAATCCACGAAAGCGTAAAGGTAACGTCGGTGACATTGTGCGAATCTCCAAGCAGAAAGGTATCATCGAGAAAGGTTTCACTGCAAACTGGAGTCCCGAACTTTTCCGTGTGACACATGTTCGTGAATCAGAGCCTAGGACCTACTACCTCGAAGATTTGGACCACAAACCTATCCGTGGCGGCTTCAATTGCGAAGAGATTCAGCCTACGTTGTATCCTGATACGTACTTGGTGGAGAAGATTATAAAACGAAGAAATGGACTGTCCTACGTCAACTGGTGGGGCTTTCGATTTAATTCGTGGGTGGCAGATGCAGACGTCGAGAAATCCACAAGACTTAAGTAATGTGTCTGTGTATTTTTTTTGTACTTGTAGTAGTGTAGTAGGTATGTAATAAAAGTTTTTTTAATAGAAATTATGGTGTTTTATTATCTCAGACCTGTCACTTTTGTGGTACCATTTTTAAAATATTAAATTTGTTTTGTATCGTCCAGGGATCGAACCAAGGACCTAAGTCGATCCAATCAATCAGTATATAGATTACATATTTATTTAATGAATTTTGAACTTTTTCCCGAATCTCTAGCATTAAAATTACGAATTTCCAACATGGTAGTCTTTATGTCTGATAGGATGACGGTAGTAGAGGATTTAAAGTCTCTTTACGAATGTTGAACATGGTTTATTGAAATTATTATTTTTTACATAAAATTAAACGTAATTGCATCGATCGGGTATCGAACCGAGGACTGGAGCGAATCGAATCAATCGGTATATTGATTGCCAATTTATTTAATGAATTTTGGAACTTTTCCCGAATTTCTAGCTAAATAAATACGGATTTCCAAGATGGCATCCAAATTTCAAGATGGCGGGTGTCACAGCAATAAATGATTACTGCACTCTAGCGGATAAGAATTAAACTAATATGTCATCAGCGCACTCTCGCCGACGATACAATGATGATGATGGCTTCCAGCAACGAAGACAAGATGGCGGACATGACATCATACTAGGTGACGATATATATGCTTTGAAAAAGTGGTGGGGGTCAGTATGCCAGCAGCCACCATGGGGGAAGGATCGGTCATCATTTTTATTTTTTTGCACTCGTCGGGTTCGAATCGAGGACTCTGAGCTCTATGTTGTAAATGTATGTTTTTAAAAATATTTTTTATGTAAATTTTATTAAGTGAATTATTTATAAATTTTAAATTGTTTTCATTAAAATCGGATAATAAATACAACAGTTAAAGATGGCAACCATAACGGAAATTTCAACGGTGACGTCATCATCCAATATGGCGGAAAACACAACGCCGGAAAGTTCGAGAGCACAATGACGTCATCCAAAATGGCGGATCCAAGATGGCCGCCGTGATCTACTTATCGCATTACAATGTGTCCCGTTACATTGTGTCCCGTTACACGATGTCCCGTTATGCTGTGTACCGTTACACTCATCTAAGATGGCCGCTTGACGTCACAATCCAATATGGCGGACCGACATTAACAATCCACACCCAGAACCCAGATCTCGGAGCCCCTATTATATACTACTTATATATAAAAAAACTTTTTGAAAAATTCCAGAAGTTTCAATAACTATGTAAAATCTTATGAATATTTCTAGAATATCCAATGTAACATTATATTGCAAATTAATTGTTGGCTCATCAATATGTATGGGATATAAATCCAATCCAACAATACATTAGACATTCATATTTACCTCAATTAGAAATTCTGAAATTCGTAGGACCTAGATCGGAGAAAATATCGTGAAATTTTCTGTAAGTCACTCTGCGAAATCTACCTAAAAAAATCTCAGGAGGAAAAATTATAGTCACGTACAAACTTAATTTGTGGAGATGAACTGCGCGTGCACAAATAATACTATTTTTGATACATGATTGTTATGCTAACAGTTTTTGTTATGGTTTGCTGTCCTGTAAGCCCGCCCCACACGACGCCCAATTTCTGCTTTATATTCTATTATACCCATGGGTATAAACGTAGGTATATAAATTTCATTAGCAGAAGTGAAGAAAGAATTCGTTAGCTACTCCATACACACGATACCCAGAGTTCTAACAGAGAAAACAGCCAACATAGTTGCCGACCAAGGCAAGCAGGTCGGGTTGGATAAACCTATTGCGTACATTTAACCAAATACTGAATATATATAGCAGTGGCGATGCGTGAGGTTTACATGAGGGGAAGCAATAACTCCGTTCACACCAAAACATGATGAGGTTGGGGGGGGGGGGGGGTCTGGGGGCCCTCCGCCGGGAAAATATGGATTTCAAGGTACAAAATGGTGCTATTTAAGTAGTTTTCTTAACTGAACATTGACTATTCCACAGGTAGAAAAATTGACATTTTTTTTAAATACATTATTTTTGAAAAATAATGATTGACTTACATTATTCTGATAGTAAAATACCTACTCTACATTACTTATATACTAAGTGGGAGTGGAGTATCATCGTACGCCCACAAATCCCCCACACACTGCCAGCCAACAGCCCGCGGGAGAGATGCGCGCGCCCCGAGAGACGACCGCCGACTGAAACGCGACATCGCCACCTGCCCTGCCGAACTGTGGCGGACATAGCCGAAGCAGTCGGCGGAAAAATTCCACAGTCTGCTTCGGCCATGTTCGCTCCAGTTCGGCAAGAAAGCGTTACCTTCGTAGCTTCTACCGCGTATTTTTCCAGCCAATCCCCTCCCTGAACCTTTGTACCATGCCACCCCCCCTCCCGAAAGGAAACTACTGCGGCAGCCTTCCTGCTGAAAGCGGTCCTGCCAGCGCTTCTAAACCTAGCAACGCTTCTAAAACAGCATGTTTTTGTGTCAACGAGTTCTTTTTTTATAGCGCACAGCGCACAGTATTGGGTCCTAAGAAGATAGTGTAAAAAATACATACACCTAACTGCACGAGCCAAAGTAAAATACTATTCTGAATAAAATATTTATTTAAAAAATACAATGTCTGGAAACTGCCTGGGCAAGCACTGCTTGCCTTGCTTGCCCTGACGAGACGCCACTGATATATAGCTATCGTGCCCACTGTTAAAGTCGTAAGACTGTTTGTGGGCATGTGACAAATATGTAATCAACTAAAAAAAATTTCAACTGTTTATTTTGAAAATTATGTAAATAATATTGAACACATGATAGTAATCAATCTCTTGCATATATATAAATATAAACAAATAATATTATGTTATATGTATGACATTTTCCAAACAATCACAGAAATTTCCAAATGTCGTCCCTACCACACTTAATTAAGAAAATCTCTGCCTAGTATGCCTACTAAGGAATACCCTAAAAACTCTTAATTTGAAACATTTGTGTAACTTTAAATATACTTATAAAAAATGTACAAATCGCGGTAAAAAAAAACATTTTTAGTAATAGTGTCTATGAAAAAGAACGTAACGAAAACAGGTGAAGCACTGCTTTCTGCGAGTTAGATTTGATGACAATAGTTTCAAGCTCAATGCTAAACCGCCCTAGCTCTCGATACTAGGCTGCCGGGTAGGGCCTACATAAGTATCGCAATAGGGCATTCATCACATAGCACATAAATAAAATTTTAAGGAATGAATTCTTTCAGCAGCATACACGAAAACACTTTTTCCATTACGACATCGCATATCACTATAAATACGGCTGAGAAATCATACAATTACCACGTTATGTGTACTAAGGTTGTATACAAATTGATGTTTGGTTTCGATTCATAAACCATGTCAAAATATGAAACTAAACTAATAAAAACTACAAGTCATTTGTACGATTTCAAAGACGACACGTAGACAACATGGTACACACCGCGAGCTCAAAAAAAAAATTTCATTGCAATCTAGAAGTAATTGTCTTTCCAGCACAGCATGTACATAGCAATGAGACAAAACAAAAATAAAAAATAACGTATTTTTGTAATTATTTATTAAACATAGGTGATGGTGAATAGATGTCACTTCCTCCTAGTAAGTTATGAATAACATATTTTCCAGTAAATTCTGTTTGTTTAATTGTTTTGAAAATATATGAACTAAAATTGCACATTTGTGCGAATATGCTGATTCATTAGCATCTGAAACAGAGTTATATTTAATGATCTTTCTTTATGTATTATAATTTTACGTAATTCATTATTGTACATTCCACGAAATATCAAAATAGTTCCTAGTTTACACTCATACCTATGACATTCATTCAAATATTGTGGCAATATGTATGATATGATTAAATGCATTTTGAAAAGTTGTACATTTCATTGGCTGTCACACATAAAATCACTCTTTTATTATACTTCACTTGTTCCCATAAAACTTATTAGGGGTTAAGCTATAGATGGTCTGGGCGAATTAGCAAAATATGCACACTCTCGATGGAAGTACTTTCACCGCATTCTACAAACATATTAATAAAACGACAGATTTAGTTGAGCACAAGTTATACAAAAATTTAAAATAGGCATGAAGGTCTCGGAGGCTATTTTAACAGTAACTCATAAACACTGAAAATGTTTTTATAAATGCATATTTATAATCCTCTGCCTTAAATTATTTTAGGGTCATCGTTTTTAGGACGACTTTAAGTGAAAATTCCAGCAGGCAAGGATAATAAAATTTTGTAGGCTCCTTTTGTTAACGCTTGTTTTTATATATAGCAGCAATAATAGGTAAATTAAGTTAATTAGTTAGCTAGTTAACCCCCCCTCCCCTTGGAAAATATTACATCTTCAACCTCTCTGTTAAAAAATGATTTTAAAAATACAATCCAATCACTGAGATTGGCGCACCATCTATTGTAAGGTTCAATTACCAGCTGCATTCTTAGACTTCAACATTGGGAAAGCAAACCGTATGTGCTGCCATCTAATTTGTGAATTTTGTACTTTATACTCATGTGCAGAATGGTTCCAACATTTGTCAACAGGGGCGACACACGTAAGGACATCTATCTTCGAAAAGGTTCGTGGGGCAAACGCCTGTAGGACAAACGACTTTAGGGCAAATGCCTTTAGGGCAAACGACTGTAGGGCAAATGCCGGAAAGCATTCATTTTCGGATTATTGAAAATTAGCAAACTTTTAAGGCCAACGCCTGTAGGGCAAACGCCTGTAGGGCAAACAACTGTCGAAAAACTACTTTTAGGGCAAACGCCTTTAGGGCAAATGCCGGAGCTTAGTCCGAATGTGATTATCAACCATTTTGTGCAAATGCCTTTAGGGCAAATGCCTGTAGTGCAAACGCCTGTAGGGCAAACGCCTGTAGGGCAAACTACTTTAGGACAAACGCCTTTAGGGCAAACGCTTTTAGGGCAAATGCCTGTTTGGAATTAGGAATGCGATAATATCCTACGAAAATGCGGTTAGGGCAAACGCCTGTAGGGAAAACGACGCACTCCCGTACAATGAACAGAAGAGCGATCCTGTTGAAGAGCGTCTGAGAGTTGTTAAGGCAGTAGCTGAAATTATTTTAGAAGATATTCGATCACCTGTGTTTTACACTACTGAGTACCCACCATCAGACGATTTTTTCAAAGACGCTAATGACTGTGTTCCTGAGTCACTAAAATTGTTCCTTGAAACAATTGTACTGAAACACAAAAATAAGTCTCTCGAGCTCTGGGAAAAAAATTTGTAGCTATCGCTCACTCAATAATAGCAGCAGTGAGGCCCAAATCATTCCTTTCTTCAATCCTTATTGGCTTCGGTACGTTCTTGTATAGAAAATTTGGGTCAAAACACCTCGTAAACTTGTGTTACACTATGGGATTTTCAGGTTCTTACACAGAGGCTACGCGTGTGGAGAGCTCTGCTATCCTCCAGGGCGAAGTATCACAACTAATTAAAAAAGGAGCGTTCATGCAATTTATGTGGGACAACGCAGATGTGAACATGAACATATTGGATGGAGACAATACTTTCCATGAAATGGGTGGTATAATGATCATCACCCCTCAATCCACAGTCCTCCCAGATAAAACTATTACACGATTAAAAAGTGTTTTTGCCGACTCAATCAGTACAAAAATTTACTCACAACTCAAAAAGTCAACTGTACCGAAAAATGCTGGATTATCCTCAATTTCTGTTTGTGATGTTACAATTGCTGAAGAGGTCTTGCCAAGTGCTCCAGATCTGCTGTGGCTTTATGGGAAATCCTCCAACACACCAAATATTTCTGGCTGGAATGGTTTTATGCAGCAGATGACCAAAGATCTTCCGTACAAGCAGTCAAAAATAGTGTTCCTTCCATTCATTCATGCTCCACCAAATGAATATGACACTGTGCTGACGTAACTCCTTGAAGCAAGTGATAAAACTTTGGCTCACAGTCAGAAAACGGGTTTTGTCACATACGACCAGCCATTGTACACAAAAGCCAGGGACATTGTGGAGAGCTGCCAGCATCCACAACTGAGTAATGTGGTTGTAAGGCTAGGAGGTTACCACCTTCTAATGTCGTCTATGGGTTCAATTGGAGCCATAATGGCAGGGAGTGGAATAAAGGAACTTTTCTCAACAATTTATGTATCCAACAGTGTCGATAAATTCCTAAATAGACATGCTTACTCCAGGGCCATTAGAGCCCACATGCTGACAAACCTTGCATTGGCTACACTGTTTTGAGAGAAAAAGTGGAGTTGATGGAGGAGGAATAATTCGAAATTGGAAACCTGCTGAGCGAAAATGAGAGAAACTTGATTCTGCATGCCACAGAGAATGAAAGAGTTCAAACGCTTGGTGCTGAGGTAAGAAGTGTGTTGGAGGAAGTGGAAAGACGAAGCCCAACAGCAAAGCTGTGGGTGCTGTACTTCAGAATGACAACTCTAATGAAAAAGTTCATACAAGTTGAAATAATGGGAGACTGGGGCCTTCACCCAGAAACAATAACTAACATGCTGCCATTCCTCCACTCTGCAGGCCACTTCAACTATGCAAAAAGTGTTCGTTTGTCATGAGTGTGCTGCAGCAGAAAATTGCCCAAGAGAATTTAGGTTGTCCACAGAAAACGGGGAGTTTATAAAACGCCGTTCGGACAAATTTTGGTCAGGCCTCTGGGCAGATTTAACAGTTGAACAAGTATTGATGAGATCAATGAAGAGCCAAGGGGGCTTGACACATAGTCCAGGAATGTCCAGCAGTGTTCTCGGTCATTGGACTGGAGACATGGTATATATGCTTAACATATGTGAAGGACTCGAGTACTTTCGGGATGTATCCGCCAGTTCCAGTGAACAACACATCGACAGGAGGCCTGCACGAATTGAACGAGATACAATGGATGTGGAAAAACTAACATCATGGTTCGAAGTACACACTCCATTCCCATACATTGACAAAATACTGTCTATCAGTAGTGGCATCGTTGGGGGGGCCGAGGTCAGTTGCCACATGGCACAAGAACTGGGCATCCAAGCTGTCAAGCTCATTAATGGAAAATCGTTCGGCCATATTGCCTTGAAACGAAAAGAAAATGTGCATACATTGTCAGCAGTCACCATCAATGTTAACAACAAGACTGTAACATTTGATCCTCTCACCATTTTTCAAAGGCTGTGCATCATCAAGCAGTCAGACAACGATTTAAAGCAACACTTCAAGTATGAGCTAGCTCCATATCCAATGTCTCTATTCAACGAAGAGGGGATGAGGAAAGGTACGAAATCAACATTTTATGCGGCATTTACCCCATCTCTAGAAAATATCGACATAGGATCAACTACGTTTGTGGTTGTGGACAAAGGCTTCCTGCTTTACAAGGTAATATGGCACAGGAATGCATCCATCAGGACCATAGTAGCATCCTAAGTAAGCTACACCATCAACCACTTCGGGAAGCAATCAGCCGTTGTTTTCGATGGGTATCCTGAGGATAGTAATACCAGGAGAAAAAAATCTACCGAACGTCTAAGACGATACTCTGTCATGTCATGTGCTGACATCATTTTCGAAGAAGACACACTTATCAACGTGCCACAAGAGAAGCTGCTGGGGAATGACAACAACAAGAAAATGCTAATCCAATTTCTCCGCTCAGGGCTTGAGAACAAGGGGATCGACTTCGTTCAATGTGATGAGGATGCTGACAACACAATCATAAGAACAGCCTTGTCCAAGAGCAGATCCTATGAACGAGTAGTGATTGTTGGAGAGGATGTCGATCTCCTGCTTCTTCTCAATGGACTGTGATCACATGTTCATAATGTCTTTTTCCAGAAAAGTGGCAGAGGTAATTCAGGACCCATGCAGTACGCTTCCAACTCCTTCAGCCGAGGAGATCTTCCCATCCTTCCAGGATTCGAGTTGTTCCTGCATGCGTTCACATGCTGCGACACCACCTCTTCCCTCTTCTGGCAAGGCAAAAAGAAGATGCTAAGTGCCTTCGAAAATGATGTCAGCCTGATTAAAGTGGCAGCAGCTTTCCTCCAGCCGAATAGAACCCACGAGAGTAGTAGTATGTAAATGGGCATCCGGAAACAGGCGCCAGGTGGTGGAATGAAGATTGTCGGTCCGCCATCTTGGATTGTGACGTCACGGGCGGAAAAAATTCCTCAAAATTCCTCAAAAATGACTCAAAATGACTCAAAAATTCCCGTTTTAAGAAAAAATTTCCCGTTTTCGAGGGAAAAATTCCCGTTTCGAGGGAAAATCCTTAACTCAAGCCTCAGTTAAGCCATTTCTAGGAATAAGGATACCATGACCTTTGACCTTGAAACCGAACACCATATTGGATCCGCCATCATGGATCCGCCATCTTGGATGACGTCATTGTGTTCTCGAACATTCCGGCGATGTGTTATCCGCCATATTGGATGATGACATCACCGTTGCAATTTCCGTTACGGCCGCCATATTTAAATATATTATCCGAGTTTAATGATATTTTTTATAAAATTTATAAAAAAATTAAATTAATAAAATTATAATAAATTATTTATAAAAAAACAAACTTTTATGGCACGAAGTTCAGAGTCCTCCGTTCGAACCTGGTGAGGGCATAAAAAAATTAAAAAATAGAGACCGATCCTTCCCCCGTGGTGGCTGCTGAAAGACTGACTCCCACCACTTTTTTTCAAAGCATATATAACGTCATCTAGTATGACGCCATGTCCGCCATCTTGTCTTCGATGCTGGAAGCCATCATCATTGTATCGTCGGCGAGAGTGCGCTGACGCCATGTTAGTTTAATTCTTATCCGCTAGAGTGCAGTAATCATTTATTACTGTGACACCCGCCATCTTGAAATTTGGCCGCCATCTTGAAAATCCGTAATTACTTAGCTAGAAATTAGGGAAAAGTTCCAAAATTAATTAAATAAATCACTCATTAATTTACATATTTATTCGATCGATTCCTGTCCTCGGTTCGATACCCGATCAATGCAATAATGTTTAATTTTATGAAAAAATAATAATTTCAATAAACCACGTTCAACATTCGTAAAGAGACTTTAAATACTCTACTACCATCATCCTATCAGACATCAAGACCACCATAATAAAAAATTTGTATTTAACGAACCATAAATTTATAAAAGTATTAAATTCATTTAAATCAAACAATAATTAACCTATTGAATAGATACTTGGTTCGATCCCTGGCCGATACAAAAAAATTAAATATAACATCAATTTAACATAATAGTAACAGGTTCGAGGAATTAAACACCACAAGTTCATTTACAAACATAATATTTCTTACATAATTTATATTCTACTACAGGATCATTTGCGAAAGCCAGCAATCTTATAATCATTTAGTTCCGCAGCGGTGTGAAATGACTAATTCTTAGCTCCAATCGGTTTATAATAGACAGAGTCCAGCCAGAACCTTTACAGACATAGTCCACCTCTTCTTGACAGATTTTCCGGATACCGTGTTTAACAGTTTGCTTCACATCATTAGAACTGTAAATTACTGCAGCCGATGTCTTGAATGCACACTTCTTCACTTTGTCATCGAACGGATATGGCTTTCCATATATACAGTCCAACCACAAGTTATATTTCAAAGGTCCGTTTGTTGCTACATCATCAGTAAGCTGATTGATTATCTTCTGTCTGATATCGTCAAGAAAATTACAAATGTCTTTCGACTCACCGAACGTATTTAGATAATAGTAGTCTTTCAACATTCCACGAAATGCAGACTGCGCCAAGTAGAAGCCATTATCGTTCACTTGTAATGCTCCGAACACAGTCTTAGGTTTAGTTCCATGTTCAGATGTCATAACAATCGGTTGCTGGGAATCTGTTTTATTGGTTGTACGCTTTCGTGTCTTCAGTCTAAAGCGAGGAGTCGAAATGTCGGCAGGTAGTTCAGCAGTAGGAGCACAGACTCCACCTTTACATTTTTACGCATGATGTCGCAAACTGTCAATTCGAGTAAACCATTTAAGGCACTCATCACAGCGAAACTTCATGCGAGAAGGATTTTTCGTGCATTTTCTCCGCTCATGTCTTCGTGCCTCATGGGAAAATGCGAACGACGTATCACAGTAGCTGCAAGGATACCGTGGTGATGAAGACGAGCCTTTCAGACCTGATCCAGATACAGGCGTTGCAACAGTAGTACCATTTCCAGGCATACTCTTATGCACATCGATGCATCGTTGTTGCGCCGAAACATTTACTTTCTGCCGCACAGCAGGACCTTTGCATGCCTTCATGTGCGTTTTCATATTATCTTTTCTGGCAAACTGCTTATGACATTACTCACAAACAAACATTTTACGATATAGGTTCTTGGCACATTTGCTCCTCTCGTGTCGCCGAGCATTGCTGTTGTTTGAGAAAATCTTGTAGCAGTAACAGCACCGATGTTCGCTAGTTGTCAAATCAGCATCCATTGAAGTCTCCATCGAGGTCGTATTGTCGATCGTCGTGGTTTCCTGCACATCCAGCTCTGTAGTCATTAAGCTATCTTCTGCTGGTGGTATAACATCTGTTGAAATCTCCTCCAATGTTGACGTCGTCGTCGTTGCCAACGGGATCTGCTCCACCATTGTTGTCGCTGACGTCAAGGTTCCCGTAGACGATGGTACAACGTCCATCGAGTTCGACGTTAAAGTCGGTAAAGATGCCATTGAGTTCTCAAGAACAGGTAATTACGCGACTTATGCACCAGATGAAATAATCAAGGTGATCCTTACACCGTCGACGACAGTAACAAACTGAGCGACCTGCTATCTAGGACTCGCTTATATACATGCACTGGATGGAATAATACGCAAGTCAAATCAAGAACAATTTACTATAATACTAGAGTCAAAACAACATTAAAAATAGAAGCACCATCAACAAAAAGGAAGCACATTTGGAAGCACCGACAACGAAAAGGCAGCACATTTGGAAGCACCGACAACGAAAAGGCAGCACATTTGGAAGCACCGACAACGAAAAGGCAGCACAATTGGAAACACCGACAACGAAAAGGCAGCACATTTGGAAGCACCGACAACGAAAAGACAGCACATTTGGAAGCACCGACAACGAAAAGACAGCACATTTGGAAGCACCGACAACGAAAAGGCAGCACATTTGGAAGCACCGACAACGAAAAGGCAGCACATTTGGAAGCACCGACAACGAAAAGGCAGCACATTTGGAAGCACCGACAACGAAAAGGCAGCACTTTTGGAAGCACCGCCAACGAAAAAGGCAGCACATTTTGAATGCACCATTATAAAGGCAGCACATTTTGGAAGCACCATCGAATAAGGAAGCACATTTTGGAAGCACCATCGAATAAGAAAGCACATTTGGAAGCTCCATCAAAAAAAAAGGCAAAAAGGAAGCTCAAGTTGCGAGATCTAAGTCTTAATTAGAAATCAGAATACAAGAAATAAAAACTTTAAATTTTTATAATTTAAATTATTTATTTTATTTCTTTACATTATACAAAAGCAAGTAAAACAAGCCATTATTGTATGTAGCCAGCTTTCCTCAGTTCCTTGAGTATAAAGGATATTTCTTTGATGCACGAATAGTTTCCTGCACAAAGCGAACCATGTAGAAGTATTAGCCGGTCAACCAATATGTTTAGATCTTTCCATGAGGTGTAATCATTCTCTTCTACCACAATCTTCCTTGCACGTTTATAATAAATATTATGATCTCTGATATCTTCCGTTTTACCACCAACCTCAGGGTAACTTTCATTTTTGAGACGGTGATCATCACAATCTTGATCAGATTTATTTAATATATCACGTCGTTTCCATCGTTTCGGTCTCAGGACACCTCCACATTCTTCGATCTTGTCAGCTTTAGGTGCTTCATCATAGTCTATGTCTTTGTCAACAGCCTCAGAGTCACTGTAACAATCACCGTAGAAGGTATCGTCTTCACCCAATTTACCGTAAGAATTCGATGTTGATGATGTTGAAGTGTCTTCATCGTCTTCATGCTTCCTTTTTAGGAGTCCATCATTTCTACAAAGTAGGAAAGATCTACATGAATTCGGCTGGAATATATTCTCACTTTTCACGTTAAGGATTCTTCCACTGTCTTCATTCTTCCATAAATCATCATCCTCCTTCAATTTAAGTTCTTTGTCGAGATCGGAAGAGCCAGGAAAATTATTGTCGTAATGTAGATCACTCTTCCTTAGTCTAGTAGATTCATCGTTGTCCTCTAGCTTGTACGCAGGCTTGGCGTTACAAGTTATGCCATGTCTTTTTAAGCTCTCTCTCCGCGTAAACGACTTGCTACATCGAACACAACTTCTCATATTGCGTAGTGGATTTTTAACACAGTCATTCTTCTCGTGTTGTCTTTTATTCTTTCTCAAGGTAAACTCTTTGCTGCAAAACTCACACCTATGTTCTTTCGATACAGCGTCAGATCCTAAATCGGAATTCATATTAGTTACCGAGACTAATGCCAGATGCAAACTAAGAGTTTTAAATTAATAACCATTACTTAAATACAATTTTTTTATATTTTGTCAGCGAGAGTTAATTTATCTTATGCAAAGGAACTTGCTGCAACTAGTTCCGCTTTTAAACATCAGATTACGTCACGTATTGCTTTCAGATAAATAATATTTATTTCTTTTATGCAGGATGCAAGATGCTCACTATCGATCGCATAAGAAGGATAGCTACGATAGTCTCCAAGGAGCTTCCTGCTAGTGCTTCTCAGATTAATCACGGTCCGCCATCTTGGATTGCGACGTCACGGTGGCCATAATGGATGAGTGCGACCTTGAACTTTGATAAAAATAAATTAATAAAAAATAAAAAATAAAATAAAAAAAATACATAAATATATTCTGCTAGCTTGTGAACTTCTCATTGTTGAACAAAGATAGAGTTCTAGTACAAGCCAGAATTTTATGAATTTTTGTATTTTATTTTTTTTTATTAATTTATTTTTATTTTTAAATATTTTTTTCCCCTGAAATTTTATGATATCAAAGAAAACTTGTGCCTTTTTTCTCCGTGTGCTTCTGATTATTTTTGTCAATATTATGGTGGTTTTCTCCATGTGCTCCCGATTATTCTTGTTAATATTTTGATGGTTAATCCGTGTGCTTGCGATCATTCCTGCGGTTTCGGTCAAAGTTCAAGGTCGCACTCATCCATTATGGCCACCATGACGTCGCAATCCAAGATGGCGGACCGTGAGAAATCTGAGAAGCACTAGCAGGAAGCTCCTTGGAGACTATCGTAGCTATCCTTCTTATGCGATCGATGGTGAGCATCTTGCACTTGCATTAAAGAAATAAATATTATTTATCTGAAAGCAATACGTGACGTAATCTGATGTTGAAAAGCGGAACTAGTTGCAGCAAGTTCCTTTGCATAAGATAAATTAACTCTCGCTGACGAAATATTTAAAAAATTGTTTTAAGGAATGGTTATTAATTTAAAACTCTTAGTTTCCATCTGGCATTAGTCTCGGTAACTAATATGAATTCCGATTTAGGATCTGACGCTGTATCGAAAGAACATAGGTGTGAGTTTTACAGCAAAGAGTTTATCTTGAGAAAGAATAAAAGACAACACGAGAAGAATGACTGTGTTAAAAATCCACTACGCAATATGAGAAGTTGTGTTCGATGTAGCAAGTCGTTTACGCGGAGAGAGAGCTTAAAAAGACATGGCATAACTTGTAACGCCAAGCCTGCGTACAAGCTAGAGGACAACGATGAATCTACTAGACTAAGGAAGAGTGATCTACATTACGACAATAATTTTCCTGGCTCTTCCGATCTCGACAAAGAACTTAAATTGAAGGAGGATGATGATTTATGAAAGAATGAAGACAGTGGAAGAATCCTTAACGTGAAAAGTGAGAATATATTCCAGCCGAATTCAAGTAGATCTTTCCTACTTTGTAGAAATGATGGACTCCTAAAAAGGAAGCATGAAGACGATGAAGACACTTCAACATCATCAACATCGAATTCTTACGGTAAATTGGGTGAAGACGATACCTTCTACGGTGATTGTTACAGTGACTCTGAGGCTGTTGACAAAGACATAGACTATGATGAAGCACCTAAAGCTGACAAGATCGAAGAATGTGGTGGTGTCCTGAGACCGAAACGATGGAAACGATGTGATATATTAAATAAATCTGATCAAGCTTGTGATGATCACCGTCTCAAAAATGAAAGTTACCCTGAGGTTGGTGGTAAAACGGAAGACACCAGAGATCATAATATTTATTATAAACGTGCAAGGAAGATTGTGGTAGAAGAGAATGATTACACATCATGGAAAGATCCAAACATATTGGTTGACCGGCTAAGACTTCTACATGGTTCGCTTTGTGCAGGAAACTATTCGTGCATCAAAGAAATATCCTTCATACTCAAGGAACTGAGGAAAGCTGGCTACATACAATAATGGCTTGTTTTACTTGCTTTTGTATAATGTAAAGAAATAAAATAAATAATTTAAATTATAAAAATTTAAAGTTTTTATTTCTTGTATTCTGATTTCTAATTAAGAATTAGATCTCGCAACTTGAGCTTCCTTTTTGCCTTTTTTGTTGATGGAGCTTCCAAATGTGCTTCCTTATTCGATGGTGCTTCCAAAATGTGCTTCCTTATTCGATGGTGCTTCCAAAATGTGCTGCCTTTATGATGGTGCATCCAAAATGTGCTGCCTTTTTCGTTGGCGGTGCTTCCAAAAGTGCTGCCTTTTCGTTGTCAGTGCTTCCAAATGTGCTGCCTTTTCGTTGTCGGTGCTTCCAAATGTGCTGCCTTTGCGTTGACGGTGCTTCCAAATGTGCTGCCTTTTCGTTGTCGGTGCTTCCAAATATGCTGTCTTTTCGTTGTCGGTGTTTCCAAATGTGCTGTCTTTTCGTTGTCGGTGCTTCCAAATGTTCTGCCTTTTCGTTGTTGGTGCTTCCAAATGTGCTGACTTTTCGTTGTCGGTGCTTCTAAATATGCTGCCTTTTCGTTGTCGGTGCTTCCAAATGTGCTGTCTTTTCGTTGTCGGTGCTTTCAAATGTGCTGCCTTTTCGTTGACGGTGCTTCCAAATGTGCTGTCTTTTCGTTGTCGGTGCTTCCAAATGTGCTGCCTTTTCGTTGTCGGTGTTTCCAATTGTGCTGCCTTTTCGTTGTCGGTGCTTCCAAATGTGCTGCCTTTTCGTTGTCTGTGCTTCCAAATGTGCTGCCTTTTCGTTGTCGGTGCTTCCAAATGTGCTTTCTTTTTGTTGATAGTGCTTCTATTTTTAATGTTGTTTTGACTCTGGTATTATAGTAAATTGTTCTTGATTTGACTTGCGTATTATTCCATCCGGTGCATGTATATAAGCGAGTCCTAGACAGCAGGTCGCTCAGTTTGTTACTGTCGTCGACGGTGTAAGGATTACCTTGATTATTTAATCTGGTGCATAAGTCGCGTAATTACCTGTTCTTGAGAACTCGATGGCATCTTTACCAACTTTAACGTCGAACTCGATGGACGTTGTACCATCGTCTACGGGAACCTTGACGTCAGCGACGACAATGGTGGAGCAGATCCCGTTGGCAACGACGACGACGTCAACATTGGAGGAGATTTCAACAGATGTTATACCACCAGCAGAAGATAGCTTAATGACTACAGAGCTGGATGTGCAGGAAACCACGACGATCGACAATACGACCTCGATGGAGACTTCAATGGATGCTGATTTGACAACTAGCGAACATCGGTGCTGTTACTGCGACAAGATTTTCTCAAACAACAGCAATGCTCGGCGACACGAGAGGAGCGAATGTGCCAAGAACCTATATCGTAAAATGTTTGTTTGTGAGAAATGTCATAAGCAGTTTGCCAGAAAAGATAATATGAAAACGCACATGAAGGCATGCAAAGGTCCTGCTGTGCGGCAGAAAGTAAATGTTTCGGCGCAACAACGATGCATCGATGTGCATAAGAGTATGCCTGGAAATGGTACTACTGTTGCAACGCCTGTATCTGGATCAGGTCTGAAAGGATCGTCTTCATCACCACGGTATCCTTGCAGCTACTGTGATACGTCGTTCGCATTTTCCCATGATGCACGAAGACATGAGCGGAGCAAATGCACGAAGAATCCTTCTCGAATGAAGTTTTGCTGTGATGAGTGCCTTAAATGGTTTACTCGAATTGACAGTTTGCGACATCTTGCGAAAAAATGTAAAGGTGGAGTCTGTGCTCCTACTGCTGAACTACCTGCCGACATTTCGACTCCTCGCTTTAGATTGAATACACGAAAGCGTACAACCAATAAAACAGATTCACAGCAACCGATTGATGACGTCTGAACATGGAAATAAACCTAAGACTGTGTTCGGAGCATTACAAGTGAACGATAATGGCTTCTACTTGGTGCAGTCTGCATTTCGTGGAACGTTGAAAGACTACTATTATCTAAATACGTTCGGTGAGTCGAAAGACATTTGTAATTTTCTTGACGATATCAGAGAGTACATAATCAATCAGCTTACTGATGATGTAGCAACAAACGGACCTTTGAAATATAACTTGTGGTTGGACTGTATATATGGAAAGCCATATCCGTTCGATGACAAAGTGAAGAAGTGTGCATTCAAGACATCGCCTGCAGTAATTTACAGTTCTAACGATGTGAAGCAAACTGTTAAACACGGTATCCAGAAACTCTGTCAAGAAGAGGTGGACTATGTCTGTAAAGGTTCTGGCTGGACTCTGTCTAGTATAAACCGATTGGAGCTAAGAATTAGTCATTTCACACCGCTGCGGAACTAAATGATTATAAGATAGCTGGCTTTCGCAAATGATCCTGTAGTAGAATATAAATTATGTAAGAAATATTATGTTTGTAAAATAACTTGTGGTGTTTAATTCCTCGAACCTGTTACTATTATGTTAAATTGATGTTATATTTAATTTTTTTGTATCGGTCAGGGTCGAACCAAGTAACTATTCAATAGGTAAATTATTGTTTGATTTTATATGAATTTAATACTTTTATAAATTTATGGTTCGTTAAATACAAATTTCCATTATGGTGGTCTTGATGTCTGATAGGATGATGGTAGTAGAGTATTTAAAGTCTCTTTACGAATGTTGAACGTGGTTTATTGAAATTATTATTTTTTCATAAAATTAAACATTATTGCATTGATCGGGTATCGAACCGAGGACAGGAATCGATCGAATAAATATGTAAATTAATGAGTGATTTATTTAATTAATTTTGGAACTTTTCCCTTATTTCTAGCTAAGTTATTACGGATTTTCAAGATGGCGGCCAAATTTCAAGATGGCGGGTGTCACAGTAATAAATGATTACTGCACTCTAGCGGATAAGAATTAAACTAACATGGTGTAAGCGCACTCTCGCCGACGATACAATGATGATGGCTTCCAGCATCGAAGACAAGATGGCGGACATGGCGTCATACTAGATGACGTTATATATGCTTTGAAAAAAAGTGGTGGGAGTCAGTCTTCCAGCAGCCACCACGGGGGAAGGATCGGTCTCTATTTTTTAATTTTTTTGCCCTCACCAGGTTCGAACCGAGGACTCTGAACTTCGTGTCGTAAAAGTTAGTTTTTTTATACATAATTTATTAAAATATTATTAGTTTAATTTTTTTATAAATTTTAAAAATTTTTTCATTAAACTCGGATAGTATATTTAAAGATGGCGGCCGTAACGGAAATTGCAATGGTGACGTCATCATCCAATATGGCGGATAACACATCGCCGGAATGTTCGAGAACACAATTACGTCATCCAAGATGGCGGATCCAATATGGCGGTCGGTTTCAAGGTCAAAGGTCATGGTATCCTTTTTCCTAGAAATGGCTTAACTGAGGCTTGTGTTAAGGATGCTTAAGCAAGTTTTAGGAATTTTCAGCCGCTGGGATTTTTTATGGAATAAAACGGGAAATTTTCCCTCGAAAACGGGAAATTTTTTCTTAAAACGGGATTTTTTGAGTCATTTTGAGTCATTTTTGAAGAATTTTGAGGAATTTTTGCCGCCCGTGACGTCACAATCCAAGATGGCGGACCGACAATCTTCAATCCACCGCCTGGCGCCTGTTTCCGGATGCCCATTTACATACTACTCACGAGGTAGTAGCCTCCTCCGGTTCTAAGTGCATAGTGGCTCTCTACGGAGGAGAAGCACATGAAGATTTGCATGAGCTAAGGTACAAGCTGTTCGTATGCACGGCAGCCAATGCCAAAGTGCAGCTGGAACGTCTACCCCCAACAGAAGAAGCTGCCACCCAAAATTCATACAGAACATACCACCAAGTTCAGAAATGGTTGGAGGTAGATAAAGAGCCTACTGATTGGGGCTGGACAAGAACCGGGCAGAGGCTACTTCCCGTCCAATCGACCAAGCCTACAGCACCCGACACCCTCCTCAAATTCATTTCTTGTGGATGTCGGAAGAGGTGCACTGGAGGGTGCTCCTGTCAGAGAGCAGGACTTAAATGTTCCGCTCTCTGTAAGATCTACAAGGGGAGGTCCTGCAACAATGTTCCAATAACAGAAATTGACGCATCTGATGATGAAACGACGACGACTTCGACGTCCCACCTGACTTTGTTTCTTCGACGATGCCATTCATTGAGACAGAGGAACCTGCAGATTATTCAAGTGAACCAGGCCCCTCCAAAAAAGCAAAATTATAATTTAGTACCGCCCCTTATGAATTTGTTGACATGTACAATAATTATTGTAGGCACGAAGTTTGTAAATACCTATAACATTTTGTAAATTAATACATTGTGTTGTGCTGTATCTTTTTGTTTGTCATGCCATCTTTGTACTTGTGCTGTATCTTTTTGTTGGTCATGTTATCTTTGTGATGTCTCTATAACTGGTAATTAGGAATGTTTTGTTAATCACACTCATATATACAAGTTGTTTCTCGGTGTAATGATTTTCCACTCCTCTACAATGTCGTTGAATTGCTATTGTTAATCGTTTGGCTAAATTGCCATTAAAGGGGTTTCGTCGATGTTTTGTTTTTGTTAGAAAAATAGACAACAAATAGGCCTACAGACCTCCGTTTGCACTTAAATTGAAGCTAATTAAATTTACTACAAGATTTATCCTAATAAGGGTTTTTAGAATAAATATTTCGGCCTGTATCTCCATCCAAAGACGACTAGTTGTTATATTTGGCACTTTTTGGGAATAATAGCCAAACTTTGAAGAGATGGATTTTATTCAACCTACAGAGTTCGTTCTGGCGCCAAATGTTTTCCAAATTCATTTACTTCAAAAAAGCATTGATTAAACGATTTTGTAGGATGATTGGTTTATGAGTTAATAGCAAAAAAAACAAAACCAAAAAAAACCAATTCGAAAAATTTAAGGTTTTTCGACTGGTACGCAGTTACCACAGGTCTTTCAAAGCTGAAAACTTGGGTACACACTACTGGGGTGGTTTCGAATAACACCCCAAAAAATCCGAGTTGCGCGTTTTTTTGCGAACTCGATGTCTAAAATGACTGGCCTACTTGGAGCATTGGAGCTCTTGGGAAATTGTAGCACTTTGTGCTGTTTGAGAAATTTGAGCTTTAGAGCTATTGAAGAAATTGAAGCAAATTGGAGCACTTGGAGCTTAGGAGCAATTGGAGCATTGTAGCTCTTGTAGCATTGGAACACTTGGAGTACTTGGAGCTGTAGGAACTTTGGAGCAGTTGGGGCACATTAGAGCCATCGATGCACTTGGAGCAATTGGAGTAATGGAGCTCTTAAATAAATTGGAGCCTTGGAGCTGTTGAAGCATTTGGAACAATTGAGCACTTGGAGCTTTAGAGCACTTAGAGCTGTTGGTGCAACTGAACCATTGGAACATTGACCTTCGGAACCAATGACTGTGGAGCCAAAGACAGTTGGAGCTTAAGACTGTTGGAGCCATAGACAGTTGGAGGCAAAGACATTAGTACTTTTCTTTATGATATCAAGCAGAATATTATTTATCAGCTTACTGATGAAGTATCAACATAGGGCCTTTAAAATATAACTTGTGGCTGGACTGGTTGTATGGTAAATAGTGTTCTTTCGAGGACCACGTGAAGAAGTGCGCCTTAAAGACAGTGAATACGCCAATTTACAATTCCGACGATGTGAGACAGTCTGTTAAACATAGTATAGAAAAACTCTGTCGGGAAAAAAAGGACTATGTAGGAAAAGGATCTGGCTAGTCTCTGTCTTCGGCAAATCATTTGGAGCCGAGAATTAGTCAGTTCAAGCCAAGAACTAAAGTGAAGAACCAAGTGCAGAACTAAATGTTTATTAGATTTTTACTTTAGCAAGTGTTCCTGCAGAAGATTAGGATTTATGTGATAAATTATACATGTGAAAAGTGTTGTTTTATTACTTAAACCTGTCACTTTTATGTAATTTTAAATTACAATTGTATTTTTTTTGTATTGAGCTGGTATCGAAGCAAAGACAGGAATCTGTTTATTCTATCAGTATATTAATTAGTGATTTGTTTGATGATGTTCAGAATTTCTCCAGAATTTTTAGGTCAATAATAAATAACAAATTTTCAAGAAGGCGGCTATATCGTGATATAGCAGGCTAGTATGTGAGGAACTTAAACTTCTTTTAGGATTTTGAACAAAATTTATTAAATAAGGATTTTTTTGTCTAAAATATATTTTTTTCCCCATTTATAAAGTATCAAACCAAGGATGGATATCGATCGAATCAGTGTTTATATTAATAAGTGATTTTTTTAATGATTTGTAGAATATTTACCGAATTTATAGGTTAATTTATACGAATTTTCAAGACAGCAGTCAATACGTCTTCAATGGCATACTAGAGGCTGGTAGTAAAGTAATTTAAACTTATTTTAGGACTCTCCACCATATTTATTTAAATAATAATTTTTTTATAAAATTATTTTTTTTTTGCGTCGCCCAGGGATCTAACCAAGGAGAAAGTCGATCGAATCATTCAGTATATTAATGTATATTTATTTAATTAATTTTGGAATTTTTCTCGAATTTCCAGCTAAATAATTACGATTTTCCAAGATGGTGCTCATATTTCAAGATGGTGGACGCTGAAGTAATAAATTAATACTGCACACTAGTGGACAAAACTTAAACTTACATGGTGGTAGAGCACTCTATCAGACAAAAAAAAAGATGGAGGCCTCCAGAAGACAAAAATAAGATGGCGGGAATGACATCATACTAGCTGGTGATATATATACCTTGGCATTAGTGGTGGGATGTCTGCCTACCGGTGGCTTCTGAAGAGAAAGGATTTGTTGCTTTTTTTATTTTTTTCCCTCACTGCGTTCGAACCGAGGACTCATTGACGTAAGTGTGTTTTTTAAAAATATATTATTATAATTTTATTAATTATTTTTTTCCGAATTTCCAGCATAAAAATTACAGATTCTCAAGATTGCAGACGTAACGATAATTGCCACAGTTATGTCATAATTCAAAATGGCAGACCTGTCATCCTAATTGTCAAAGGCATGACCTCGGCGGCTTAGAATGGCTTGTCACAGGAGAATTTAAGCCACTTTTAGGAATTTTTTAGGCATTGTCATTTTTGAGGACTTAAGTGGGAAATTATTCCACAAAACGGGAAATGTTTCCTTTAAGTAGAGAATATTTTATTTTTTAAATTTTTTAAGATTTTGACTGAATTTTTTTCCAAAAACTGGAAATTTTGGCGGATTTTGGTAAGCTTTGAAAAAGATTTGGGTCTTTTTTGGCACATTTTAAAGGTCAAAGGTTCAAGTTCAAGGTCATCCATAATGGCTGTCGGACATAACAATCCAAGATGGCCGTCAGCTCCATGGTTTCACAGCCTATAGCCTGGCGCCTGAGGAGTTATTCTACACTTCTTTCAGTAATTTTGTTAACCAATTAGGTAAAACAATTTTAAATTCATTATCTAAGATACAATAAACTCTTCTACTAAATTAAGCATTTTAATTTTGGAATTAGATACCCATCTAGATCTAAAATTTTAATTTAATTAAGGTTTTTAAACTAACAGGTTAACAGGTAACTAAAAACAACTTTATTCGTATACCAACACGTTTATAACATAAAATATATCAAATTTTATATAAAAAAAGAATAGTGACAATGACTAAAGTTTAAAATTTGACTACGTAGATCTGCGTTCCGTTGTGAACAAGGTAAAAATGCAAGTGGATATGAAGAAGAGTGTTTTGATGTATATTAAACATTTTGTAAAAGGATTTGTTTATAATCCAAACTGAATAAACTCAGTATCCGTAAATTAAAGAGATCTCAATTCAATTATAACCAATGTCCTTCGTATATTTAAAGGGAATACATTTAGTATTTTAACTTTATCTTCGTATCAAGTTTGACAACAAAATATTCTTCCACAATTTCTGTGAAAAACACTGGAAAATTATATTTTACCTTGTCATTTAAGTAAAACAAAATATACTTTCGTGTATTCAAAGTACTAATAAGTGTGACAGTACAGCTAATTCCTATCACGAATCCCTAAGCATAGTTCTCTCATCTATGGGGTAGAATATAACTTCACTATTTTTTTCCATTTGCAGAAAACTGCTGTTTTGTTGCAAAGCTCCAAAAGAAGTAGGTATGAAAATTAATCGGCATATAAAAGATTGGTACAATTATAAATCTGAAAATTTGGTGGGAATATTCACAAATTATAAGAATAAAAAATTAAATAATTAGGGTCTTCAAAAGTCTTAAATTAACCACTGAACTAGGCCCACAATGATCAAACTGTAAATTTTTTTTTTTGTAAATGGAGCAGAAATATTCATGTAAAATTGCAAATAAATTTGTACATTTACATGAAAAAACAAATGTATAACTTCATAATAGTCTTCGCAGTAATGCTGGGTTTGGATTCCTACCCGTGTTGCGTTGTGCCAATATCTCCAATAGTTAAGAGTTATTTGTAAACCGTTCCCTGTGTAACTCTCGAGTATTAACTGTGCACATAAATAAGCATAATACAAAATAAAATAAAATTATTGAATGTTTGATTTTCTTTTTCATGGTTTTATAAATATGCTTAAATGAAACATCAAATAAAATATAAAATTATGCGCCAATTTTAGTAAGAATTACTCAGTATTATCTGAAAAAAAAGTATTTCTTATATCCAAAAATAACCTCAGTCATTTGTTGTAGAAAGTTACAATATCTTTATTGTAGTAAAACAAACTATTTCTTGGCCACTGGTTACCAAAGGAATGTTTTGTAAAAGTTCAGAAAAGGTTTTCCTGTGCAGAGACCGGAGCCTGGGACATACTCAGGAAATTGACTCGGTCGACGATGTGCCTCCAATTGTGATGTTCAACATTTTTAAATTTGATATTTAAATTATCATCTTAACAGTAATTTTATAACTTGAATTTAAACTTGTTCAGCTCACTGTATCCATCCCTTAAGTTTTGTTCGGCTAGTTCCTAGAGTCGTCCCCAGAACCAGGGCCGCGTCTAGGGGGGGGGGGGCAAAAGGGGCATTTGCCCCGGGCCTCACATTCAAGGGGGCCTCAAATTTTACCAAAAAAAATATATCATTATTTAAAGTGAATTCCCATTTTATATCTGGCGTAATAATAACTTGTCTTTAAATTTAGTTACCTATTTATTTAGTTTTGTAAAGCATGATTCCACAATAAAACCACACCGTGCTGTAATTTGTATGGTTTTATTTATAACAACTGAGTCAGTCACCGACATCGATGCCGGTCCATGAACCTCCTCCAACACTAGAACCATGTGATTGTGATGGTAAGTTGCCTTTGACTTTACCACTTTCAAGCTCTGATAAAGTTAAAGAAAACACAAAAGTAACTAAAATAGATAATTGTAATCTCATTAACACAACTCCAGAAATTACCATAACTTCTAGAAACTGTGCTAGGACTGAAAGAAGTGTAGTTTGATAGTGCAGTGTTAATAGAAGAAAACCAGCAAGATCCTGCTGCATGGCCTGGAAATATCACTGACGAAATTATTAGTTATTGTGTTGATAAGGGGCCGGACTTTTTTTTAGTAATAATGATGGAGACTACACAGCTTCTGCTAGGCAACATCCAAAATGTACTCGTAAACTAACATCATCTGCATTTGTGAGAGTTCTTGAAAATGGAGAGCGACAGGAGAGAAAATGGTTATTGTACTCTAAATGTACGGGAAATGTGTTTTGCTTTGCGTGCAAACTTTTCAGTACCTAATTGTAAACTATCAAAATTTGTAAATGGTTTTTCTAATTGGAAGAAAACAGAAGAAAAGTTGAGGGAGCATGAAAACAGTATTGAACACAAAGCATGTTCTTTAAAATGGGTTTCAAGAAAAAAAATAAGAAAATGTCAAATTCATCACATTTAGATGCACAAGTGACTGAGACAAATTACTGGAAGAATGTTATTGTTAGAGTAGTGGCAGTTGTAAAATGTTTGTGCAGTCGTGATCTTCCTTTTCGTGGTGATAATCAGATGCTTGGATCACATCGTAATGTTAATTACCTAGGAATTTCGGAACTCCTTGCTCAGTTTGATCCTTTTTTACAGGAACATTTAAGGATACATGGGAACAAAGGAAAAGGTCATGTATCGTATCTTTCTTCTGATATATGTAAAGAATTCATTGAGCTAATGGGCAACGATGTTTGGAAACACATGCTAAATGAGATTAGACAGGCCAAATATTATTCACTGATAGTTGATTCTACACCTGATGTTACCCATACAGATAAATTATATTTTGTATTTAGATACTGCCTTAACTGTAACATTTTGGAAAAGTTTTTGTGTTTCATTCCATTTTACAGCCACACAGGAAGAAATTTAAGTGAAGTTGTAACCTGTACTCTAAAAGACAACACCATTGATATCCAGGATTGCCGAGGTGAGAGCTATGATAATGCAGCCAACATGTCAGGAAAATACGAGCCTACAAGCGCACATTAAATCAATAAACAGCTCTATGCTGTATGTTCCATGTGCAGCACATTCAGTAAACTTAGTAGGAAAAAAAACAGCGTTGGTGAATATATTCATGCAACAAAACTGTTTCTGTGTTTAGAAAAGCTGTACTCATTTTTCGCTGCTTCCACTCACAGGTGATCAGTTCTTGAAAGAGTTATTTCGGAAAGCACAGGAAATAGCGGAAAGCCAAAAATCACTGTCAAGAGCTTGTCGGAAACAAGGTGGTCATGCAGAGAAGATGCATTGAAAACTCTCGTCATTCATTATGATGAGATTTTCTGTGCATTTAATGATATGTTCAGCGACAAAAATGAAACGCAAGTCACAAGGATGGAAGCGAACTCCCTCATGCAGAAAATGCAATATTTAGAATTTGCTTTTATGGCCGTATTTTGGTACGACATTATGGAAATATTCGGTGCAGTAACCAAGCATCTACAGAAACCTGGACTCGATGTCATAACTGGTCATCAACTGATGAATTCTTTGAAAGATTTTGTTTCCGATTTGCGAAATAATTTTGATGAAATTGAAGTTAAAGCAACACAACTAAGCAACCATCTGTTACAAACTTTTGTAGATACTAGATCTTCCAAAAATAAAAAGTTTTTGGATGGAAAAGACAAACTTTCAACTGTTGTAACATCCCGCGAGAATGTCAGAATTTCCACATTTCTATGCATTGCTGATAAGCTCCGCATGGATCTGGAGAAGAGAGCTGCTTCCTACAAAGATATTGCCTCAACATTTGGGTTTCTTTGTAACTTAACTACAGCAAGTGAAGATGAACTCAAATCTAGTGCTACCGAGTTGGTCAGAAAATACAGAAAGGATCTGCAGCCTGTTATTACAAATGAATTATTACACTTATCATTTCTCAGAGAGCAACAAGTTGAAGACAGTGTTACATCATTCGCTCCACAAAAGGTTTTGCAGCACTTATATAACAGTGATATAATTGATGTATTTCCAAATGTAGCAATAGCACTGCGCTTGTATTTGACACTACCAATCACAAACTGTGAAAGTGAAAGAACATTTTCAAAACTGTCAGTTCTAAAGAATCATTTCCGATCTACCATGTCACAAGAGAGATGAAACACGTTAGCGGTGATTTCTACAGAACATGATATTGTGAACAACCTTTCATTTGATGGACTCATTAACTTGTTTGCTGCTGAAAAGGCAAGGAAGAAGTTTATTGCAAAGTGAGTTAATAAATATGTAATTTTGATTGGTCGGGATCTGCAACTCATAAAATTGTGTAAATATTTGAGAACGATTTAAGACTTTCGTAAATGAAGCAGAGAAATATTGAGGATGGGGGTTGGCTATGAAATATTACTCCATTTCAACTAGAAAATTTGTTGTTATACATTATTTTGTTTTCCCTGCATAAATATGTTTCATATTTCTGCGTATAGAGGCTGCATTTCATTATGGTACTTCTTGTCCTTTTTTATGTTAGTTATTACATACATACACGTCAATGCAAATATGAGTTTTTCATATCTGAAAATTATCACTACAATAAAAAAAAGGGGGGGGGGCCTCCGAATATTGTTGCCCCAGGCCTCGCATTCTCATAAAACGGCCCTGCCCAGCACAGTATCTGAAATTTGCCGACCCTTTGCGAGGCTAGCATCCTGCCTCAGTGCACGACCGGCAATTGAAATTCCCCCTTGCTTTCGTGACCATCACCGCTTGACCCTGCAGCTTAACCGGGTAACTCGTTTCTCAGAGCTCGCCTGAGGTGAGCACTTACAGTCATGCCCCATTCTAATGTTCCAGGGCTGTCGAGCAAGTATAGACACACCGGATAAGTCATTTCTCACGAGCCAGCAGCTCCCCTTCCAATATTCCACGAATCACCGCCCAGAGCATTGACTGGTGCTTAACCCTGGCTAGCGATGGCCTGTCTCAAGGACTGGCCACTGGTGTTCTAATGTACTGTGGCCGGCAGTTATCTTGGCGTTTCTCAGCGCGGAGGTGCGGGGACAGCGGGACCGGAGAAAGAAGAGGGGGTAAGCAGGCGACACGTAGCCGAGAGCCGTGTAGTGGCTGTTAGGAAAATATCGTCCTTCAGTGTATACTCGAAAATGGAAGGCGAAGGTGGCAGCTTGCAGAGGCGCGGTAAAATGATACATAGCGGAGAGCGGGAAATAATAAAAACCGTGATGCAGTTTTGTGATGAAGAAGCGTAAAATAATGTCTGCTCGAGTCTTTACAGAGACAGACGGCAAGAACAGCGAAGTACACGGGTGTGAGTGAACGGTCCATAGTCAGGATTCGTAAAGTCAGCAAAGAACGACCACATGACCCACAGAATACGCCAGAAAAAAACAGGTATTTTAAGCATTTAATAAACAATGGAAATATATATTTACTACGTAACTGTTACGTAGTGTATAGTGGAGTAAAATATTTGGGCAGTTAGGGTGTGTGTGAGTTGGGCGGCTATTAACAAGTAAGGTCTTGATAGCCTATTGTGGAGAAATGATGAGTATGAAGCGTTGACGAAATGACAGAACGGGGAAAACGGGAGTACCTAGAGAAAGTAATAATAATAGTAATAATAGCAAAGAATTTTAACTTAATTTTGTTTTTCGTCACCTAATACAATCAATTATCATGGAAAGAGAACTTCACACTTACATTAAACCAATAATATAATATATATATATATATTTTTTTTGAATGTTATAATATGCATTTTAAAGTGGAAGTACAATGCAAATTGAATTTACATTTATAATAAATAATCGATTATAGGTGCATTAAAATATAAAGCCACACATACACAAGCATTTTTTAAATGCCATTAACGTTGGTAGTCAGGTGTTTCCTAAACGACTGATATGAAGTTAAAGCAGCAAATATAACGTAACAAGCTCCATGTTTACTTAAATGTACATCCAGCGCTAAATGGAACGTTTTAGGTACGGAAACCGGAGAACGATAAGGGCTAGACTGGCTCCTGCGTCATCAACTGTGAGATAGCTTCCGCGCGGAGAGCTACAATTGCGTAATGTTTTGGTCGTTTGCTTTTTCTTGTAAGACTTTCATTTTAATTAACTTCGAGAACACAATGAATTGAGAAGCATAGTTTTAAATTTATTTTACATACTAAGTGACCTAGTTTTCCAAAATAAATCGTGTCTGTTTTTCGCTAGTTACTTAGTTAACATTTCAATTAATTTTGGTTAGCATAATAATTAGCAGACACCGTAAGTATATTTAATGGGACAAAGTAAAACAACGTTGCAGGTTTAGATAATAGTTTGTTACTTTTCCTGACAGATGAGTACAAATATTCGAGCACAACCACTGCAATTTACACAATGTTACACTTATGTAATACAAGTACAATTCATATGATTTCTCACTTTTTGTTTGGTAACCCAGCGCTCTTAGCCAAAAGGCCTTACCGCTCTGGGGCCCCCACGGACGTGGATACAGACTTACGTAGTGTAGGAAGTCACGCGCCGAATGTTTTCTGTTCTGCTAGTACAAATCTGGCCGCTGACCTTGACAATAGGGTATCGCTTTCTCTTTGCCCTCCCCTACAGACAGGACTAGGGAGCTCAGACGCCAAGATATCTGCCGGGCATAGTACCGCCTATGACCTCTAATGGCAGAGTTCTGGGTGTTCTAGTTTTTGCTCAACACACCTGCCCTCTAGCGACCCAAGCAACAAATGTTCACCTGTAATTCTCTTCCGATCCACCAGAGCGCTCCACCAGTCTCCTCCATAAGCTCCTTTCTTTTGAAGTAGTCTCGTCTCGTCCCCAGTAGATAGTGCTGTGATAAGGTGCCAACAGTGGCGAAGTCTGTCTTCCTCGACCCCTCCTTCGGACATCTTCGGAACTTTACGGCCCGGAAGCCGAAGTATCCCCTCTTCCTTTCAAGGCGAAGCGCCGAATTTAATTAAGTGACACAGGTGTTATACCAGAGACTTCTTGAAGCGACTTCCGACTGACTGCATCGTTTTTGGCCAGCCCTCAGCTAGATTCGACTTCACTACTTCAACTACGATGTAATCACTTCAAAAAGGGATGTTTTCCCAAACCTCGTTTTTAGTTACCTTTTTGTAAACAGTCAGTCAGTAGTTAATAGTTTGTTTATTTTTTTTAATTATGTGTGCTTCTGCTTCCACCACGCTAGTTTTGCGTCAAGTTTCGTCGGCGAGACATCTCCTTATTCCAGAATCAACACCATGTTTTGGTGTGTTGTCGATACCCATTCTCTTCCCAGATAATTACTTTTTTGCCAGAATTTGTGACTATTTATAACTGTCTTTGAACTATGTCTAATTCCTTTGGATTTGGCTTGTTCGCAGTCAGTGTCCAAGAACCGAAGCCTAGATTGTAGCCAAATGGTCTTCATGGTATAAGAATTAACCACTCCAAAATACCAGCTACAATCTTTCAACTTACAAATTATCCACGACGACTCAGAACCCCTTTTATTCAGTGACACCAACAGCGGCCTATTTCCGCGATAATTAGGATGTCAGCCAGTCAAACGAAAATGCGAAATTTAAATACCTCCACATTTTTATAATTAATTACATATATACCAAGCAATAGTGTGTGTGGATTCTATATATATATATATGATAACATATTGTATTACTTTCTATTTTTAATTATGTCTTAATGAATTTGTGTAATTATTTTCGGGCCGGCCCTATTATAAATTTATTCTATCATAAACTTAACACAAGTTAACTTCTTTTTTTAACAATTCAGACTTTAGAAGTAAAATAAATCGAAGCACACCTATAGACGATACCGCAATTTTTAAATTTATTAATATAAAGTTACCAATCTACAATCTCCACAGTGTCGGCTGGGAGACATTACCTTTTCTTTATTTTTCCTTTTGTGTCTCTTCTGATGTTCTAAGTTTGTTATTCTGTTTCCTTTTCTTAATCCCAGCCACTTCCAATGTTTTATAATTATCTTTTTATAATAATGTTTTATTATTTTACTATATAAATACTATAACAACTGTGTAGACTGAGCGATGCAGTCCGCGCACCGCGACGCCACTTGTCCTTTCACCTCGTCCGTCACTCTCTCTTTCTACACGTCTCTCCCGCCCAGTGCTTTCTCATCTTACCCCCTCCCTCATGACTCGTCTAGGGCTTCTAGTCGAACGCTGCACCTCACCGGCTATGGCTGCTGTGTATTTTACGCTAGTTTCACATTCTGCGGGATAGATGGTAAGTATGAGGGATATTCGTAAAGTTAGCTCCGTTTGGTCATTTAAAAAAAAAGAGTGAAAAAGGTTCTTATTGACATGTTTAATTTACTACATATCTTCTTCACATTTTCACAAAATCATTATCCAGTTGCAAGCCGTTTTCGCAAACCTGTACCGGTTTCTTTAACCCCTCGGCATAGATTTCGGTACCTAGAAATTAAACAAATGACAATTTTAATTTTGTAATTTTCGCTGTAATTGTTGACATATGGTTCATTAAATCAACCAAAATGACGTCACTTTCATCTAAAAAAAAAAACTGTAGCCTTTATTTTTAAACTCAAGTACGGATTTGGCTTAATTAAACCTTTTCAGAATAAGTTTACTAAGCGCCTGTACTAAGGCTATACGTATTGCATGTGCGAAGTCTGAATGCCCATGACAAAGGCGTCCGTTCCATTCCCATGCGGTGAAATTCTATAAATGGAGGTTGAAGAATCTGGTACAGCGCTACGAACTATACCATGATGGTATAGTTACTTACTACAGACCAAGGGTGATCCATTCTTTAAGTAATTTTACTAGTGTTGTTTTAAGTGCTAGTCTCCAAATAACATAACTGTCCACAAGACCAGGAAATAAACTTATTTTAATAATGAGAGCAGAGATCCTCTCGTAGCAGCACTCGTCGAAGACCCGCATCCACAACAGCACATAAACCCGCAACCCACACTATCTCCGACCCCACTAACCATGGAATCAAGCATGTGTAGTTTATATACATAAAATATAGGGTTTAACAAGCAAGGCTATCTTGAGGTGAAGGCACCAGTTGAAGAGATTCGTTTAGGTACTTACCTAATGATCCAAAACTTCTAGTTACTATTATAAGGTGTCGATATAGTCTTTCATTCAAGTTAACGAAATTAATTTTTTTTACACCATTTTTATTTCTAGGATAACCCGCCATTTTGGTTTTTAATTTTTTCCGCCATTTTGTATTCTAGAACTTTCTGCCAACATGGAATCGAATGCCCACTTCCTATTGCTGGAATTTTCGTTACGGGCATCATATTGAAAATTTATCATTTTCACCAGAAAAAAAGGAGAAAAAATATTAAAATTTCTAAAAAATTTAATAATTTAAATTTTAATAAAAATAACTTCCACCATTTTGAAAACTGTCCGCCACATATAACATCCGTAATATGTATCACATTTTAGCATAAACAATTTTTAGATTCATAAATATTTATATAATTATCTTTGATAATAAAATTTATAAAAATTCACTGGGTTGAAATCTGGCGAGGGAAATCGATTAAAAATGGCGATGGATCCTTCTTCCATGGAAGCCACCGGCAAACTGAACTCCCACCACTAATGCCGAGGCAAATATTACGTCAGTCAGTATTATGTCATGGCGGCCATCTTGTTTTCGTTGGATTCTACATACTGTTTTTGCCTGCTAGAGGGCGCTGCTACATTATTAGTTTAAACTGTACCCGCTAGATTTCAGTATTAATTTATTACTGTGGCTTACCTACAACTTGACATTCGTATGACATTGAAAATATGTAATTTTTAAGCTATAAATTCATAAAATATATTCCAAAAGTCATCAATAAAACACACATTAATGTATAGAATGATTCGATATATTTTCGTCGGTTGTTTTATCCTTGACGGATACAGAATAAAATAAGTTTAATTATAATTACCATTAAAGTGACAATTTCAAAAATAAAATAAATTATAAATAAAATAAATTAATATATAATATCTACAAGTTCTAAAATACGATCAATTTATAAGCATTTCTCCATTCCTACAATCTTCTTAGAAGGTGAAGTGAAACCTTTACGTGTCTTAAAATGTGTTTCAGAGCATTTCCAAATGACAGTCGATTAACCAGGTACATTCAGATGTTGGCTAGACACCTAGAGTCAGTGGCCAGGCATAAAATCGATGGCCAAGATAATTCAGTTTGTGGTCTAGTAGGCTAGACACGACCAGTTGGTGGTTAGGAACTTCTTGATTGTGGTCAAGCACATCCAGTCAGTGGCCAGATACATCCAGTCTGTGACCAGCCATGTTTTGATGTAAGCTATAAACGTATATTCAGTGGTCAGGAACGCATGTCCAGTAGGTAGCCAGCCACATTCAGTTGGTAGTCATGTGTCCAGTAGGTGGCCAGCCACATTCAGTTGATAGCCAGGCACATCCAGTAGGTGGTCAAACACATGAGGACAGTAGCCAAGAGGTATTTTTCGGCGATACTTGGCGAACATTTTTTTACTAATCATGTAAAAAAATCATGCGCATAGGCCAAGCGTCTCCGAACCAAAAGGTATTTATTATTCGCCGATATGCGACCAACATTTTAAACAGCTCATGTTCAATGTCAGGCGTATATATCAATCGCCAACGAACCACAAGGTCAATCATGTCCTGAGTACAGACCTAACGATGCTTATTCGTCGTCAAAATGGAAGCACGTTCTAAAAAGAAAAGAAAAAATCTTTGAAGAGGAAGCTAATTTAAAAAAGGAAGCACTTAAAAAAAGTAAGCACATTTAACGAAACGAAAAGGACACACATTTTTACGAAAATTCAACTTCTATGATACGATCTCATTAATACCATACGATCGGTCGCAAGCCGTCAAAGGATACAATGCCTCCAATAGTATTTACTCCAAACTTCATGGGCTCCAACAGTCATTGTATCCAAACGTCATTGGCTCTGACATCCTTTAACTTCAAATTTCATTGACCCCCAAAAGTATTTGGTGCCAACTGTATTTGGCCCAAAAAACTCCAACTGCTCACACAGCTCCAAGTGTTCCCAAGCTTAAACTGTTTTAAAACTACAACTACTCCAAAACCCCAACTGCTATAAAACTCCAACTGCTCCAAAGATCCAACAGCTCCAAGTGCTACAAAGTTCCAAAAGCTCCAACAGATTCAACTGAATTCCAATACATTTTTATCGAACTTGGCCCGATTGCTAAAATGACATAATTATTACTCTCCATTTTGTTAGTCATTGGTGATGATTTTTACTTCTATAAGTTGGAATTTTATATTTCGAGAAATAATTCTTAGTTAGAAATAAAATCTTCTGAAATAATACAATCACTTTTAAAATACAAAATAAAATTATTTTTTTTCAATTTTATTCGCAGGCAAGAAAAACAAGTCATTATTGTATGTAGCCAGCTTCCCACAAGTCAGCATCAGAAGTGTCATCACAGTATTAGATTATGTCAACTTTGGATGTTTCATCGCAGTCTTCGATCTTGTTGGCTTCAGCTCGTTCTCTATAGTCCAAAATTTCATGGAGTATACTAGAATTTGGTGAAATATCTTTTTAATTGCTATCTTCGTTAGTTTTCAATTTTAAATCATTAGCAAGATCTGGGAGTGTATTTTCAGCACTAATATTTTACATTCGTCATAATTATTATAGTCATTTAATATTTTGCCTTTATTCCACTACCTTGGTGTTGTAGTCCCGTCCTCGTTATCTTTAGTCAGCTTAGTTGTACACATCTTGCGATGTTTATTCATGAAATATCTTCGATCAAAGGATATATGACACTGACTGCAATTAAATTATTTTTCTCAAGGTAAAGTCTTTGTTGCAGTATCCTTTTTATACAGCTACAGGCAGCGAACCAAGATCGATTTTAGCTTCTGCGACTAATAGGTACTGGATGCAAACTGTGAGTTTTGAATTGAAACATTTCTTTAATATAATTTTTAATATTTAATCAGTGGGAGTTATTTGACATTTGGAAAGACTAGTGGCTAAGCAATTCTGCTTTTAAACAACAGATGGTGCCACGTGTTGCGTTGTGATAAATATTATTATTTTTAATGGGGAAAATAGGATGCTTTATCACGATCGCAAGAGAAGGGGGGCTTCGCTAGACATCAAGAAGATTAAAGATCAATTTGCATGATAGTGTTTCTCAGTCATCTCAAGACATAGTAATCGGCTCAGTAATGAATCTCTTTTGTTTGAATTCCACAAAATAAATTATATATTGTAAGTGCTGATTTGGTAACATGAATTCACCACGTAAGTGAAACTCTGAATAAAATTGCTTGTCTCATTACTAAAAAATATTGCATGCGGGGATTGTTTTCTCAGGAATAACCAGAAGTAGCTACTCGGATAAGATCAGCAGGAATAATTTGGAGCACCCGGAGAAAACAATTAAAATATTAGCAAGAACAATTAGGAACACACGGAGAAAACAAACAGAAATTTTTCTTAATCAATATCAGTGAATCACAAAAATAAAAAAATAACCATAAAAATTGCAAAAATATCTTCTGCCAGCTTATGAACTTCTCCTTTGTTCTGCAAGGATAGATTTCTAACACAAGCCAGAATGTTTCTAATTTTGAAATATTTTTTTAATGTTAATATTTAATTTAAAGTTTATCAACGTCATACGTACCAACATCATATTATATATATATATATATATATATATATATATATATATATATATAAGTTAAACATTTACAATTCTGTAAATACTCTGTGAATTAATTATAATTGTAGGCATCAAATTTCTACACCCAAAACCATATTGACTGTTAATATAGGGAGGATTATTGCGCGGATATTTTTAGGGCCTTTGATTGGGATGGGGAAGATGGGCTGGAGGAGGGGGGCGAAATCCCAGCAGCGGCGCGAATTTCCGGGGGGATCCGTTTAACTTTCTATTATTTTTTATGGTTTGGTTTGACCATGATATGACGAAAATTGCGAGAATAGTGTTAATATAATCGAGTAATGCGATACGCAAAGATCATCACGTTTGCATTTATAGTTACATTCTTTAGGTTTTGGAATTGAAAATTCTTTGCTGAGGGGTCAACAATTTTCGACCGTTACGAAAATTCCAGTCGCATGAGGGGAACATACTAGGTATGTGGCAAGGGACCTGGGAGAGAAGGGGAATACGTGCTGTAGTACAGCGGATAGGACAAACAATTATGCACATCTGGAGAAAAGCATGACACTTTCAGAGGTTTATCAATACATATCAGAGTATATTTTTTAGGTAGGGCCCAAAGATTATGTCAACCATTTTCAAAATGGCGGCTGAAATAGCAGTGAATTTGTATTATTACTAAATAAAATCTTAGACAAATGTAAACACACTGAAATTCTTAAATGAATGACAGTACCATACTTTGCTATAATCATGGTCACAAATCATAAAATGACAGCCATTAATTAATTGTAGTGATAAAAAAGTTGCAACAAAAAGCTAACAATTAATTTTAAAGTCTCAGTTTTTTGTGTTTCAGATGATCAAGTAGACAACTTACAGTGCAGAAGAAATATTGTTTTGTAGATTATAGTGCTACTGCAGTGAAGAATAAGAAAAACTTAAGCTGGGAGCTGTACATTTTATGTCAGCTAAGTACAAGTGAACCACTTACCTGTCCTGCAAATAAAACACGAAGTGGAGAAGGTTACAAAACATTATCATCAGACCTAGAAAACTTTAATAGTGCTGAACTACTGTCAAAAGACATAGATTTTCATTACCTGAGTAATAATTCATTGTGTGAAAACCTTAAAATCAACAGTGCCAAGTTTCATAAGAATTGTCGGGCGAAATATACAAGTTACAAACTAAAGATACTATTGACAAGTAAAAATCGCGCGTCAAAAAATAACACAGAAGGAAATACATCCGATCATCCATTTACAAGATCGCGTGGTGAAACATATAATTTTACCAATCGGTGTTTCTTTTGTGATGTAGAAGAAACAGGTCTTCCCTTCTTCATAAAGTGGAAACGAAAATAGTGTGTGACAAGATAAGTTCATTTGCGATTGCCCTTCAAGACCATACAGCTCTAGCCAAATTAAGTGAGGGGGATCACATTGTGACAGAGGCTCGGTACCATAGTTTATGCCTGAAAAAGTTCTATAACAGGAAACGCTCACTTGATAGGGCACAACAAAATATTTCTAACTCTCAAAGAGATGTCTTCGACATAGCATTGGCAGAATTAGTGTCGTATATTGAAGATGAAATTGTAGACAGTGAACTGATACCAGTTTTTAAATTAAGACAACTTGTAGAGCTTTTTGAAACACGCTTAGAAAAATTGACAGGAGAAACACAAACTGTTCATTCTACGCGTATAAAAGACCTAATACTTGAACGTATACCGGAATTGACTGCCATCAGTAAAGGCCGTGATGTGCTTATAACACTGAAAGATGATGTAGGTGTTGCAATACATAAGGCATGTGAGATGAGTAGTGAAATTGATTCAGTTAGTTTAGCCAGAATTTCAAAAAAGATACGTTCAGTGACTTTGAACATGCAAATTGAAAATAATGGTTAACTTGATGAAATATCTCAGGAACAAATTGTTCCCCCAATATTGTTGGCATTGATCAAAATGCTTCTATATGGTCCAAACAGTCAACAACAGGTCGATAATAATGCTAGGCAAGAGGCATTAACATTAGCACAACTAGTCAGCTACAATATGTTGAAGAAAGTTCCTAATGGCGATACAGTATGCCATGAACGGTCACGAGAAACACCTTTCCCTATTTACATGTCGATGATGTTGCACTCAAAAACACGAAAATGGAACTGGTGGACAAGGTTAATAGTTTGGGACTAGGTATATCATACTATCGAGTACTACAAATTTCCTCTGAGCTGACAAAGTCAGCATGTGACTATTATGAAGAAATAGGCATTGTTTGCCCACAGAGTCTTGATGGAGGTATATTTACTACAGGGGCTATTGACAACATCGAACATAATACTTCCTCCATAACAGCAACTGGGTCTTTCCATGGAACAGCCATATCCCTTCAGCAGCATTCAGTTTCAGGTAAAATGGGAACTGATAGGAAAACAATTATTTGTAACAGAAAATCAACTCAGAAGAAAGTAGCCAATCTACCTGATAAATACATGCAAATCACACCGGTGTTCCGGAATCAATCTTGGAGTACTTCAATTCCAAAATATGACCAACCAGTGACAATAAGCCATGCTCAATACAGTTTTTCACAGGAGTGGAGTGATATCTGGTATCAACATGTTGAGTGTCAGATCAAGAAAGATGCCTTAGAAAAAGGAGTTTATATTTCTTGGGGAGCTTTCCATGGTAATAGCAGTGTCAGAGAAAATGTAGCAAATCACACAACAAAGTGTTCTCTTCTTCCAATGTTTCCTGATGTTGCACACTCACCTTCTATGGTGAGATATGCAATGGGAGTATTATTAGAAGCAACCAACCATCTGAATCCAGGGCAAAGTCCAATAGTTACATGTGATGCTCCTTTGTATGCGATTGCTATACATATACAGTGGAAATACCCAGACATGTTTGGAGAAGACAAATATGTTGTTATGATGGGAGGCCTACATCTAGAGAAGGCTATAATGAGCGTGCTTGGAGACATATTCGACGGTAGTGAATGGGTTGAAGCTCTCATTGAAGCTGATATCACATCATCCGGTAGAGCAGATTCATACGTTCATGTGTCTCACATAACAAGAACAAGGTATGCACATCAAGTGACAGTGTGCACATTGTATTCTTTGAAGAAGCAAGCATACGAACAGTATTTGAAAGATGACGATGAATGCGATTGGTGTACAACACAACTATCTTTTGAGGAGTGGTGCATGAATAGATGTGAAACTGTTTCAATGTTTGCTTTTTGGAGCACAGTAATGGAGCTTGAAGGTTATCTTCTAAAATTCCTGACAGCTACACATAGTGGAAATTTTGAATTGTACTTACAAACCCTGACACAAATTTCACCATGGTTGTTTTCCTGAAATCACACCAACTATGCCAGATGGCTTCCCGTACATCTCCGAGATATGGGAAACTTGGGTTTCTTACATCCTCATGTAAAATCCGAATTTGATGAGGGGAAATTCACTGCCAATATTACTGGAAGAATATTCTCAGGAATGGCATTAGACCAAGCTCGCGAACAGTGCAATGCACATGTCAAAGGGGATGGGGGTGCTATTGGCCTAACAGAGAACCCAGATGCACTAAGAAGATGGATGGTACCAGGACCTCAAGTTGCGCGGCTAATTCATAGCTTCGAAACACAATTTCAAAAAAGAAATCAATCTTAATTAGAGCACCACGAATGTAAAGACAATCTTCTAGCTGCATTCTTCAGGCATGTTAAAGCATTGATAAAACATTTAACAATTTGGGCAATCATTTTGAGGAAAATAGTCAAGATCTTGTAAATATACATGACAAAGTTGTTGCTTCCCAAACTGCACTTCAGGACCTAATCAATATGAAAGCTCAAGATATGCATCAGTTTATGGATTATATACATCAACGGCTTGAGAAACAAACTGTGCCAATCGAATCAACACTTAAGAGAAATAAAATTTATTTATTTAAAACTAAAAAGCCAGCTCAAAACAAAAGCAGCACACAAATGAGGTTGATGAAAGATGATGTCAACTTTTTTTCAAAACTATACATGGTTGTCAACATCGAGGGTCTGATTTAGACGAATTTTTCCACATGAGAATCACCCATTTCCTCCCTCATTATCAGAAAATGGTCATCTACGAAAAAGTCTGACCTGCTTCAATGCATCAGTGGTTTGGCAGAATATCCCAATGAAAAGCCTAATGCAACATGTGTTATACTTGATGGGCCGGCTGTAGTTGATATGATTTCTCCTGGAGATGTTAAGACATTTGATGATTATCAGAAGAAATTCGTTAGTGCAGTTCTTCAAGAATGGGATGATGTCGAACGAATTTATGTAATCTGGGATGACTACCGTGAGGACAGTTTAAAGACAGAAGCTCGAAAGTCAAGAGGTTTTGGAATTAGACAGCGTGTTCGTAGTAACACACCCATTCCAAAAACCTGTAAAAACTTTTTGTCAAACAATGACAACAAAAGTGAGCTTTTTCTTCTACTGGCAGACAATCTTACAACTCCACTTGGGAAGGAAATCATAACTACGAAGGGAAAAGAAGTGAGATGCAGTAGACCTATGTGTAAGCACGTGGAGCTGCAACCATGCAGTCACGAAGAAGCAGACACCAGAATTATGTTACATGCGAAAGATGCAAGTCAACACGGACACAAGTCAATTATAATTCGAACAGTGGATACTGATATTGTAGTTTTATCGTTGTGATTTATCAATTGTCTCAACGTAGATTTTTTGTGGATTGCATTCTGTGCAGGGAAGAATTTCTATTACACTCCAGTTCATTTACTTTTCAGTTCCCTTGGTGCAGAAAATGCAATGGCTCTGCCATTCTTCCATGCATTTACTGGGAGTGACACTACATCTTCCTTGGCAGATTATGGGAAAAAGTCTACATGGGAAGTATTTAACAGCATTTTTGAAAGTGCCCAAACCTTTCGGTCATTGTCCCTGCAGCCCACAAATGTTGAAGATTTTATGCCAGATTTGGAAATGTTTGTTTTACTGCTTTATGGCAAATTCTATTCAGTTCTGGTGTGAATGAGTGTAGGAAGGAACTGTTTACCAAGAAAGGACGATACATGGAGAGATTACCACCTACAAAAGCAGCTCTGTTTCAACATGTTTTGCGGTGTGTGTATCAAGCTGGATACTGTTGGGGACAGTGTTTGGTAAAACAACCTAACCTGCCAGATCCAGAAGCTTGGGGTTGGCACAAAAACGAACAGGCGATATGGGAACCTACCTGAACATCTCTTCCAGAGGCATCAGCATCCTGCAAAGAGCTACTTAACTGTTCCTGTAAGAACTGTAACACAAGCCGCTGCAAGTGTAAAAAAGCATTGCTTAGCTGTTCAATATTCTGCATGTGCAGTAACTGTGAAAATGATGTTGATGCAAGTTTGCAGAACATATTATTTTAATCATTGCTGTAGCAATAACTGTTAGCATTGTTAACTTTTGTTTTAGTGTTATTTTTTCAACCACAGAACTTCTTTGCACAGATTAAACAAACATTCAACTGACTTGTGTACTCCTAATGATGTAATGGTAAGATAATTCAATAATATATAATGCCAAGTTTACGAGCTGCTGCAAAAGTTGCTTTGCAAGGGTATAACTGCAAAATGAGTTCTATGGAGATTACTTATAAATATTAACAGGTGGTTATGTAGATTGATTAACTTAAAAACATAAACTTCACCTATTTATACAGGAATGTATAATGTGTAAAACTGAAAGATAGCAATGATAAATATTTAATTGATTTGTACAATTCAGTTGGACACTTTTGTTGGGCTTTGTGATACATTATACATTTTCGTATTAAACACTAATTATTTTATTTTATTAATATTTGTTAGTAATTAAAATTTAGTTTTTAGCTACTTCAACTGCAGAAATTCATCATATTCATAATTTTAAACTTTTTTTTACTTTTATAATTTATAGCAATTAGTTTTAAAATGGCGGCCATAATTTTTGGGCCCTACCTCAAAAATTATTCAGACATGTGTATATATAAACCTAAGAAAGTTTCATGCTTTTCTCCAGAAATGCACAATTCTTATGAAAAACTCACTTTATCCGCCGTACTACTGGGAGATCCGGTAAAAGACACGGTAGGGCACAAACCTTTGCGCACACTTTTGCACAAATTTGCTCACACTTTCGCACACACTTTTGCACACAATTTGCACACACACTTTCACACACACACTTGCACACACTTGTGCAGACTTTTGCGCAATTTTGTACAATTTTTCACACTTGCACAATTTTGCACCCTTGCACAATTTTGTACATTTTGCACACTTCTACACATTTGTTCACTTACATACATTTACACACTTCTACACAATTGCACACTTGAAACTTTTGCACATTTTTGCACACTTGCACACTATTGCACACCTGCAGATTTTCCATGCTTTTGTACCCTTTAGGCCTATACAAATTTGCACACTTTTACATACACTTGCACACTTGCAAACTTGTACACTTGTGCTCTGGCCATCTTGCACACTGCGCATTAGAGCATTTGCGCCCTCGCGCTCTTGTGCAATTGTATATAAGCGGTTGTTTCTTAGGGGTGGCACGTCGAGCTATCCCCACTCCAGGGCCGTTGGCGCGGTCGGTGATCTCTGGAGCAACACTGAACTCAGGTTTAACCATACAATGCTGTAGACATAGACTGGTCGCGGCGGTAGAGACCCACCTGCGCCTGACTTCTCCCCGACTTAACGGCGCGGGGTTCACTGGACTGTTGGCGAATTCCGCATGTCTGCGCTAGTGGTACTATTCAGGTAGCAAGGAGCGCTCGTATCTCCGTCTCTCTCGCCCGTTGGACGTCTCTTTCTATTAGGTTTGGGCATTCCCGGGTAAGATAATCTCCCAAGTCCCGTGACAGAAAGGGTGCGGGCTGCCATGTTGCCAAACTAAAATGAAAGCAGATAGAGACATTCTTGGAAACGCGGTCATTCATTCCTGCCTTTCTGTTGTTCGAAAACATTAGCTACCTAACTTACTCGACTCTGGCTTTCAGTGTGAACCGCAACACTTGTGGAAGAGTGTTAAAACGTAAATAAGAAAATGGTGTTACTCTCTAATATATTTTTTTCCTGAAAGGCACAACATTTCAAAGAATGCAAACTAGGGACAAATCGCTCAGAAATAAAATATAGTAGCAAAGACGCATTAATTTACTAAATTGCTTTTGGTAGGATATTTAAAGATAATGATTTGATTTTACTTAACAGAATACTATTCAAGAAATTAGTCTGTATTTCGATTAAACTAAATTTTAAAATGTTTTATTAAGATACCATAGTTCTTGGAAAGGACTATAGTAAGAATACAGACCAACAACAGAAATTTTAAAATAATATTTATTTCAGTAATAATGTTTCTGTACATAACTGAATATCCGAAAGTTATTATATGTTTTGATAAATATTTATAGATAAATCATATGCTTGTGATAAAAATATTAGTTTAAAATAAATTGTAAGAAAATAGTTACAAGGAAGTAATTTTTTTTTGTGATGGCATACTGTCTATTTACGCTTAACTGAACACTTTATAAAATCAACCGTTGAAAACATATCTGCCCAAAACTGTGTATAATGTAATATTGTATAGTAAACATCCAATTTAGTTGGCAATGAAAGCGCAAAATTATAGTTCAGTGCATTAACGTCTGGTAAGAGGTGTAATGTTTTAGTTGCCGGCTTCTATAATTCGTGAACTAGAGTAGTACCTAATTAGTATAATGGCAGCATTTTGAAGTTTGTTATATTTTCACATTTCTCTGTAATGTATGAACATAAGTCACTATGTCAAGTACAACTATCTCCAGGTGTTTATCTGATACACACTTAACTATGACCCATTTAGCCTTTTTATCACGCACATCAAACTGTTGTCATTCTTCCGCTGACAATTCCCCTTTGGTGATGTCCGAGATATTTATTACGTCGTCTACTCCCTCTTTGGTCAAAAAGTCTCTACTCTCCATAGCCAATTGGAGAAGTTAGTATTCGTAAGTTGTGGAAATCCTACAACTGTTGCAGGAAACATGGCCACCTGCCCACTCCACACACGATCACAAAAAACAGCAGCAATTGCAAATATACCGACCACTGAAATGGCAAATATACTCCTGACATGCATTACGACTTTCAAGCAGTCACAGCCACATGAAACTAAGCTTGTCTGGGCCCATAACCACTGTTATGGGAAAGTCAGAGCACAAAAAAGACATGCAGACGACGTGTAACTTTCGCAAAGACTGTGAGTAGTATATATTGGGGGCTACTGAAACAGGTGCCGGCGCGTGGAGCCTGAACCAAGCCACATCTCTGATTGTGGCGTCACCGCAGCCATCTTGGATAAGCGTAACGGGTCACAGTGTAACGGGACACCGCGTAACGGGACACAGCGTAACGGGACATGTAGTACCATGACCTTGACCTTGACCCCGGCGGTAATCTTGGATCCGCCATCTTGGATACCGTCGACTTTGTTTCTGTTGTTTGTTCCTAGATAGCGCCAGCATATCTCTTCATTTTTTTTCTGTTACACTGGAGGCCGCCATTTTGGATACCGTCCACTTTGTTTATGTTGTTTGTTCCTAGATAGCGCCAGCGTCGCTCTGTCTCATCACATAAGGTCGATGTTCCATTACCTACCAGAAATATTATGGTCCTTATCGACATGTTAGATTTATTTTTTTATTCAAAATACATTCGAAGCGCTGTGATTCGAACCAGCGCAGCTCTGATCTCTAGGTTGGAAAACATACGCCTTTAACCGCTCGGCTATCGAGTAATTTACCAGACTGAGAATTAAATAAGGTATATAAAAAATAACATGCATATTCGGACTTGAATATTTTTTTTAAATTTTAAGTAATAATACACTTCCTGTTCGAGACAGAACCGCCATATTGGTTTATGACGTCAAAGTTGCAATTATCGTTACGCCCGCAATCATTAAAATCCGTAATTTCTGTTAGAAAATCGGGAAAAAATTTAAAAATCATTAAAAAAATTAAATAATCGAATGAAATAATAAAAATAAAAAACACTGTTGCAGTTATCGTTACGGTCGCCATCTTGGATTATATAAATGTTGCATATTTCGTTACACCTGCCATCTTGGTTGAGTAATATGTCATCGTTACACTTTTTTTTATGACCGTCATATTGGATCCTATTAATGTTGAAATTATCGTTGTGGTCGCAATCTTGAAAATTAGACGCCATCTTGGAAATCCGTAATTTTTATGTTAGAAAATCGGGAAGAATTCCAAAATTATCAAAAAATTAACTTAATAGAATTCCGATTGATTATATCGGTTCCCGTCCTTGGTTCGAAACCGGTGAGGGCAAAAACTTAAAATAAAACCATCAGATCCTTCCACCACAGATGCCACCTACAGACTGACCTGCCACCAATGTCAAGGTATATATCGTCAGCTGGTATGACGTCATGTCCACCATCTTGTTTTCGTCTGCTAGAGTGTGCAGGCGACATGTTAGTATATTTTTTTGTTCACCATACCTTTAACCTCCTCTGTTGGCATTAAACTTTGACCTTGACCTTGAACTTTAACCTTGACCTTGACCTTGAACTTTGACCTTGAAATTTAACCTTGACCTTGAAATTTGACCTCGATCTTTGACTTTGACCTTGATGTCCATCACAGATCCGTCATTTTATGTTCAGTACATGCTACCAGGAGCTACCACCTGCTAGTGGTCATTGCCACCATCATGTTTTCGTATGCTGGAGGACACCATATTGTGTGTACTTGTCTTACCATCATGCTAGTTTTATTCTATCATGCTACAGTGCAGTAATCATTTATTATTACTAAGGTGCCCACCATCTTGAAATTTGGCCGCCATCTTGAAATCATGTAATTATTTAGCTAGAAATGGGGGAAAAATTCCAAAAGTCTCCGAAAAAATCAATTATTAATTTTCAATTTGAATCGATGGATTCCTGTCCACGGTTTGATTCTTGACCAGTGACAGTTGTAACTAATTATTTAATAAATGTTAGATTCTGTTTTCTATTACCTTTCGCGGAGTTTATTAATCATTCACTCTACTAAAAACAACTCAAATCAATATACCTGACCAACGAATTAATACAGTGCCGATTACCCTATTATGAAAGTCTAATTTTTCAATAATCTGAATAATCTATAAGCCGTTCATGTACAAAGCCAATCATATAAATCAATTGTCTACTGTCCGTGAGACCGAGCCATGTCATTATCAGACGTATAGGCTAGTCATTTCTGAACCGAATGACCTTCGTCGTTAGCTATTTATATTCATTTAATCTATCGTGACATTTTTATACATGCTAAAGGACCAAGTGACCTTGAAAAATATTTTAGTAACCCAAGATGTTTAAACTAGTAAATATTCAGTCACTACATTTTGTACTACGCGCAATCAACAAAAAGGAAGCACCGACATCGAAAAGGCGGCACATTTGGAAGCACCGACAACGAAAAGGCAGTACCATCAACGAAAAGGCAACATATTTGTCATTGACTCCAATAAACATTGGCTCTAATATTCATTGGCTCCATTAAATCGCTCGCTCGAATATTCATTGGCTCCAATATTCATCGGCTCCAATATTCGTGGGCTCCAATATCAATTGGCTCCAATTGCTCCAAAAGGCTCCTTTAGGCTTTTGGCTCCTATAGTCATTGGCTCCAATAGTCATTGGCTCCAATAGTCATTGGCTCCAATATTCATTAGCGACAATATTCATTAACTCCATTAATTCGCTCGCTCGCTCCAATATTCATTCGCTCCAAGTGTCCCAAAAGGTTCCAAAGGCTACAAAAAGCCTCCAAATGCTCCAAATGGCTCCAATTGCTCCAAAATGCTCCAAATGCTCTTAAAGGCTTCAAATGATCCAAAAGGCTCCAAATGCTCCAAAAGGCTACAAAAGGCTCTAAATGCTCAAATGGCTTCAATGCTCCAAATGCTCCAAAGGCTCAAATTTCTCCAAAATTCTCCAAATGCTCCAAATGTCTCCAAATGCTCCAAAAGGCTCCAAAAGGCTCCATCAGTCTTTTGGCTCCAACAGGCTTTTGGCTCCTATAGTCATTGGCTCCAATAGTCATTGGTTACAATATTCATTGGCTCCAATATGCATTGGCTACAATATTCATTGGCTCCAATATTCATTGACTCCAATATTCATTGGCTCCAATATGCATTGGCTCCATCAGTCATTGACACCATCAGTCTTTTGGTTTCAAAAGTCTTTTGGCTCCAAATAAATTTGGCTAGAATTCTTCGAGTCTAAGAGACTATGAGACCACATGACTACGAATCTAAAATGATCTAGCTGGTTACGAGTTATACATGGCTTGCGAGGCTACAGAGCTACGAAGCTTCTAGTACACGAGTTTACGTGACTGCGTGGGAACATGAATACAAGTATGCATGAATTCTTGACTACGAAGCTACTCGTATACAAGGCTTATTTTCACATCTGTCTTCGACGGAATTTTCTCTTTTGCTACATCTGTACTATCAGCATTATGTTATAAGATTACAAGGCTACTTGCTTACGTAGCTTCAAGTCTACGAGGCTCCAATGCATCATGACTACGAGACTACGAACCATGAGGTTACGAGACTATTCGATTGCTAGGCTTCAAGGTTACGTGATCGCGAGGCTATAGGACTACTAAGCTTCCAGAACGCATGCTTACGAGACTACATGGCTAAAAGGCCGCATGGCTACGAAACTACATGACTCTAACTGACTACAATAGCACCATTGAGTGGTGATAGTTAATTTAGCTCATGCAAAATTTACTGTTTAAAGTAGTGTCGATTATTGTCATCAGATGACACCACGTGTTGCTTACAGGTAAATATTATTTATTTATTTTATGCAGGATGCGGGATGCTCACTAACGATCGCAATAGAACAATGGCTTCGGTAGACTCCAAGGAAAAATATGTTTCTTCTTCCAGTCAGTGTTTCACAGATTTCTCATAGCATATTATTAATTTGACTGAGTAATGATATTTTTTTTTTAGTTCCACCTGATAAAAATATTGCGAGTTTTGATTTAGTAGCAGAAATTATCGAATTAAATGTAACTTCAAATAAAATGTCATGACTCATTAGACAAAAAAAATCCATGCAGAGAGCGGTTTCTCAGAATAGTCAGAAGCACTTGAAGAAACCAGGGAATGATTGCAAGAACACGGGAAAGACCATCAAAATATTGACAAGAATAATCAGGAGCTCACGGAGAAAACCATCATAATATTGGCAAAAATAACCAGGAGCTCACGGAGAAAACCACCATAATATTGACCAGATTAATCAGAAGCACTCGGAGAAATCCGCCACACGTTTTCTTTGATATAAAATTTAAAAAAAAAAAATAATTAAAATTTTAAAACCAAATAAAATTACAAAAAATACATAAAATTCTGGCTTGTACTAGAACTCTATCTTTGCTCAACAATGATAAGTTCACAAGCTAGCAGAATCTATAGTATTTATTGTAATTTTTTTGGTTTTAAATTTTTTATTAATTTATTTTTATTTTTATTTTTATGATATCAAAGTAAACGTGTGGCGGATTCCTCCAAGTGCTTCTGATTAATCTGGTCAATATTATGGTGGTTTTCTCCGTGAGCTCCTGGTTATTTTTGCCAATATTATGATGGTTTTCTCCGTGAGCTCCTGATTATTCTTGTCAATATTTTGATGGTTTTTCCCATGTTCTTGCAATCATTCCCTGGTTTCTTCAAGTGCTTCTGACTATTCTGAGAAACCGCTCTCTGCATGGATTTTTTTTGTCTAATGAGTCATGACATTTTATTTGAAGTTACATTTAATTCGATAATTTCTGCTACTAAATCAAAACTTGCAATATTTTTATCAGGTGGAATTAAAAAAAATATCATTACTCAGTCAAATTTATAATATGCTTTGAGAAATCTGTGAAACACTGACTGGAAGAACAAACATAATTTTCCTTGTAGTCTACCGAAGCCATCGTTCTATTGCGATCGTTAGTGAGCATCCCGCATCCTGCATAAAAGAAATATATAATATTTACCTGTAAGCAACACGTGGTGTCATCTGATGACAATAATCGACACTACTTTAAACAGTAAATTTTGCATGAGCTAAATTAACTCTCACCACTGAATGGTGCTGTTGTAGTCAGTTAGAGTCATGTAGTTTCTTAGCCATGCAGCCTTTTAGCCATGTAGTCTCGTAAGCATGCGTTCTGGAAGCTTCGTAGTCCTATAGCCTCGCGATCACGTAACCTTGAAGACTAGCAATGGCAAAAATCTCGTAATCTCATGGTTCGTAGTCTCGTAGTCATGATGTATTGGAGCCTTGTAGACTTGAAGTTACGTAAGCAAGTAGCCTTGTAATCTTATAACATAATGCTGATGGTACAGATGTAGCAAAAGAGAAAATTCCGTCAAAGACAGATGTGACAATTAGCCTTGTAGACGAGTAGCTTCGTAGTCAAGAACTCATGCATACTTATATTCCTGTTTCCACGCAGTCACGTAAACTTGTGTTCTCGAAGCTTCGTAGCTCTATAGCCTCGCAGTCTCGTAATCTTGAAGATTTGTAATCACGTAATCTCGTAACCTCATGGCTCGAAGTCGCGTAGTAATGAAGTCTTGGGACCTCGTAGAAATGTAGCTATGTATCAAAGTAGCCTCGTAGACTTGAAGCTACGTAAGAAAGTATCCATGTAATCTTATAACATAAGGCTGGTGGTGCATTTGGTGCAAAAGAGAACATTTCGACGAAGACAGATGCGGCAATTGAAGCCTTGTAGACGAGTAGCTTCGTAGTCAAGAACTCATGCATACTTATATTCCTGTTTCCATGCAGTCACGTAAACTTGTGTTCTCGAAGCTTCGTAGCTCTATAGCATCGCAGTCTCGTAAAATTGAAGATACGTAGTCACGTAGTCTCGTAACCTCATAGCTCGTAGTCGCGTGGACAGGATGTCTTGGGACCTCGTTGAATTGTAGCCTCGCAGTCTCGTAACCATGCGTTTTGGAAGCTTCGTAGTCATGATGCATTGGAGCCTCGTAGACTTGAAGCTACGTAAGCAAGTAGCCTTGTAATCTTATAACATAATGCTGATGGTACAGATGTAGCAAAAGAGAAAATTCCGTCCAAGACAGATCTGACAATTAGCCTTGTAGACGAGTAGCTTCGTAGTCAAGAACTCATGCATACTTGTATTCCTGTTTCCACGCATTCACGTAAACTCGTGTACTTAAAGCTTCGTAGATCTGTATCCTCGCAAGCCATGTATAACTCGGAACCAGCTAGATCATTTTAGACTCGTAGCCATGTGGTCACATAGTCTCTTAGACTCGAAGAATTCTAGCCAAATATATTTGGAGCCAAAAGACTTTTGGAACCAAAAGACTGATGGTGTTAATGACTGATGGAGACAATGAATATTGGAGCCAATTAATATTGGAGTCAATGACTATAGGAGCAAAAATATTTATGGAGCCTTTTGGAGCAATTGGAGCCAATAGATATTGGAGCCCATGAATATTGGAGCCGATGAATATTGGAGCCAATGAATATTGGAGCGAGCGAATTAATGGAGCCAATGATTATTGGAATCAATGACAAATATGTTGCCTTTTCGTTGATGGTGCTGCCTTTTCGATGTCGGTGCTTCCAAATGTGCCGCCATTTCGATGTCGGTGCTTCCTTTTTGTTGATTTCGCGTAGTACGAAATGTAGTGACTGAATATTTACTAGTTTAAACGTCTTGGTGTTACTAAAATATTTTTCAAGGTCACTTGGTCATTTAGTATGTATAAAAAATGAAACGATGGATTAATTGAATATAATAAGCTACCGACGAAGGTCATGCGGTCCTGAAATGACTAGCCTATACGTGTGATAATGACATGACTCGGTCTCATGGACAGAATACAATTGATTTATATGTGTGGCTTTGTACATGAACGGCTTATAGATTATTCAGATTATTGAAAAATTAGACTTTCATAATAGGCTAATCGGCACTGTATTAATTCGTTGGACAGGTTTATTGACTTGAGTTGTTTTTAGTAGAGTGAATGATTAATAAACTCCGCGAAAGGTAATGGAAAACAGAATCTAAAATTTATTTTATAAATAGTTACAACTGTCACTGGTCAAGAATCGAACCGTGGACAGGAATCAATCGATTCAATTAGCAAATTAATAATTGATTTTTTCGGATACTTTTGGAATTTTTCCCGCATTTCTAGCTAAATAATTACATGATTTCAAGATGGCGGCCAAATTTCAAGATGGTGGGCACCTTAGTAATAATAAATGATTACTGCACTGTAGCATGTTAGAATAAAACTAGCATGATGGTAAGACAAGAACACACAATATGGTGTCCTCCAGCATACGAAAACATGATGGTGGCAATGACCACTAGCAGGTGGTAGCTCCTGGTAGCATGTACTGAACATAAAATTACGGATCTGTGATGGACATCAAGGTCAAAGTCAAAGATCGAGGTCAAATTTCCAGGTCAAGGTTAAATTTCAAGGTCAAGGTCAAAGTTCAAGGTCAAGGTCAAAGTTTAATGCCAACAGAGGAGGTTAGAGGTATGGTGACCAGAAAATTATACTAACATGTCGCCTGCACACTCTAGCAGACGAATGGTGGACATGACGTCATACCAGCTGACGATATATACCTTGATATTGGTGGTAGGTCAGTCTTTAGGTGGCTTCTGTGGAGGAAGGATGATGGTTTTATTTTAATTTTTTGCCCTCACCGGTTTCGAATTAAGGACGGGAACCGATATAATCAATCGGAATTATATTAAGTTAATTTTTTGATGAATTTTGGAATTTTTCCCGATTTTCTAACATAAAAATTACGTATTTCCAAGATGGCGTCTAAATTTTAAGAATACGACCACAATGATAATTGCAACATTAATAGGATCCAATATGACGGTCATAACATAAAGTGTAACGATGACATATTACTCAACCAAGATGGCGGGTGTAACGAAATATGCAACATTTATATAATCCAAGATGGCGACTGTAACGATAACTGCAACAGTGTTTTTTTAAGTTTTTTATTATTTAATTAGATTATTTAATTTTTTTAATGATTTTTAAAAAAATTCCTGATTTTCTAACATAGAAATTACGGATTTTAATGATTGCGGGCGTAACGATAATTGCAACTTTGACGTCATAAACCAATATGGCGGTTCTGTCTCGAACAGGAAGTGTATTATTACTTAAAATTTAAAAAAAATATTCAAGTCCGAATATGCATGTTATTTTTTATATACCTTATTTAATTCTCAGTCTGGTAAATTACTCGATAGCCGAGCGGTTAAAGGCGTATGTTTTCCAACCTAGAGATCAGAGCTGCGCTGGTTCGAATCACAGCGCTTCCAATGTATTTTGAATAAAAAAATAAATCTAACATGTCGATAAGGACCATAATATCTCTGGTAGGTAATGGAACATCGACCTTATGTGATGAGACAGAGCGACGCTGGCGCTAACTAGGAACAAACAACATAAACAAAGTCGACGGTATCCAAAATGGCGGCCTCCAGTGGAACAGAAAAAAAAATTAAGAGCGACGCTGGCGCTATCTATGAACAAACAACAGAAACGAAGTCGACGGTATCCAAGATGGCGGATCCAAGATTACCGCCACGGTCACGGTCAAGGTCATGGTACTACTTGTCCCGTTACGCTGTGTCCCGTTACGCTCATCCAAGATGGCTGCCGTGACGTCACAATCAGAGATGTGGCTTGGCTCAGGCTCCACGCGCCGGCGCCTGTTTCAGTAGCCCCCAATATATACTACTACTGTGTTTATTGCAAAATCACGTCTTCCAGGTAATACACAAATCAGTATCACCAACTGAGCATTAAACATAATGACAAATTCTCATACACGTCAAAATTGTCTAATACATACAGTTTCGCCGTTTAGCATAATGATGGAAAACAAGATAAAGACGATAGTACTTAAGAAAGGTTTTTGAAAAGTGTTTAGCTAAGCCATAACACACAATTTTAAACTTATTACTAAGTAGCCACCACAAAATACACAGAATGATACACTAAGAAAATATTTTGTTGTGACAAAACAACTCTTGTTACATTGTGTTTTTTTAGTCCAAATAAGTTATGGATATTCTATGTATATTTGTACATATTTGTAGGAAAGAAACATGTTACAAAGATTTTTAGTTATCAAAATATTTTCCAGTTTACGCATTTATTTTACCAATTCCGAGGGCCATAATCTATAGCCAAAACACCTAAAACTAATAGCAAAACCAAAAATTATGATGACTCCCTACACTCGTAATGCGTAGTTGCTGTAAATACAAGCGATGCTTATTCTTTGAGGTAACTAAAAAAAAGTACGTTTATTTTCGTATTTGACTACCAATGTTAATTTTATACTTATTATTATTATTATTATTGGAAAAAAGAAGATTTAATGGCATATAAGTCACTATAAGCGCCAACATGGAAATATAATATGCTGAAAAAACATCTTGTATTTGTTGTAAAATTCTGAGGCAAAGAATAGCCTCCGAGACTTATTTGAATACCTTGTAATCTTATAAATAGCGTAGAGGATAGAATGAACTTTCACTATCGCTAGAAGTAATCTGTAACAAAATTATGTGTGATATCCCAAACATATATGGGTTTAATGTGGTTCACCATCAATTGCATGTTGTGTGTCATTAAAACCTCTAGGCTTTGTTGGGTGACCAAAAATGAATGTAATTGTTCTGCGTGTAATAGTCACTCCGAAAATCTTTTTGTACTATGTATTGTTATGTTATGGTTATGTAAAGAATCGCCAGTTTCGTAAAAAATAAACGAAATTCCAGAAATGAAAATTGTAAGGTTTTCATCGTTGACTTATAGATTAAAATGGCGTGAATTTTTTTCCCTATTTGTTTCCATGAAGGATTTAAATTGTTTCGGGAAATAAGTTTTGGAATAACATTTACCCTAAGCAATTTTCTCGTATCGTATCTAAAAATAAAAAACTTCACATCAAACACTGCTTGCACATGAATTATTTATTTAGTAAGTCTCCAGCATTGAGTTTAGAGGTTTTGAAATAAATCTTTATGAATATGATAATTCATTTCACATTACTCCACAACAAAACCAGAAATGCACAGGTTCTCCTTCACACAATTTTCAAAATTTCTATTGGGCAATTGCAGGGGTCACGTCTGGTCGATATTAAAACCACACGAATGTCAAATTAAAAATCTAAAATATTATTTACTCAGGGCATAAAACCAGCTTTTAAACTCATTATTAGGGCAAGCATTTTACGCAGAAAGTTTGGAACGTCGATTAGACAGCTACAAGGTATACCTGCTCCAGCGACTTCTTCCTCGTGATTGGCGGCCGTCTGCAAGAGAAGACCGAGCTACTGAGGACAAGTTTGCTTCCGCAATAGATTACTGTGATTGGTATTGCAACAGACATGTACCATATGTACCACATGTACCATATGCATGCCCCTACTAATTTTTAACAAACGATTAACAACAAAACACAGGTCAGCTTTCTTAATTATGTCAAGATAGAGGTTATTTTGTACGAGATTCCATTTGGCAACATTCGGCAACGTGAGGTGCACAATGGACATAGAAATATATCGCCCCAACAAAAATATTTAAACATAACTGAAGTTTTTATTTAGTGAGAAAAAGTCATGCCAACATTAATTATAAGACACATAAAACAAATCCTTTCAGATTTTCAGAGTAACAGTTCGAGTTAATTAATTCTCTGGAGCTTCAGAAGTAATCCGACAAATTATTTTGTGGAAGAAAGCTTAATATTTTAGGTCCCCCTTATGTCCACGACAGTATAAAGCAGAAAGATCATCAAATACAGCACCCCAAACCTATCTGGTAATTGGTAATGTAATTGGTACTGCTTAGTTCTATTTTATGATAAATCAATTACATTCAAAATATCAAAACTGGCTAGTAAAGAACAGCACAACACAAAAACTAATATGCTACGAACTAACTTTTTGTTCTCTGAAATGTTCGTGAGCACTCAATATACATAATATCCAGCCCGTAAGCCGTAAAGAATAAACCGCGCTCTTTTGAGCTAACTTCCAAGATAAAGGAAACGAGAAAATTCCTTTCAGGTTTTCCTTGCAAGTATAAGTCTATGAGCAGAATTAAATTCTATAAACTTAATCTACTAATGTTTTGAAACACATTTTGGTAAAATATTTATTTTAATCGCTTCCACTTAAACTAATTTAAGAAAATATTTTACTCTAGCCCTTTATGAAAAAGATAATATTTGGTAAATACAGGTTGGCAAACTATCATTTAACTTGAGACCTAGATAACATTATATGTTTCTTTGGTTATGCATTACATCAAGCTAATATTACAACATAATTAAGTTTTTGCTCTATTTGTTTGAAGGATTTATTAACAGATTAAACTATATATTAATTTAAAAAAACCTCATATCTTTTCCATTTGATATTGATAAATATCAAGTATAGAATGCTACATTTGAAAATACTCATAGGTTAGTTACACATATTAGTTAACATCACTCGAGTAGCAAATACTTAGAATACTGGTCCAGGGTTTTGCATGTGTTAGTTGTGACAACAGAGTTATAAGCATGTGCTATATAAACTGATTAGCTAAGATTTTCAATTTTCTTTAGAAATCATCTACTAAACTACTGTATTTCCTTTCTTTTAGTGAATGCTGGTTTAGCACGTATTGGTTGGTTTACTTTGAATGGAATTGTTTAAAAATTGGCCCCTTAGCAAATTTTTATTAGCCAGTTAAAATCTATGCATGTTTTTAGAATAACAATGTCACTTAAAGTAGCTGACATAGTAAACAAAAATATTGACGTTGGTTCGCTGAAACCCTATAATTCACTGTGCGTCACAGCCCCATATGAGTGGTTGTTTCTTGTCTTTCTCATTGTACCACTACTAATTATTACTAATAGAAATCTACATGTTTTAATGTGAATATTTTAAACTTAGTCATCATTATTGCTGCTAATGGTCTTAAAAACATTTATGTAAACCAATGTATTATTATCATCATATACAAAATTTCATGTTCTTATAACAAAATTATTTTTGCCAAATTATGTAATTAAAAAATTTGCATCTATTAAAAAATAGTTTTAAAAATAATTTTTGATTGGTTGTATTATAGAACACCCGCGGTTTTTAAAACGGCGGGAAGAACCAAGTACCACGTTTAAATTTATAATTTTAAGTTAGGTGTTCCTTGTGTTGGAAGTATGACTTAATTCTTTAAAATTTTAAAAGGTTTGCATTTGTTTGAAGTTTTTGTGTTAACGTCACTTAAACTTTGTCTTCGGTGTTTGAACCGGATAAGTACATTATGCTATATCCCGAGGATACAACACCAATAAGTGTTTCCGACATGTTATCGTTCATTAGCACCAAGCAGTTGCAAATTTTTCCTAGGCCCTTTATAATCATGGAGGTCTCGTCGTCCCAAATATTTCTTTGAGAAACTCTGCTTATTGATAAACTTACTTTATCTCCCATGTTTTTGTTGCAACCCTTCGTTTCAACATACAAAATAAAATATTTGTTTCGTATCATGTATACATTTACCAGATGACCAATTTAGCCTAATTCATTACTTTCCAAACACAATTGGAAGTAATACATCAATAATTCATGCCCGACACATACACAAACATCCATATGTACATGCGTACACATAAACAAACATTTATACCCCTATGTGTACAAAATTCCACTCTTCAACATATTTGAATGAACGCCTACTTGTAACCTATTCATATGTTTATAAATATTAACGTACTACAGATATATAAATAACATACTTTAAATATTAACGTACACTCATATCCTATATGAATACAAACACGAGTTCATGAGAACGTTTTACTTTCAGATGGCTATTAAAATAATGATTATGAATATCATGATGAAGAAGAAGATGATGATGATATCCTTAGCTGAATTGTGAGCTTGATAACATCAGTTAGGGGCGTGGTTGGAAACCGCAAAAACACCTAAGGTTTTCTTGATAAGGTGATCCTGCGATTGCCTTAGGTGACACGTTAATGAAAGGATATAACACCAAATCTCATTCGAAAACATTTTCAACTCAGGCAGTAAGCAAGCTGGGATGTTCTAACCACAGACCAAACGACTGGACAAACAAATATACACATACGTACTCACGCCTACGTTACACACACAATATATGCATGAGAACATAATATGTTATATTTTTAATATTATTTTTAAACAAATATACACATTAAAATATACCTATATATATGTATTTCATTAATATGTTGTAAAATTGTACTAAAATGCAAGCAAACATTTATTTCACCCATACTGTAAATAAAATACACTTTCTGAAATTATTCCCGGACTTGATGGCCAGATTCTGCCGAACTAATTGATGAATCTGGCTGGATTTCTAACAGACCACCTGCATTTTCACGCAACAATCGCTGAGCAGCTTGGTATAGTTTTATTGCTTATGACATGTTTCTTTTAGTTTTTAAATATCGTTTGCATTCCTTAATTTCTGGGGAGCCATTGTTGCAAGAAAAATCAGTGAATGGAAAACGGTAAGATTAATTTCCGAAGACTGACAAAGCCTGCATCTAAAACCAGCACTTGTTTGTATTAAACTAGCGACCCACCTATTGGCATTTGTACACTACGCGAACGCGACAGTCAGGTAGGGGAAGCCAGCTCGAGGTGAAGGGCAGCTGAGGTCCGGCAACCCTGCGGCTGGCAGCCTGTCTGTTTACCTGCTCGCTCGGGGGGCGGGAACCGAAAACGTGGTCAAAATGCAAATCGCGAACTTAAAATCCCGACCAAACGGGCGATGTGGTATTAATGTTAGATCATCCCTGCATGGGAAATCGGATATGGCAATGAGAAATTCCCACATCCTGAGGTTTCACGGCAGTTGACAAGTAAGGGTCCAGTGCGTTGGGCGGACCTAACTATGTTGAAGATAATTCCATGCTGTACTAAAGTGAATGTCGCGGCCGTAAAAATTGATATTTTTGAGTTCTAAAAAACTGACGAAATTGCTGCCTTATGTTGTTATATATAAAGCTGTAATGTTTTTTGTTTTATTTTCGAAAGCGACTTTGTGAACATAATGAAAATTTAGTTTTATTATAATACATCGAGGCTTTTAGTTAGGTATGCCACATTATGCACCTTTCTTTCGAAATAGGGCGTTTAGTTTATTGTTTTAGTAAAACTAATTTACAATAACTAGCTGCTAATAGGTGCTACCCTTTGTGTACGATATTTTTTCCTTCATTGCTGCACTGGTGGCGACTTCCCAAGGCTATGGCGGGTCTTAGCCTACCCATCATTGTCTACCTTGTGCATAGCCCATCCAATACCAGATGTATTTTTTCTTATTCCTTCATAAGCTTCACTAATTGTCAGTTCATTCTCTACATCGTCACCGATGTCTATTAAACTCTGGAGAAGTTTACTAGTGGTGGTCTAGACTTTCAGAAATCTTTGATGAAAACCACATGTAGTGTTGGTATAGTGAGATGTTTTATTGATACAGAATTTTTTTACTACTGGTAAGAAACAAATCTAAAGTCCTTTAAAGTTGTTCACTAAGAAGGACAATATTGTTTTAGATTTTCCAGCTGTAAAATAACCATTAAAAGTATATGATGGGTGGGTACATACAAACCCATAAGGAATTTATTAAGTTTATGTCTTGTGTTGTTTTACAATTCAATGATTATTATCTAATGAGATGAAGAAACTTCCTAAATTAGTTCACGAGACTGTATGCAATGATGGGATGAAAGAAATGGCAACAATTGAGAAATTTGAGCGAAGTTTAACAGCTTAGGTCTGCGGTGTCAGTGACTGTGATTTGGGGTAGAATCGAAGCATGAATTGAATACAGCAGTGAAATGGGAAGCACTCCGAGAAAACTAGCTCTTCTAGGGCCAAGTCAGTTACATTTCCCCCCTTAATAAATTCCGGATCGACCATAACCAAGAATCAATCCCGCGAATAAGACATTATTCCTAGGGGTCTACTGTTGCGAATGCAAATGAGCACTGAACAAAGAACGTGTAAACGAATTCACCAAAAACCACCTAATGTAATGAACAATTTTTGACATCTGAATTATGGTAGAATTTTTTGACTATTTCTTTGGTATTTTCTTTTTTCACTATAACATAATGGCATACAAATATTAATGCATGTTATTACACTATTGTAATTATATTTAACAAAATGGTATTAAAAATTTGTGAATATTATGTTTTTTATATTCTAAATTGTTTTTAATCAATGTTACTCTATTCATACAGAAAATAATCCAAGAAAGAACTCCATTACTGCAAACCAATTTCCCTCTTCCCCGACCTAAACTTTTTTACCCGCCCAATGATTTTAATAAGTGCCATTGCATTGCAGCCATGCAAAATTTTCATTTTAGGATCAGGAGAAGAAGAACTGGCATATACTAGGAGGGAGCTATTCTTGATGCTGAAGGGCTTCTTAACTACAGTTACAAGAACTAGTCCGGAACACTTGCAGAAAGTGTTGTCCAAGAAACGGGGTTGCATTATAACAATACCTGCGAGTGCAAGGCCTGCTTTGTCCACGTTTTTTTCTAAGTAAACACTAAATGGAAAGAATCTTCAAGAAACATTGACTATTTTCTGAATAAAAATCAAGCATGGCTCAGCAAGAGCATTTGTATTCTGGTAAGTAATCCCAGTTCTGGAGAGTCGGCAAAGAAACGGGGACGCCCTTCCGTGGAATTTTGTTCAATTAGTGAACGAACGAAACGAAGGAGAACAGAGCAACTACGTACAAATGTACATGTCGATGTTGTCTTATGCCACTCATATGAGCCTTCGTTCGTCTGGTAATTTAGATGCTGCCAACATAGTAAAAGACATAACCACAACTACCCCAACAAGAGCTTCGAAATATCGGAAGCGTTTTAGTAGGTATCTACGAAAGTCGAGAAGACAATATCTGCAGATGAGGCTTTGTCTACAATGGTTGAATCTCAATTGAGTAGGCATCAATACAATTTAATTAGATCAGCAGCGCGAAAACACAACTGCAAATAGTATCCCAGTTATGAAGCAGTAAGGGAAGCGAAATCAAGGTGTTGTCCACCGCGTACGAGTATCACAGTTACTGAGAAATGTGCAGAAGTAAAGTTACAAAGTCTGTTAGATCACACCTGTCAACGTATTTTACTAGTCCAAGAATAAGTGATACAAAGTTTACATCCCGAAGATGTGCGTGCATTAAGTTTAATTTGTAAATGGGGATTTGATGGGAGCTCGGGACACAGTGAGTACAAGCAAAGATTCAACAACGATTCTGATTCGGATGCAAATGTGTTCTTGACATCTTTTGTACCACTGCAACTTGTTTCTTCTGAACCGAAATTGTTATATGGATGAATCCGAGGCCTTCATCTCTCAGGTTTAGTAGGCCAATCAGACTGCAGTTTTTCCATAAAAACACTGAATGCATTGTAAGAGAAAAAAACTATATCGAGCAGCAAATTGAATCACTTGTTCCACTGACTGTAAGAATAAATAGGAATGAGATACATGTTACATACAAAATGTTATTTACCATGATAGTTGGTAAAGTGTGTAACGCAGTGTCATCAACGACATCTCCGTTGTGTTGCTATTTATGTGGAGCAACGTCCAAGAATTTTAATGACATTAAACAGGTTGTTAAAAGGGAGATAAACGAAATCCACCTTTCATTTGGTATTTCAATATTGCATATGTGGATTCGTTTATTGAATGTACAGGGTGTATCAATAAGAATCATCCGATTTGGCACGTCTATATTTCTGAAAATAATAAACATATACAATTAATTTTTTTTTCTGAAAGAGAAACTCAAAAAGTTATTTTTCAAAAGTGTTCCATATGCCCCCCTTTAGATGCACGGCATATGTCAAGGTGGTATTCAAATTGGTCCCACACTGCAGCAAACATGTCTTGGGTTACTGCTTCCACGGCTGCTGTTATGCGATGTCTCAGTTCATTCATTGTAGTTGGTAACGGAGGCACATAAACAGAGTCTTTTATAAATCCCCACAAGAAAAAATCACATACAGTCAGGTCTGGTGACATTGGAGGCCAGTAATGTAAGGCTGCATCATTTGGTCCAGTTCGACCCATCCATCTTCCAGAAATCCTTTGATTTAAAAATTCCCGCACTTCCAGATGCCAGTGTGGCGGTGCCCCATCCTGTTGGTAAATGAAGTCGTTCGAATCAGTCTCCAACTGCGGGAAAAGATAGTTCTCAAGCATATCGAGATATGTTATTCCTGTGACAGTGTTCTCAGAAAAAAAAATGGACTGTACACCTTTTACCGTGAAACCGCACAAAGCACATTAAATTTTGGAGAGTCCCTCTCATGATGTACAACTTCATGTGGTTGTTCTGTACCCCATATTCTCACGTTATGGCGGTTCACCTTTCCATTTAAATGGAATGTTGCCTCGTCACTGAACACTAAACGTGGAACAAAACTGTCATCATCCTCCATCTTGTCAAGAACGAACTTAAAAACTCCACACGTCGTTCTTTGTCACCTCCACGAAGAGTTTACAGTAGCTGAATTTTGTACGGTTTCATGTGTAAACGTCGACGCAACACACGCCACACGGACATCGAGGGCATGTTAAGTTGTCGAGCTGCACGGCGAACGGATTTCTTCGGACTGCGTGTGAAACAATGGCGGATGCGCTCCACGTCTGCGTCGGGAACTCTGGGATGGCCCGACGACTTGCCTTTACACAAACAACCTGTTTCTCGGAATTTCTCATGCCATCGTCTAATGCTCTAAGCTGTAGGAGGATCAACACCATACCTAGTACGAAAGTCACGTTGAACTGTTATTATTGACTTGCAATGCGCAAAACGTAGAACACAAAACGCTTTCTGTTGTCCAGACGCCATGTTTACTAGAACTGAAGTGAGCGCTGCTACCTAGCGGGAACCATGTAAAACTTGAGAGTTTTCTCTTTCCAACAGTATGTTGTTCACGCACACATATAAAAAACCTTTTTGAGTTTCTCTTTCAGCAAAAGAAAAATTTATTGTTTATGTTTATTGGTTTCAGAAATATAGACGTGCCAAATCGGATGATTCTTATTGATACATCCTGTATATTGCACATGTCATACAAACTAACTATTGGGATGTGGCAAGCACGTTCTGAAACAGAAAAAAAAATTGTGAATGACCGAAAAAAATTGATTCAAGTTAAATTGAAGTCGGTGTTAGGTCTGGTTGTTGATCGTCCGAAACCTGGCTACGGAAGCACAAATGATGGCAATACTGCTCGACGTTTTTTTGAAAACTCGGATGTGATGAGTGCATCAGTTACGGGTGTAGATGTAACTTTAATAAAATGATTCTACGTAATCTTGCAAGCAATTTAAAGTGGTCACGACATTAATGTTAATAGTTTTTAAGATTATTGTCTAAAAACTGCAACAACATACGTTGAAAAATATTCATGATATCCCATGCCGAAAGCTGTACATAAACTACTAATTCACGGACCCAAAATAATATTGTCCGATTGGCTAGGCATAAGGATATGAAGAGATATCGTGAAGGATTTTCTAGGAAATGTTCCAGAATAAAGTCAATGGAAAATGTTTTCAGTTGGTTAATCGTGTCTTCAGATCCGATTATTTCTAGTGTACAAAAGCTCCCTCAGAAAAAAATGAAGCAACTCTTGCCAGATGCCATACAACTACTGGACTACCCCCACTCCCTTGAAGCATCAGGAACGCACGATGATTCTGACAGTAGCTACAGATTCTGATTGAAAATTTTGTTAAACCGAAATGTTGCCACAATGTAATTTATATTATTGTTATTCACTGGGCAAAATATTTATTGAGGGGATGCTTAAGTGCTTATTTGTCTGCACAAAATTTTGCATTAATAACAAAATAATTTGACAAGTGTAGACTTCGTACAAACTTTGTTTTTCAGTTTGTGTTAGCTTTTTAATTGTGTATTTGTGTATTTTTCAATTGTGGTTTTCATTTTCTATTCACTTACTAGTTTCTGCATTCCTTATCGTTTCTTGCTTCTTAACTATTTAAATACTGTAAATAGATACTCCAGTGATTATGTCAAATATACTCAAATAATGCAATGTGTACAGTATTGATAATAAAAATATGCATGTAAAAGTAATTTTTTCTGTTATCTTTTATTGAGTAACTTCTAAATGAGCAATTTTCAATAAAATTACAAACATTTAATTTGCATATTATAGACTACAAATTATATGTATTTTTTTGTTCTTATTTTAGCCTCTATAAGATGAAAGCCATTAATTAATTGATTTTAAAATTAAATTCGTAATCAGCGACCTCGAAAACCCCTATAATGAAGTTTGTATGTCATAACATTGGTTTTTGTATTTTTGACCACGTTTTCGGGAAAATCTCCCACTGTGCCGCGCACTGTAAGTAGCGGGTTGAATCTGATATATTTTGGAATTCCAGACGCCAAAAAAACATGCATTCACCTCTTGATTAGGATCTGTATTACTATTAAGAATATCACACTTTTTATTGTTTTTTTATAAAAGTATTTATGGTTGTATGTATTTCAAGTTTATATGGATTTTTACTTTATGTGACTTTTTGCAGTTTTTATATTAAAGTATAATTAGCTGATTTTATGACCTTACACAAATACTACTAATCAATTTTTAAAATTTTTAAATTATGTCATTAAACAGTTCACGTATATGACTTGCACTATATCCAAAATTTAACAAATTTCATCAAGTATCTTTTGAGATCCATATTGCAAGAAATGCTACAAAACTAAACTTTGAGCTCGTGTAGCTCACAAACTACCAGTTTTAGAGACAATTCTTCACTTATAGAAATTATTTTATATGCAAACATTATTTAAACACTAAAATCAGGAATACAAATTTTTGGGTCATACAGCCTTAAAGGAGTATTCGGGCAGAGGGCAACACAGTGGGGTTTGATCTTATGTGTGCACCGCATCACAGGCCATATTCGGAAGAAAATATTGTTCTTTCAGGCATGTATTATTAATTTAATTACTTGTGTAAATCAGTATTGTTTAACTGTTTTATGTGTGTTTTACTTTTTTTATTATTTGATACCATACCCGCAGCCTTACTATTATCAATTATTATAATTTGATCAATATAAAGAATCTAATCATTTATCCCTATCTATACCTAATAAGCAAGAAGCTTCACTTCTGTCGCGCGTAGACTCTATGCACCCCTTTTTTGTGAGGTTTGTAAAGTTGTACATTAAGTAATAGGGAGGGGGCCAACAAAATTACTTGCTTTCGGTTCTTTGGTTTCCCTCGATGGCCCTGGCTGTTGGTGTACCACCAAACTGTTCCTGCAACGTATGGAACTCTTTCTAACATTTGCTTGAAATGTAAATAACACAGATTTTTTTGTTTATAGCACTGAAGTTGGTGTTACTTTTTAAACTTGTTACAGAACTCTGTGCTCTTTTTTTCAGTTGAATGTTAATTAACTAATTTTATTATTTCCCCCTTTTTTACACTTTGTTAACAATATTTACTTAATTAACCAGGAAATTTAGCACTCACGAAAGCAAGCTTGTATGTAAGTGCATCTAGTCACTTCAAATTACATGCGGTATTTTGACAAATGTAAACATTTATAAATGTATTATAACTGAGAAACAAATATATAAAATATAACATAAGAAACTGTGACGGTGTATGGTCACGAGACGTTAAATTCTATTTCCACCACCCAACATTTAAGGACATGAAGAAGCTTACTTCTCATGTTGACGTGTAGGAATAAACCACGGGATGTGCACTCATTAGAGAGATGCTTGAACAACGTTTTGTTTGTGTGCACGGCTGTAAGAGCTTTAGTTTGCTCACTGCACGAGTCTAGCGGCAGCACCGCTACTTCCTGCAACTGGCTGCAAATGCCACACCGCTCACGCTAGTTCCGGGGCCGGCGGCGGCGGCGCGATCCGGCAACGGAAGCCTTCTTTTCACTGACGAGAGAGCGAAACGCCCGATCGTGCATCTTCGTTTTTTTTTGTTCATTGTAAATAAATATGGAGGTGTTGTTAAAAGGAAAGACCTTAAACAAGGCGACGGTATTTATTTATAATTGTTTTTAGAAGAAAATACCTAATTGAAGAAACGTACTTCTTGGATTTGTATATTTTTCATACCGCATAAAATCTAGGAAGTCTTTGTCTTCCACAAACTTGTAATTTTCAGGTAAGGAGGTCAGTTAGGTTAGGTTAGCTACATTATAAATACTTTAAAACATTGTGGACGGTTGATTTGGTTAGGATAGCTACATTAAAGATACTGTGAAATCATGTAAACTGTTTCCTATCGCTGGATAGCTACATATTAAAAAGTTATTTGCTAAGCAACCATAAAATTATTTTTACAGTATTTTTAATGTAGCTATACTTACCTAATATAACCAACCACCCACTAAACAGTCTGTGTGGCTTTTTTATACTGGAGATAATAAATGCGTGCGTAAAAATAAAATAAAAACATCCAGGGGGTAGGCGCTCCCGTTCGGCCAACTTCGGAAAGGCTCGGCATTTGCAGCCAGTTGCAGGAAGTAGCGGTGCTGCCGCTAGACTCTTGTCTCAAAGTTTGTTTACGATTCGTTGCCAAGGCTCATTTGTAATGGCGGCAATTTTTCTTTAGTATTTTTGTTTAGGACTTTAGGTTATTTGCGTGCTACTTGCTTATTGCTTCGTAGGTGGAAACTGGAAAATATCTGGCGTTTATTTATTCAATTATTAGTGGTCATATTTTCATTGAGGTAAGATTGTTAAATTGAGTATAAAATTACGTATTAAGTAAAATACAATGCTGCCACGTGTACGAAAACGCTGTGTGCCTGGTTGCGATGATACATTTGCTGTTAGACACCGCTTCCCAGTTTATGACGAAACGGTATACAATGAATGGATACATAGAATAAACGTCGAGAAGCTGAAAACTCTCCACCCTCTTAATGCTGTAGATGTGATTGAAAATGTTCAATAGTAATGTTAGCTTGTGACATAGGTGGTTATAGCATAAATAGCTACTTAGGTCATTCTTCCACCAATGTTTATACGGTTAGTACTGTGCACGGCCACAACAGCGCTGCAAATAGCGTTCTAGCTGGTATTCAGAGAGTGGCCTTTCTATCCCTCCCTCTTTTATCTATGGAATAAACTGACCTCTTGTGACGTCACGACTCATAGATAGGCTACGGCTGTGTGCGGCAGAAGACAGTGCACTTTCAAACAAAATACCATAGACAAAGTGGAGACTTCATTCCTACACAACATCGAATTCAGTGTTACCAGCTTCGGATTTAGCAAGAAGAAGAATAAATCCCGGAAATTGGTTGTTTATCGATTATGTGAACTGGCATGAAGATTCTTCTAGAGCATTCGAAAATCATCTCTATTAATCCCGAGATTTAAAGGGTCAATATGTGGGAAAGGGGGGGGGGGTTTAGAAATGGGTATATAAGCCCGGGATTTTGACCAGTTAAGCATGGAGCAGCAGGACCATCACCAACATCATTATGAGGCATTAGAGAGAGAGAGAGAGAGAGAGAGAGATTGACAGAAGGCAAGGTGTTTTGGAGAGCTAAGTATGAGTGTTGTAATTATTTGTTATGATATGGCCAGTAGAGTTTAAAGTTTTGATAATGATGAAAATAACTTTGAGTAGTAACCATTGGACTTGTGTTTTGTGCGAATATGATGCACCTGTTTAAACTTAGTGTTGCCTTAGGTGTTCATAACGTGGATTGGCACTTGGTAAAATTTGCTGCACCTCGTGTGCATTTTTCTTGTTGTTGGCGGCCATATTGCTTTCAATAATTAATTGATTTTAGCTCTCCAAAGACCTTTTCCTTGCGAGTTGATTAATAGTTTGTTTATTTTTGGTTTAAAGTCATTAGGCATTTAAATGTACCTTGTAATAAATGTTGGCTCTTCTAGCCTACAGTTTTGAACCCAAAGAAAGTATTAAAGTCAGGAATATTTATTGTGTGTAAATTATAAAATATGTTATTTATGAGGTCTCTAGTCAATTATAAAATATTTGTGATATATTTATGAGATCTAACTATTTTTGTACTATTTATGATATATAAAGATTAACAATAAACTTGGAAAATATATTTGTGTTCGGTCAATGTTTCTGCCACCTTACATTTTTCAGCATAGGTTTTGATTTTGGTTTTGATTTTGAATTTAATATGCAGGTTAGGCCCCATCTGGGCAAGTGTTATCTTGTGGAAGGAAACAAGAGTATGTGCTTGCAGTGGGAGTTGGGACTCTGATGGGGCCCGGCCTCAAAACCTTACATTAGTTTTACAATATTAAAGTTAAAAAAATTATTATAATTCAATATAATGTATAAACAAAAAAAACGTATAAATTATTACATTGTCACATGAAAAATGAAAATAATAATTCAATAGAAATTAGTATTTAAAGTAAAGTATAAGTACAAAGTTATAACAATATATAAAACTTACTTAAATACTAAAGCCATCTTTTCATTAGTTAAATCTTCTCGATAAATATTAACTTTTTTTTTTATTTGAAAATAATTTTGAGTTTTTAGTTTTCCAGGAAGAATAACAACAATTTTTGGAAGCAAAAGTTCTAAAGGTCTCTGAGATATTGTTTCATGAAATAGAGGGATTGGTAAATAAATGTTCCGTCTATGCCGTGTAGGATTGTTTTGATCTACATAATTTAACTGATTTTCCTTTTGATACATATTAATAATTGCAGCTCTAAAAAAGAATCTTTTTATATCAAAAACATTTAATAGTTATAAAAGTTCCTTGGATGGGTGGATGTGTTTTTATTTAAATACCTCGTAAAATAAGTTTTTTAATTGTTATAACTGGCTTAATTGACTTTTTCTCATCCCTCCCCAAGCCAGAATTCCATACTGCATAAAATACTGAAAAATAGCAAAGTAAAACATTCCAATGCCTTCGACAGATAATATTGATCTTAGTTCAACGAATTTATACAAAAATGTTGGCAGAGAAAGTAATATATTTGGTTTTATTTATGTTTAGAGAAAGAAAACTATAATTCAATATTTCTTTAATTTTTTTAAGTTCGTTATTTACCTTGTCAAAAACCGAAGGCCAATTGGACGTAGTTATTGAGACCACCGTTATCTCCACTAACCACAGCGTTAAGCGGAAAGGGAGGTAGTAGGGCAGTCTGATGGAAAGAAAGAATCCTAGGTCGAAGTAAAGTGAATTTATTACCTGTACTGGTCCACAAAATTAATACTGTACTCATCAACAATTACATTGACCGCTTCCACAGCAAATTTACACTGATCACTAAATATTAGTTGGAACATTTATAATAGTAATCAATTATTAACTTTAATACTTCCATTACTTTTACCAAAAATAATAATGCACAAAAATATTAAGTGAAAGTATGGAGGGGTTGGAGATGGTAGTCGCAGGCCACACCACATGCCTCAGACTGAGTCAATGCCAACTCTCAGTTATTAATAACCAGACTCCAAATAAAGTACAGGTTATGCCAGCATAACTTTGCACTCCCCCCAAGAATACAAATATAATAAGATGCATACATAAACAGTACAGGCTGTATAAAATACTTGCAATAATAAATACTTCACAATATTAGTAAAACATCAAATAAAAATCACTATTACCACAAATAAGATCATGTACCAGCATGTATCTTAACAGAACTAATTTTAACATTACTTCCTTCAGATAAGCAAATCTTTAGCGTGTATACATAATAGAATATTAATTAACTTTTTTTTAAAAAAAATTGCTTCAGGTACATGTTATAACGAACGGTTAAATGTTAATAATACAAGGTAAGGCACTTTAAAATACACGCATACCTGCCTCATGATATAACTTCCTTTTCTCTACCAAAAAAAAAAAAATAGGAACACATCCAAATGCCTACCATATGCACCATCGAAAAACCCATCAACAATATTTCACTCTGATTATTTACTTTTCCTCAATAAAAAAAAATTAACTTTCTCTCTAGTAGCACTCTCAAATTAAAGTATATATCTGTATCTTGCACCATATAGTCAAAGCTCACTTACAGCCAAACTTGAAAATGATAATAAATTGTACTAAAAATATAAATGGCTGACTGTGACACTTTTCATTTAACTTGTGGGTAGTCTTAGTAAGTTCACTCACATATTGTACTCCAAAATCGGGGAGGTGCTAAAACTAAGTGCCAAAAACTTACTTTGCTGCCCAACATCGCTCATCATGAGCAAAGGAAAACAGCTCAAATCCTCGTCGACAGTAAACGAAAACGCTTACATAAAGCAGGTCTCCAAAACATGCTTCAAAAAGGGCAACCTGGCCGAAAAACGCAGCAGTGTCAGACCAAGTGGAACTTCCTGGTTAAATGCGGTAACCGTCCACCACGATGAATTACATTAAACTCGTCACGTTTGCTGTAATCGTAAATGAAGTACAACCAGGTACCAACCCGTTTCACTGCAATAGCTAGCAGCACGAACTCGTCGCAAACACTATTCGTAAACTGTCATGCTTAATATTGCCATAGTATTCTCAGCAATATCTATTAGCATGCACTCGTCGCAAAAACCACTCGTAAATCGTATTGCTTAATACTGCCATAGTATACAGTGGCTCAACTGCGCTGGTTGAAGTTACATCCTCGACAGACCGCCCCAAAAACCGCAACAATTTCAATTACAACTCGCCATACCGACACAAACCTCACAAAAAAAAATACTTCCCTAGCCCTACCAACAGCTGGCTACGGCAAACAAACATTTCTCCATCGTGGCGCTATCAGCGCGCCACATACAGAGACCTCCTACGACAAATCGGAGAACTACGAGGCAAGGCTAGTTCAAAACCACCTCACCAGAATGCGTAAGCATTCACATAACCAGCGCGGCCACAAAGAAAATAAATATGTGACGAGCGAAGTTAACGTCACAGCCTCCCCGCCTAAAACCCACTCCCCCTCGGACAACGCAAGGGATAACAGCTCAAACAAAAGGGAGACCAAAGCTAAGCATACTCACCAATCACATAAACGAATACAAGCTACAAAAACCCCTAACTCATTACACCCACACGAAATAAGAAACTCCAAGGACACCAGAACGCATGCAACTAGGGTCAAACCACCAACTGGCTGTTCTAAGGTGGAAAGAACTTTTTTACTGCTGATATGTGAGCCTTCTTTATGACAAACCCTTTATCAGGATCTCCCAAATTAACTGTGACAGGGGTCAGGAAAGATAAAACGCGATAAGGACCATCAAAGGCAGGGCACAGCTTGCTCGAAAAGAAATCCACCTTCTTACTAAGATTTACTTTTCGACACACCACCAAGTCACCAGGAATAATATCCGACACCGACCTCCCTTGATTGTACTTCTTTCCCATGATGGCATGCGCTTTGTCCAACGCTTGTTGAGTCTTACTCCAAACTTCTTCCAGCTTTACACCAGATTCTTCAAAACAACCAGGAGAAATACCCCATAGACTTAGCAGGGGATGGGGGAGCTCCCTACCAAACATAATCATACTGGGCGTCCTTCCAGTTACCCCATGAGCCACGGAGTTCAGCGCGACATTCAGAGATGACAGCTCAGTGTCCCAACCCCTTTGCTTCTCATGGTGAAAGATGGTAAGAGCTGCCTTGATCGACTTGTTCACACGCTCCACCAAATTTGGGCATGGGTAGTACGGGCTGGTATGGACTTGTTTTGTTCCCCACCGAAAACACAAATTCTTAAGATTTACTGAAGTGAAATATGTCGCGTTATCGGAAATTAGCAACTCAGGGCTACCAAATATTCTCCACACTTCATTTTCAAGCTTCCCACAAATGGAGCTGGCTTTCATATCTCTGAGAGGTATTAAAATCACAAATCTAGAAAAACCATCCACAAGAATTAACAAACAGTTGTGTCCCTTACTAGATCGTGGCAGAGGACCAAACACATCGATGTATACCCTTTCCCAAACTCTTTTGGGTGTCTGTACGGAATACATTCCCACCTTGGAATTATGAGGTTGTTTTACAAATTGACAATCGGAACACCTCCTTACATACTCCTGGACCTCCTTTCCTAACCCTTCCCAGAAAAATTCCTGGCGGATCTTCATCTCAGTTTTCCTAGCTCCCATGTGGGCACCAACAGCCGAATCATGAAAATATCTAAGAATCATCCTACGTACACGTTGAGGTACCCAAACTCGTTTGTTCCCCTTCTTATCGACGTGATAGATGATCCCCTTAGAAATGACGAAGTTCTTGCACATCCCAGACTGGATCTTCTCACGGATCTCGTCACCTTCCTCATCTTCACTCTGCCATTTACCAATGTCAACAAAGGACTCAGGAATGTGTTGGATAATAGCCAATGGTTCATCGCCCACCTCTGTTTCTTCTCTTTCCTCTTTTCCTTCTAAATGAAATTCAGTTGGGTCGAACATACGTGAAAGTGTGTCCGCGATATAGTTTTCCTTCCCTTTCACATGTATAATCTTGAAACGGAACCGTGTAAGACGCATGATCCATCGCCCTAATTTACCAAGTTGGCGAGGATGAGAGAATAACCAAGTCAACGCCTGGTTATCTGTCATTAAGTCGAACTCTGCGTGCTCCAGATAACTAGCAAAACGTTCTACACCAAAAATACACCCCAGGGCCTCCTTCTCGTACGTACTGTACATCTGCTCCTGATGATTTAGAGCGCGACTCGCATATGCAATCGGCCTCATCTGCCCTTCCTGACCCTGCAACAACACAGCTCCCACTGCTAGACTACTGGCATCTACCTGCAATACAAATCGTTCATTGAAGTTGGGCAACTGGAGAACCGGTGGGTGTGAAATAGCATATTTCAAGTCCTGAAAGGCCCGTTCCTGCTCACTACCCCATTTGAAAGTAACATTCTTTCTTTTCAACATATTCAACGGGGCGCATCTTTCTGCATAGTTAGGAATAAATTTGGCAAAATAACCCAACATGCCTATGAACCTCATAACCCCTTTTAAGTTTTTGGGTTGGGGAAAATTAACTATGGGCCCAATTTTTTCCGGATCCATGATTAAATTCCCATTGGAAACCAGGAATCCAAGAAATTTGACCTGTTCACTAGCCCACACAATTTTTTTAGGATTAACAGTAAATCCTGCGCTGCGCAATTTCTCCAAAACTTTGCGCACGTGTACCAAATGCTCCTCAAAAGAATTTGAAAATATCAAAATATCATCAAGAAAAGAAACTACGAACTCGAACTGGTACTCCTCTAACAATACATGCAAAATCCTTGACAGGCATTGTCCCCCAAAATTGACCCCAAAGGGTACGCGTTCCCACTGAAAATGGCCCCATGGCGTTACAAATCCTGTGTACTTCTTGCTACTCTCCTCTAGAACACACTGATGGAAGGCCGAATTAAGATCAAATACAGTAAAGTATTTTCCACCACTCAGATATTGGAATAACACCTCTATATTTGGCATAGGAAAAGGGTCCACTTTTATCTTACGATTCAGCAGGCGATAATCGAGAACTAAGCGGTACTAACCAGGTTCCTTCTTTTTTACGAGGAAGGCAGGCGACGCATAAGGAGAAAGCGTACGCTGAATAATCCCTTGCTTTTCTAACTCCTTCACTATTTCCCTAAATGCTTGAAGCTTCGGGGGTGAACACTGATATGGGACGCATCTCACTGGTTCTTCATCACTCACTTTAATCTGATACGGCATCATCTCACATCTTCCTAACTTATCATTCAAAACGTCCCCAAATTCCTTCATCACTGCTTTCAACTTCTCCTGTTGCTCACCCGATAAATGATTCGTCTCCCCCTGTATGCCAGAACAAACCTCCATTTCCCTTTTTGACTTCCGCTCCAAAGGCACCACATACTCTTTTTGAAAACCAAACGTTAACTCTCGGTCACCACAATTCACAACCGCTCGGGTCTCCTCTAAAAAATCTAACCCTAACACCATATCGCAGATTAAATCAGGCAGGACCCAAAACTGTCTGGTCCACGCAAACTTACAAATTTTTAAATGTAACCTCATAGAAACCTTAACCTGAATACTGATGCCATTAGCCACCTGCAACCTAAAACCCTCCTTTACCTTCAACCGGTTCTTGAGTTCAGGATCCTCAGACACCAACTGATTTGCAAACTTCTGACTGATGAAGCTAGAATTGGCACCTGTGTCCACCAAAGCTTGTCTGATTTTCCCCGCTACCAGGGTATCAACCCAAAAACTGCTATTATTTTTTCCGGGACCCCTGTATTTGATAGTCGCTATTTGCCCTCCTTGATTGACATTGGTTTCGTCTGATCCCTTATTCATGATCTCAGTCCCCCCCGAACCCACCTTCTTACACTGACTGGAAATATGACCAACATTTCCACACTTGAAACACCGACTACCCTCGGAGAACTGGCTCCAACAATTTGAGGCAAAATGCCCCTGCTTGTGACACTTGAAACAAGTTACTGTCTTTTTCTTTTCTTTTAAAAGGTTGCTCGCACCCAGATGTTTATCACCTCTAACTTCTTTATGGGTATTTTTATGCTGCCCCCCCCCCCCCCTTCAATATTCACCTGATCTGCTAACTGTGCATGATAAACCCGGCAGGTATACACAAGGTTATCTACCTCTATGGCCCATGTGTTCAACTCCTCCAGGCACTTGGGACACTGCAGGAAAGAACATTGCTGCCTAATCTCAGGTGCCATGTTGTCCAGCACCAACTTAATAAACTGACCATCGGAATATTTTTTTCCCAATGCGGAAGCACATTCCTGTAAATTTTGAATAAACTCAACCATGCACTCCCCACGGCGCTGAAAACGTTTTAGTCAAGCTGCTTCAAAATCCTCCTTTTCTCTAGCAGGGCACAACAACACCCATAACTTCTCTTTGATAATTTCCTAATTATCACCCCGGGCTAAACCATCCAGTAACGCTTCAAGAACTACCCCAGTGCATTTGGGCAACAACCCCTGAATTAATTCTACTTCAGAGCGCAACAGATAACTACGTTTTATCTTATCGACTGCAACGATGAACTTAAGCAATGCCCTAGGCTCATACGAATTCAACTGCGGAACACTCTGTAATGATGACATAATCAGGGGAATCTTGTATTCAGCAACAGCTACCTGTCTAGCCTGACTTGCTTCAATATCCCCAGCCATCCTCTTATTTCCCTTTATGAAACCTACAAATTTTTTTCTCAAAACATCTAGAGTGTCACTGTCGTCAAATTCAATGGCCGCGGCTGTTAGGTTAACTTTCAGCTGTTCCTTAGACAATTCGTTAACCCACGCTGTAGGCATTTTAGATGGTTATCCTATCCCACCAAGTACACTCTAACATTCACCAAACTTAACCTAGGAAGCAGAGTGGCGCAGCCTGAGACCACCGTTATCTCCACTAACCACAGCGTTAAGCGGAAAGGGAGGTAGTAGGGCAGTCTGATGGAAAGAAAGAATCCTAGGTCGAAGTAAAGTGAATTTATTACCTGTACTGGTCCACAAAATTAATACTGTACTCATCAACAATTACATTGACCGCTTCCACAGCAAATTTACACTGATCACTAAATATTAGTTGGAACATTTATAATAGTAATCAATTATTAACTTTAATACTTCCATTACTTTTACCAAAAATAATAATGCACAAAAATATTAAGTGAAAGTATGGAGGGGTTGGAGATGGTAGTCGCAGGCCACACCACATGCCTCAGACTGAGTCAATGCCAACTCTCAGTTATTAATAACCAGACTCCAAATAAAGTACAGGTTATGCCAGCATAACTTTGCACTCCCCCCAAGAATACAAATATAATAAGATGCATACATAAACAGTACAGGCTGTATAAAATACTTGCAATAATAAATACTTCACAATATTAGTAAAACATCAAATAAAAATCACTATTACCACAAATAAGATCATGTACCAGCATGTATCTTAACAGAACTAATTTTAACATTACTTCCTTCAGATAAGCAAATCTTTAGCGTGTATACATAATAGAATATTAATTAACTTTTTTTTAAAAAAAATTGCTTCAGGTACATGTTATAACGAACGGTTAAATGTTAATAATACAAGGTAAGGCACTTTAAAATACACGCATACCTGCCTCATGATATAACTTCCTTTTCTCTACAAAAAAAAAAAAAAATAGGAACACATCCAAATGCCTACCATATGCACCATAGAAAAACCCATCAACAATATTTCACTCTGATTATTTACTTTTCCTCAATAAAAAAAAATTAACTTTCTCTCTAGTAGCACTCTCAAATTAAAGTATATATCTGTATCTTGCACCATATAGTCAAAGCTCACTTACAGCCAAACTTGAAAATGATAATAAATTGTACTAAAAATATAAATGGCTGACTGTGACACTTTTCATTTAACTTGTGGGTAGTCTTAGTAAGTTCACTCACATATTGTACTCCAAAATCGGGGAGGTGCTAAAACTAAGTGCCAAAAACTTACTTTGCTGCCCAACATCGCTCATCATGAGCAAAGGAAAACAGCTCAAATCCTCGTCGACAGTAAACGAAAACGCTTACATAAAGCAGGTCTCCAAAACATGCTTCAAAAAGGGCAACCTGGCCGAAAAACGCAGCAGTGTCAGACCAAGTGGAACTTCCTGGTTAAATGCGGTAACCGTCCACCACGATGAATTACATTAAACTCGTCACGTTTGCTGTAATCGTAAATGAAGTACAACCAGGCACCAACCCGTTTCACTGCAATAGCTAGCAGCACGAACTCGTCGCAAACACTATTCGTAAACTGTCATGCTTAATATTGCCATAGTATTCTCAGCAATATCTATTAGCATGCACTCGTCGCAAAAACCACTCGTAAATCGTATTGCTTAATACTGCCATAGTATACAGTGGCTCAACTGCGCTGGTTGAAGTTACATCCTCGACAGACCGCCCCAAAAACCGCAACAATTTCAATTACAACTCGCCATACCGACACAAACCTCACAAAAAAAAAATACTTCCCTAGCCCTACCAACAGCTGGCTACGGCAAACAAACATTTCTCCATCGTGGCGCTATCAGCGCGCCACATACAGAGACCTCCTACGACAAATCGGAGAACTACGAGGCAAGGCTAGTTCAAAACCACCTCACCAGAATGCGTAAGCATTCACATAACCAGCGCGGCCACAAAGAAAATAAATATGTGACGAGCGAAGCTAACGTCACAGCATGCAAAAAGGAACCAACCCACAATTTTGTTATATTTTATTTGAAAATAAAATAAAATAGTACAAGGTTGATTGTACTGTCGTTGCTTTTATTATATCAGTATTTATACTAGACCATTAAAATTATACCCACATTATGTTATCAATACGAGAATTACAATTTATAATTAACTTTAACTTCAAAATACTCAGAATAGGTTTCATGTGGGTTTGTTCCTTTTTGCATAACTACGTCCAATTGTCCAATAAATATAAAATTGCAGTATCATCTGCAAAAAAAAACTATCTGCCCCGTTATGTCTAAGTTACATAAATCATTTATATACATATCAGAAACAAAATTGGCCCAAGAACACTGCCTTGTGGGACTCCTATATTTATATATAGGGTGTCTCCTAATTTATTATTTACTTTGACTATATCTTGAAGGTAGAACAAATGTACTCCACTTCAGTTGATAGCAATTGCTTCATATATGAATAGTGCCTACCAAATAAGAAAAGATAAACATAATTTCTGAATGCCGTTGTTTTTTCCCAATTAGAATATACTCTAAGTGAGGGATGGTCAAGTAACGACAAGGTTTGTGCAGTGACCAGCTACGCAGACAGAACTCGCTATTGGACTGAACAAATAATTGATATCAAACAAGACAACACTTTCCTGCACACTTTCCATTGATATAGATGAGTTTAGGGTGTTTACTTGTATAGCTCTTGATTGTGTTTATGTCTTAGGCCGGGTCCATAACTATACCAATTTTCGCCGAACAGGATCGGCAAAAGTATTTTTGGAACAAATCAAAGATTTTTCCAGATAAATTTTACGTCGTTTGACGTATGTTGATGCTCCAGTAATACGGCTAAAAATGTGGAGGTTATAATTCTCAAACAACAGTTTGGTTTGCCAGTATCAGTTGTGTATTAGGCTTAAACAGTTGTGCTTAGAAATAACAATGGAATTAGACAAAATCTCCCACCTTTATGTCTTCTCTCTCTGTACATATCCTTGATCTAAGAGGTATGTCACACAAAAACATATAAGTGCCAATCTTTGTCCTTAATTCAGACTTCTAAACTCACTGGTAGGTTGGTAAGGACTAAGGGAATAAATATGGAATAAATTTTTGCTTGCGTTGGTACATCTATATTCTCGAAAATTTCCGCGCAAGCCCAACATTTTACACCGTGCGTCGTATTCGAAAATACCATGTAAGTAATCGATATTTGTAAATTTTTACATTTAAATCTAAACAAATATAAGACTTCAAAAATTGTTCGCAGTAATACTGAGTTTGGATTCTTATCCATGCATTTGTGCTTTGTGTGGTTCCAGTACCTCCAACAGTTAAAGTTATTTGCAAACCGTTCCTGAATATCGTTTCAATATTAACTAGGCACATAATAAGCATGAACAAACCAGATTAATTAAAAATTTGGGTTATTCGATTACCTTTTACCTGGTTTAAAAAATTTGCTTCTATAACATCAATTAAAAATAAAATTAATGCTAATTTTCGATATAAAATCACAGTATTTTATCGAAAAAGAAATTTAATGTAAACAAAAATAACTATAGCCATGAATAAACAAAGTTACAATATATTTATTGTAGTATTACAAACTATTATTTGGCAACTGGTGACCAAAAGAATAAGCTGTAAAAAAAAACATAACTATTTTTTATCGTGTAAGAAATACAGGTGGTTCCATCACCACACCCCCCCCCCCCCCCCCCCGGGGGAAGAACACTACAGGAGGTGCCGAGGAGTTGGCCACCAGGCGACTTCCTTTCGAGCAGCGAAAACGCGCGAGTCGTGCCTCGACTCAGAGGGAAAGCCGAGGCTGGCGTGACTCGGGCCAGCGTCACGCCAGCCCGCAGCGCCAAAACACCACTCGCAATCGCCAGGCCGCAGAGCCATCTCTCCCCTCGCACTCACCAAATCCACAGTGCCATCTTTACGCTCGCACTCGCCAGGCCCGCAAGCCAACTCTCCGCTCGGACTCGCCAGGCCCGCAGCGCCATTTCTTCCCTCGCACTCACCAAATCCACAGCATCATCTATCCGCTCGGACTCGACAAGCCCGCAGCGCCATTATTTCCCTCGCACTCATTAAATCCACAACGCTATCTCTTCACTTGAACTCGCCAGACCCGCAGTGCCATCTCTCCGCTCGGACTCGCCAGGCCCGCAGCGCCATTTCTTCCCTCGCACTCACCAAATACACAGCGTCATCTATCCGCTCGGACTCACCAGGCCCACAGCGCCATTATTTCCCTCGCACTCAACAAATCCACAGCGCTATCTCTTCACTTGAACTCGCCATACCCACAGTGCCATCTCTCCGCTCGGACTCGCCAGGCCCGCAGCGCCATTTCTTCCCTCGCACTCACCAAATCCACAGCATCATCTATCCGCTCGGACTCGCCAGGCCCACAGCGCCATTATTTCCGTCGCACTCAACAAATCCAAAGCGCTATCTCTTCACTTGAACTCGCCAGACCCGCAGTGCCATCTCTCCGCTCGCACTCACCAAATCCACAGCTCCATCTCTCCGCTCGGACTCGCCAGGCCCGCAGTGCCATTATTTTCCTCGCACTCACCAAATCCACAGCGCTATCTCTTCACTTGAACTCGCCAGGCCCGCAGTGCCATCTATCCGCTCGCACTCACCAAATCCACAGTGCTATCTCTCCGCTTGCACTCGCCAGGTCCGCAGCACCGTCTCTCTGCTCGCACTCGAAAGGCACGCAGCGCAACCTATACACTCGCAATCTCCAGGCCCGCAGCACCATTTCTCCCCTCGCACTCACGAAATACAAAGCGCTATCTCTCTGCATGGCACTCGACAGGCCCGCAGCACGATCTCTCGTCTCGCTCTCACCAAATCCACAGTGCTATCTCTCCGCATCGCACTCACCATGCCCACAGTGCCATCTCTCCGCTCGCACTCGATAGGACCGCAGCGCCATCTCTCCGCTCGCACTCGCCAGGCCCGCAGCACCATCTCGACCCCCGCACTCACCACATCCACAGTTCTATCTTCTTGCACGCACTCGCCAGGGCCGAAGCGCCATTTCTCCCCCCGCACTCACGAAATCCACAGTGCTATCTCTCCGCTCGCACTCGCCAGGCGCGCAGTGCCATCTCTCCGCTCGCAATCGCCAGGCCCGCAACGCCATCTCTCCGCTCGGACTCGCCAGGCCCGCAGCGCTATTTCTTCCCTCGCACTCACCAAATCCACAGCGCCATCTCTTCGCTCGGACTCGCCAGGCCCGCAGCGCCATTTCTTCCCTTGCACTCACCAAATCCACAGCGCTATCTCTCTGCTTGAACTCGCCAGGCCTGCAGTGCCATCTCTCCGCTCGCACTCACCAAATCCACAGCGCTATCTCTCCACTTGCACTCGTCAGGCCCGCAGCGCCATCTCACCACTCGCACTCACCAGGCCCGCAAGCCATCTCTGCGCTCGTACTATCCAGGCCCGCAGCACCATCTCTCCGCTCGCACTCGCCAGGCCCGCAGCTCCATCTCTCCACTAGCACTCGCTTTGCCTAAATGCCATCTCTCCCCCTCACTCGAAAGGCACGCAAGCTATCTCTCCGCTCGCACTCGCCAGGTTCGCAGCACCATCTCCCCGCTCGCAATCGCCAGGCCCGCAGCACCATTTCTCCCCTCGCATTCACGAAATACAAAGCACTATCTATCCGCATCGCACTCGCCAAGACCGCAGCGTCAACTCTCCTCTCGCACTCACCAAATCCACAGCACTATCTCTCCAAATCGCACTCACCTGGCCCACTGAGCCATCTCTCCGCTCACACTCGCTATGCCTCCATGCCATCTCTCCCTCTCACTCACCATATCCACAGCGCTATCTCTCCGCTCGCAATCGCCAGGCCCGCAGCGCAACCTATCAGCATGCACTCGCCAGGCCCGCAGCGCCATCTATCCCCTCGCACTCGCCAGGCCCGCAGCACCATCTCTCCTCTCGCACTCACCAAATCAACAGCGCTATCTCTCCGCATCACAATCACCAGGCCCGCAGCGCCATATCTCCGCTCGCACTCGCTAGACCTGCAGCGCCATCTCTCCGCTCGCACTCGCCATGCCCGCAGCACCATCTCTCCACTCGCATTCGTCAGGCCCGCAGCGCCATCTCTCCACTCGCACTCGCCAAATCCACAGCACTATCTCTCTTCTCGCACTCGCTAAGCCCGCAGTGCCATCACACCGCATGAACTCGCCAGGCACGCAGCACAATCTCTCCGCTCTCACTTGCCAGACCCGCAGCACCATCTCTCCGCTCTCACTCGCCAGGCCCGCAGTGCCATCTCTCCACTCGCACACGCCAGAACGCTGCGCCATTTCTCCCCTCCTTCTCGGCAGGCTCGCAGCGTCATTTCTCCCCTCGCACTCACAAAATCCACAGAGCTATCTCTCCGCATCGCACTCGCCAGGCCCGCAGCGCCATCTCTCATCTCGCACTAACCAAATCCACCACACTATCTCTCTGCTCGCACTCGCCAGGCCCGTAGCGTCATATTTCCCTCGCACTTACATAATCCACAGCGCTATCTCTCCGCTCACACTCGCCAGGCCCCCAATCCCATCTCTTCGCTCGCACTCACCAGGCCCGCAGCGCCTTCTCTCCGCTCGCACTTGCCAGGCACGCAGCGCCATCTCTCCGCTCGCACTCGCCAGGCACGCAACGTCATTTCTCCCCTCGCACTCACGAAATCCGCAGCGCTATCTCTCCGCATCGCACTCGCCAGGCCCGCAGCGCCATCTCTCTTCTCTCACTCACCAAATTCACCGCACTATCTCTCCGCATCGCACAAACCCGGCTCGCAGCTCCATCACTCCGCTCGCACTCGCTAGGCCTGCAGCGCCATCTCTCCGCTCGCATTCGCCAGGCCCGCAGCACCATTTCTCCCCTCGCACTCGCCAAATCCACAGCGCTATCTCTCCGCTTGCACTGGACAGGCCCGCAGCGCCATATCACCGCACGCACTCGCCAGGCCCGTAGCGCCATCACTCCGCTCGCACTCGCCAGGCCTGCAGCGACATCTCTCCGTTCACACTCACCAAATCCACCGCGCTATCTCTCCGCATCGCATTCGCTAGGCCCTCAGCACCATCCCTTTGCACGCACACGCCAGGCCCGCAGCGCCATCACTCCACTCGCACTCGCCAGGCCTGCAGCGACATCTCTCTGCTCACACTCGCCAGGTCCGCAACGCCATTTCTCCGCTCACACTCGCCAGGCCCGCAATGCCATCTTGTAACCCCCTCTTTTGCTTGACCGGGCCAGAAAACACTAATAGGGACCAAGCAGAAGGCTGGATCACAATAATTATAAACCCAGGCTGATGGTATTAGTTTATAATATTCAGTTCCAAAAGAAAATATATACACAGTAATTATTCCACATCAGAAGAAGGCCTTACTGCAGTTACAGACTCCAACAATCTTAAAATCATATAAAAAAGAATAATCAATGGGGTCAAGGTCTCTACAGGCTGTTCCCCTCCAATAAAACCTCCAGCCTCACAAATTATGGAATCACCTGCCCCCGTCGTCCAGTGCACCGGTTACACCAGACCACTTAACCCCACTTAAAATCTTATTATATATATATATATATATATATATATATATATATATATATATAGCAAAATAGAATAAGTAAACCATCAATTTTAAAATATTTAAATATTTAAATTACTTGTTCAGGTACTATTACACACATCAATATCATACACATTAGATCACTGGCCTATTCACAATCATAAATACATTTTTAGCACCGAGATAGAGTTACTGAGTATTTAAGAATGTACCTGCACTTCTGCTAAAACAAATTATAATAAAACACCTATTTTTATAAAATGCTTCAAGCTGGACTGGCAATAAAATCTATAACTACTATGTACCTTGTAATCTCAATATAATACCACAAAACATTTCTAAAATTAATAATCACCTAACAAATATTATAGTTATACCTTACCAAAAACAAAAGTTTCTTCAGTTCACTAATTCCGTTTCGAATTTACTTTATGAAGATAAACCAGGTGAGCACCAATATATATAATAAAAATAATTTAAATTCCAACGGCACAAAATCAACTTTACTTTAGCAGAAAAGGAAGAATTTTTAACAAACTACTCATCCTATTTGTGTGGCAAACCTGACTAAGCCTCAGCATTTCCTAGTCGCCGGAATTTACAGCCGAATAGTTAGTCGGCACCAAAAAAAAAAAGCACAACGAAAGAAAAGCGACACAACATAGCGATCAATCAGAGCATAACTCCACGAGACAAAAAAAAATATTAAATCTGAGGAAAACCTACACATGCCTGGACTCCTAATTAAGAGAGAAATAAATCTTCGATAGATCCACAAAATTTTCCCCTAGCAATTTACAGAAGTGTCGGAGGAGCGGCCCTATTCTCTCCAGCCGCTGACGTGCCTTGAAGTCACCGCGCTGACATCACTGCTGCACTGACTTCAGAAAAACTTCTTTTCGTAGACTCCAGCTTCTACTTCATTATCCAAGCAGGTAGAACACGACATCCTCGTAGCAGCACTCTTCATATCTTCATGCGCCATGAAAAACTCTCTCTGCAGTAAACTTCCTTGTTGTCCTCGGCAAAAAATATTATTACAACTTGTGGCACCCCGACGTGTAGATTTATGAGAACAAAACGTTTTATTCTCGTGATCAGTCCAATACTCCGACGCAGTTCGGCTTCATTTCTTTCTCCACTTGCTTACTCATCGTCACAATCTCTCGTGAAACTAATGCTGATTCAATTCATAACTCTCGTTAGCTAATCGATGAAAGGTGAGCCTCTATTCCATTGTACTCTTGTCTCGGGCGCGCAGCTAAATTTTTATTTTTGTTAACGTTTCATTATTTGTTGCGGAAGCTTCCTCACAGTTAACCGCATTTTACTCCTCCTCCAACCCTTCTCTTCAGTAGGTACGAAATTCCTCGTATTGCGACTCGTATCAACTCACTACACCAGCTGTCTCCTACCAACTCCTCACACACGCCCACTCCTGCCAATACCTTCACCCAAGCGCTAAATTCCCTCGCGTACCAACAGCACAAAAAAAACACACCAGTTCGCAACGCCGCGCGACAAAAACCAGCAACTAACTCAGATCGCCACGCGCGCTTTCACACAGATAGCGTGCAGGATTTGCGCCCGCGCCTCGATCACACACACAGCCTGAGCAAACACAACGTGGCACTCGAAAGAGTGTCGTAGCCACCCCTCCTAAACACTCCCCCCGGCAGACAACATACAGACCAAAACCGAAGAGAATGACGATAGCAGAACCGCCAAACTCCTGGGGGAAAACTAAATCACCAAGACAATACCAACGATTACAACAAGAAACAACATCCCCAACAAACGAAAAGGATCTTACCCAACTAAGGAAAAACCCAAGAATAAAATTCAAACACTTTCAAGCCCACCAAGAAACTGACAAGACACCATAAGGCACGATTCCTCTAAAACCCACCAGACAGAACCTCTAAGATGGTATAAACTTCTTAACAGCTGAAATATGAGCCTTCTTCACTGAATGCCCTTTCTCCGGATCGCCAAGGTTGACCGTGACAGGAGTCAGAAAAGATAGCACACGAAAAGGACCCTCATATGCTGGACTCAATTTGATAGAAATGAAATCTACTTTCTTACTCAAGACGACTTTCCGACACACCACCAGATCACCTTTCTTGATGTCCGAGTCAATCCTTTGCTTGTTGTATCTTCTCGCCATCACAGTGTGTGCTTTCTCTAACGCCTTTTCTGTTTCCAACCAAACCTCCTCCAACTTTTTCCCAGTGCTCTCGAAACAACCTGGTGGTATTCCCCACATACTCAGTAAGGGATGCGGCAACTCACGCCCAAACATGATCATGCTAGGATATTTACCAGTAACTCCATGTACTACAGAATTCAAGGCAACATTGAGTGAAGGATGTTCAGTATCCCAACCTCTTTGATTTTGATGATGGAAAATCGTCAATGCAACCTTTACCGATTTGTTTACCCGTTCGACCAAATTGGGGCATGGATAATATGGACTCGTATGCACTTGCTTGATGCCCCACTGGAAGCACATGTTTTTCATGGTGATGGACGTGAAGTAGGTGGCATTATCAGAAATTTATAACTCAGGACTCCCAAAAATCTTCTAAACTTCATTCTCTAGCTTCGAGCTTACTGAAGTCGCCTTCATGTCTCGGAGCGGGAGTAGAAAAACAAACCGTGAAAAGGCATCCACCAATATTAATATGCAATTCATCCCCCGGCTCGATCTAGGCAAAGGTCCAAATATATCAATAAACACCCGCACCCATATCCTTTGTGGTGTCTGGACAGAGTACGCTCCCACTTTGGTATTCTTAGGTTGCTTTGCGAGTTGGCACTCCTTACATTTCCTGACGTAATTTCTCACATCTTCATGTAGGTTGTCCCAAAAAAATTCTTGTCTAATTTTACTTTCCGTTTTTTCTATTCCCATGTGAGCTCCCACAGTACAATCATGGAAATACCGCAACCACATTTCTCGTACCGCTTTTGGTACCCAAACACTTTTTTTCCCTTTACGATTGACTTTATGAATGATATTCTTAAGCAATACGAAGTCCTTACAACTTCCTCCCACGACCTTGTCTCTGAGTTCTTGACCCTCCTCATCATCTTGCTGCCATCTTTCAATGTTGATGAAGGATTCAGGAATGGTGTTGATGGCCAAAACAAATTCTTCTTCTTTTTCTCCTTCCTCTTTCTTCTCTACCTCGAATTCCCCAGGTTCATACATTCTTGATATGGCATCTGCCACCCCATTATTACAGCCTTTAATATGAGAGATATTAAACCTGAACCTTGACAATCGCATTATCCAACGGCCGACTTTACCTAACTGTCTCGGGTGAGAGAAAAGCCAGGTGAGTGCCTGATTATCCGTAAGCAGATTAAACTCGGCATGTTCCAGGTAGTTAGCAAACCGCTCCATACCAAAAATACAAGCTAAAGCCTCTTTCTCATAGGTGCTATACATTTGTTCACACTGTGTAAGCGCCCTTCCCGCATAAGCTACAGGCCTCATGTTCCCTTCATCTCCCTGTAACAGCACTGCCCCTAAGGCTAAACTGCTAGCATCAACTTGAAGGGTGAAAGGCTTCTGAAAATCTGGTAAACGAAGAATAGGGGGATGAGAGATGGCATACTTCAGATCTTCAAAGGCATTCTTCTGCTCATTTCCCCAAACAAATTCTACATCTTTCTTCTTGAGCTTATTCAACGGCGCACAACGCTCAGCATAGTTAGGAATGAACATCGAGAAATATCCCAACATGCAAAGAAACCGCATGACTCCTTTAACATTCTTGGGAGCTGGGAAATTCACGATTGGGGCAATTTTCTCTGGATCCATAACCAAATTTCCATCCGCTACCAAAAATCCCAAAAACTTGACCTGTTGTTTAGCCCACACCACCTTGTCTGGATTGACGGTGAACCCAGCGAAACGCCCACTCCTGCCAATACCTTCACCCAAGCGCTAAATTCCCTCGCGTACGAACAGCACAAAAAAAACACACCAGATCGCAACCCCGCTCGACAAAACCAGCAACTAACTCAGATCGCCGCGTGCGCTTTCACACAGATAGCATGCACGATTTGCGCCCGCGCCTCGATCACACACACAGCCTGAGCAAACACAACGTGGCACTCGAAAGAGTGTTACAATCTCTTCGCTCGCTCTATACAGGCCCACAGCGCCATCTCTCCGCTCGCACCCGCCGAGCCCGCAGCATCCTCTCTCTGCTCGCACTCACCAGGCCCGCAGCGCCATCACTCCGCTCGTACTCGTCAGGCCCACAGCGCAAACTTTCCGCTCGAACTCGCCAGGCCCGCAGGGCCATATCTCCCCTTGCACTCACGTAATGCACAGCTCTCTCTCTCCGCATCGCACTCGCCAGGCCCGCAGCGCTATCTCTCTGCTCACACTCGCCAGGCCCGCTTCGCCATCTCTCCGCTCGCACCCGCCAGGCCCGCAGCATCCTCTCTCTGCTCGCACTCACCAGGCCCGCAGCGCCATCTCTCCGCTCGCACCTGCCAGGCCCGCAGCATCCTCTCTCTGCTCGCACTCACCAGGCCCGCAGCGTCATTTCGCCCCTCGCACTCACGAAATCCACAGCACCATCTCTCCGCTCGCACTCGCCGGGCTCGCAATTCCAAAACATCGCTCGCACTTGCCAGGCCCGCAGCGTTATTTCTCCCCTCGCACTCACGAAATCCACAGCGCTATCTCTCCGCATCGCACTCGCCAGGCGCGTGGCACAATCTCTCCCCTCGCACTCGCTAGGCCTGCAGCGCCATCTCTCCGCTCGCACTCGTCAGGCCCGCAGCGCAATCTCTCCGCTCGCACTCGCCAGGCCCGCAGCGCCATCTCTCCGCACGCACTCACCAGGCCCGCAGCGCCATCTCTCCGCTCGCACTAGCCAGGCCCGCAGTGCCAACTCTCCGCTCGCACTCGCCCTGCCCGCGGCGCCATCTCTCCGCTTGCACTTGCCAGGCCCGCAGTGCTATCTCTCCGCTCACACTCGCCATGCCCGCGGCGCCATCTCTCCGCTTGCACTTGCCAGGCCCGCAGTGCTAACTCTCCGCTCGCACTTGCCAGGCCCGCAGTGCTATCTCTCCGCTTGCACTCGCAAGGCCCGCAGCGCAATCTCTACGCTCGCACTCTTCAGGCCCGCAGCGCCATTTCTCCCCTTGCACTCACGAAATTCACAGTGCTATTTCTCCGCTCGCACTCGCCAGGCAGCAGCGTCATCTCTCCGCTCGTACTTGCCAGGCCCGCAGCGCTATCTCTCCGCTCGCACTTGCCAGGCCCGCAGTGCTATCTCTCCGCTTGCACTCGCAAGGCCCGCAGCGCAATCTCTACGCTCGCACTCGTCAGGCCCGCAGCGCCATTTCTCCCCTTGCACTCACGAAATTCACAGTGCTATTTCTCCGCTCGCACTCGCCAGGCTGCAGCGTCATCTCTCCACTCGTACTTGCCAGGTCCGCAGCGCTATCTCTCCGCTCGCACTTACCAGGCCTGCAGCACCATCTCACCGCTCGCACTCGCAAGGCCCGCAGCGCCATCTCTCCGCTCGCACTCGCCAGGCCTGCAGCGCCATCTCACCGCTCGCACTCGCCAGGCCCGCAGCGCCATCTCTCCACTGGCACTCGCCAGGCCCGCAGCGTAATTTCTCCCCTCGCACTCACGAAATCCACAGCGCTATATCTCCGCATCGCACTCGTCAGGCCCGCATCGTCATCTCTTCTCTCGCACTCACCAAATCCACAGTGCTATCTCTCCGCTCGCACTCACCAGGCCCGCAGCTCCATCTCTCATCTCTCCGCTCGCACTCGCCAGGCCCGCAGCACCATCTCTCCCCCCGCTCTCACCAAATCCACAGCTCTATCTCTCCTCTCGCACTCGCTAGGCCCGCAGCGCCATCTCTCCGCTCGTACTCGCCATGCCCGCAGCACCATATCTCCGCTCTCACTCGCCAGGCCCGCAGTGCCATCTCTCCGCTCGCACACGCCAGGCCGCTGCGCCATTTCTCTACTGGCATACGCCCGGCCACTGCGCCATCTTTATGCTCAGACTCACCCGGCACACAGCGCCATCCTTCAGCACGCACTCGGCAGTCCTCAGCGCCTTCTCTCCGCTCGCACACGCCAGGCTGCTGCGCCATCTCTCCCCTCGTATTCACTACATCCACAACGCCATCTCTCCGCTAGCACTCGCCAGGGCGTAATCTTAATTTTTATTTTTATTTTATATTGAAATCCTAACCACGCTATGTCTTTTTTTAAAGTTTAATTAAATTAATTATTTGTAACCCTTTTTAGCACGATGCTTTATCGGAGTGTCCCTTGTACTAGGCGGTTTTGCTTACGAATGCTCTTGGGTCTACCAAGCCACCCATAATCCGTGCTCCAGAACGGCCTGTACAACACCTCCTCGCAATACGAGCATTGCGCCCTCGAAGATATGGCTGTCCATCTGTGGCGCCTGCTGCAAGCATTCCGACAACCATTGCCACCGCGATCCATTAGTAGGTCATAGGCGTACTTGTAGGTTTTACTGGGTCAGTCACCACGTTTCTGTGAGAGTGTAAGTGGAGGTCGGATATCGGCTGGAAGGCGGTGGGACCACACAGCGGCGATTGATGGCCGGACATTGGACCTCTGCTGACATCCACAGCGCCCGGGCGTCCCTAAAAGTGTCTGTAGCTCGTCACTCGCTCGTGCAGCTTTGCGGCTGGATTTAAAGTGTTTTTTTTTATATCTTCTACACCTTCACCATTTTAAAGTATTTTGAATGTTACTGACCTTACATAATCAAGTCACAGTTTGCCTAAGTATACTGCTAAAACTTACCCTCCCGAAAAAAAGTGAATAACTAACTTTTGCTGAATTTATAATTATGTAACACTTTAAACTAGCCAATCTTGTTCTTTTACGTCAACAATAAAAATAATTCAAAGAACCAATAATACAGATTTTTCGGGCATCTTGTTACTTCACCATTGCCACAATATGTCATCAAAAATTGTACTTGACCTAATTTTTCTTTATCTACAGAATTCTGAGGGTTTCGAGTGTACTTAAGATGATATAATTATTGTTAATAAATTAAAACTTTATCATAAAACAGGCATCATCAGTGCTTTTGAAACATAATAGTTTTAGTAAAATATAACATTTTATTATTTTTGCCAGTACACCACAAAAATATAACTTCAACAGCTAATAGAGCATATAAATGGTGAGTCTGAATTCAATTGAAAAACTTCTGCTGTAGTTTCATCACGACAAAACCAGTTGAAAATATCTATACGGCTGTTACGTATGCACGGCATACGTACATTGATGACGCCAGCGCGGCGCCTAATTGTCTTAAGTGTTACCCAATGCTGGTGTACGTCTTTGAAGCTGGGGCAGAATATAACTTTTGTTTATATAATAAATAAATAATTTAAGATAGATCACTGATCGTGTGGATTATGTTTAGTTGAATGAAGTTTTCAGACCACCACGAATTTTGTGGCTGTGTAAATATTAATTTATTGAAAAAGTTGGGGTAACACATTTGTTTTCCACTTATTTTTGTGGCGTGTTTCGATCCCGAATTATTAAAATAATATAATTCTGACAGTGTCACAAAATTCGTGGTGGTTGTAGAACTATATTTAGTTTATAATTATGGCACTCAGCATTCAATATTATAAACCTATCTATAATATAAAAATGAATCGCAAAATGTGTTGGTAAGCGAATAACTCAACAACGCCTAGACCAAATTGGCCAATTTTTTTTTTTTAATGTTCGTTGAAGTTCAAAGATGGTTTTTACCGCGGGAAAAATTCAAATAATTGCCGGAAAACCCTAAAACCAGCCCTTTTCTTTTTCCCATACAAACGTTTTCTAACTAAAACGAGCTTTATTGATATTGTATAAAGTTCATATTGAATTACAAGCACTCACTGTTGTTTAAACAATGTAGGTATGTTCCTAACGTCAAAGAGTCAATTTGCACTATATTACCTCTGTACAAAGTTCAATCATATCTATCAAAACAGTGTGCGTTAGAGCACAGATAAAAAAAAATAAAATAAACCGAAATCGAATAGTTCAATTTGGTCGGCTTCGCGATAATATTTCATTTGTTTTACTTTAAAATGCATCAGTTTTCAAGTCATTACATCAGTCCAACAAAACCAGCGTTACCAAAAGTGTTTCATAAGTTTAAGTTTTTATTATTTCATTTCCCTATTTTAAATACGGCTTTTAGGATTTGACTCCAAGTCATATCAAATTTAAAAAAAATTGAAACAACAACAAACTGTCAATGTCAGTGTTTTTTTTTTTTTTTTTTTTGGATTTTAGGTTACCTACCCTAATGAGTTTGCTTTTATCGACTGATACACGAAACAAATTCTTAACCTATATAGTATTTTGTGCAGTGTTTATTTACCTATGATCGCTAATTATTGCATGTGACAAAATAATCTATAATATAGATATGCCTCCTATAAGACGAAGCAATTTAGTAAGAAGAACCCGAAATGCTACAAACCAAGCCAATTACCGATCTAATCATGCTGCACAATAACATAACGGCCGAAATGAACGTGAAAGAATTCGGATATCACAAACGCGTGAAGCGCAAGCGCGAAATTCAACTAATAATCGCGCAAGTTTGAATCGAGCTGCTTTCAGGTACGATGTGTCAATTGACTACAGTAACTATCAATGTGTTGCTATTGGTTCCATGAACTCGGTTTGCTCACATTGTAAGGCATTGAAATATAAAAACTAAGCTAATGGATTGTTTTGCGCAAATGGTAAAGTGGAATTGATACCATTGGAACCACCACCAGAGCCATTGTACTCATTGGTTTCAGGAATAGGAACAGATGCCATACACTTTTTGACAAATATTCAACAATATAACAATTGCTTTCAAATGACTTCATTTGGTTCAACAAATGTAGTTCAGGAAAATTTTATGCCAACTTTCAAGGTATGTATTATATCAATTAATCATAATTATTTTAGCGAACAATATGTTCTGTCACCTATGTTAAGATGTGTCACTAATCATAATCATCACTTAGTCATCATATTATTTGTTGATTCATTTTTAGCAACACATTTATTATTTTGAAACACAATATAATTATTTGATGATATATATTAGTTACAACTAATTAGGAGACAGATATAATTTTTAAGAAAAAAAAAATTTAAGTTTCATCACTGATAATCCTTAAATTTATACCCCACATTGATTATTTATTTTATTTTATAGTGTTTGGTGCAAAAATAATATTTTTTTTTTTAATTTACAGATACAAGGCCAAATATATCACAGAGCCGGTTCACTGTTACCAGTGTCAGATAGCAACTACAAATTCCTGCAAATTTATTTCATGGGAAATTCAGCACAATAAATTAATATGCGTTGTGCACATAACAATTTAGTAAAGAGGTATATTGTAGAACAATTACAAACTTTATTTCATGAACACAATCAATTGATTATATTGTTTAAAACTGCCCTGGATCTGATGCCATCAGATAATCACAAAATTGTAATCAGAGCTGATAAAACACCTGCGGGTCAACATGCAAGACGTTTTAATGCACCAACTATTGATGAAGTTGCTATCGTTGTAGTTGGAGAAAACTTGGAATCCCGTGATATTGTTTTACATCGTCGGAATGATCAATTACAACGTATAAAAGAAACACACCGCTCATATGATGCACTGCAATATCCCATTATATTTTGGCAAGGTGAAGATGGCTATGATTTCTCAATAAATATGATAAATCCCATTACAGGTAATTAAAATATTAGTTTAGCTATGTCGATAATATCTTAGTAACTATATTATGTATTTTAATTTTATATTTCAACAATGTTAATTAAACAAAATCTATTTACAGGTTCCGAAACGAACAAAAAAGTCAGATCAATGAACTATTATTCATACCGCCTAATGATTCGGGAAAACGAAGACAATCACATATTAAAATGTCGGCGATTATATCACAAATATATTGTTGACATGTATGTTAAAATTGAAACGGAGAGATTAACATTCATTAGGTTGAATCAGACCAAACTCCGATCTGAAGAGTATATTCACCTTCGAGATGCGATTAAAACTGATGGAAATGCACAGAATGTTGGTCGGATGACTATTCTTCCAGCGGAAGCCCTCGACATATTCATGAATATGCTCAAGATGCCATGTCGTATGTTCGTCATTATGGTACAGCAGATTTGTTCATCACATTTACATGCAATCCACAATGGATAGAAATCAAGCAGGAGTTATTCCCTGGGCAATCACCCATTGATCGTCATGATATTACAGCAAGAGTCTTTAGACAAAAATTGAAATCTTTAATGGATTTCATCGTAAAACATTATGTGTTTGGTGAGACACGCTGATGGATGTATTCTGTGGAGTGGCAGAAACGAGGATTGCCACATGCACACATTCTGATTTGGTTGGTTGAAAAGATAAGGCCAAATGAAGTTGATGCAGTGATATCAGCAGAAATCCCTAATGTACAAGTAGATCCTGGATTGCATGAGGTAGTTATCAAATATATTATACATGGTCCCTGTGAAACTCTTAATCAAAATTCACCATGTATGATGGATGGTAAATGTTCAAAACGATATCCACGGACATTAATATCAGAAACAATTACTGGTAATGACGGTTATCCACTGTATCGTCGACGATCGACAGCAGACAATGGAAGATCAACAATTGTCAAATTAAATCAACAAGATATTGAAATAGATAATCGTTGGATTGTCCCATATTCACCCATTTTATCAAAAACCTTCAAAGCACACATCAACGTTGAATCTTGCCATTCAGTGAAATCTATTTAATACATTTGCAAATATGTAACCAAAGGAAGTGATATGGCTGTGATTGGAATTGGTGGAGAGAATTCCAATGATGAAGTTACACAATACCAAATGGGCCGCTATGTTAGTAGTAATGAAGCAGTATGGCGCATATTTTCTTTTCCTATTCATGAGAGGCACCCTTCTGTTGTTCACTTAGCTGTGCATTTAGAAAATGGACAAAGAGTGTATTTTACAGCACATAACGCAGTACAAAGAGCTGCTCAGCCACCATCTACTACATTAACCAGTTTTTTTGAGACATGCCAAAACGATTATTTTGCACAAACATTGCTATATTCTGAAATGCCAAAATATAATACTTGGAATAATTCCTCAAGGAGATTTATAAGACGGAAACTAAGGAAACAAGTTCAAGGATACCCAGATGTGTATTCCACCGATGCCATTGGTCGAATTTATTCAGTACATCCAAGCAATGATGAATGTTTTTTTTACGACTACTATTAGTCAATGTACGTGGCCCAACATCATTCCAACATTTACGAACTGTTCATGGTGAATTGTGTGGATCTTACAGGGAAGCCTGTCAACATTTGCAATTGCTAGAAATTGACGCTCATTGAGATAAAACTCTCAATGATGCTGTAATATCATCACACGCTCATCAAATAAGAACATTGTTTTCTATAATCTTATCTACATGCTTTCCATCAAACCCAATTGATTTGTGGATCAAGTGCAAAGATAATATGTGTGATGATATTTTGTATCAAATGCGAAATAGAATGGGAAATCCAAATATACAAATCAGTGAAGAAATTTACAACGAAGCATTGATTTCAATTGAGGACATGTGCTTGATGATGTCAAACAAACTATTAATTCAATTAGGCCTGGCCGCGCCCAATCGTACAATGCATGATGCTTTTAACCAAGAGTTGAATCGAGAAAAAATGTATGATCTCAACACTTTAAAATAATTAATTCAAACGAACCTTCCACTGTTGAATGAACAACAGAAGTATGTATTTGATAATCTTATGAAAGTAATAAATGATGAAACTGGAGGGATATACTTCTTAGATGCACCTGCTGGTACAGGAGAAACTTTTTTGATTTCATTAATATTAGCAACGATTCGCTCACAAAATAAAATTGCACTTGCACTCGCTTCGTCGGGAATCGCAGCAACTTTGCTTGAAGGTGGTCGAACAGCCCATTCAGCATTAAAATTGCCATTAAATATGCAAAACAATGAAACTCCTACCTGCAACATTTCTAAGAACTCTGCAATGGCAAAGGTCTTGCAGCAATGTAAATTAATTTTTTGGGATGAATGCACGATGGCACATAAAAAATCTTTGGAGGCTTTAGACAGAACATTAAAAGATATACTGAGCAATTATAACCAATTTGGTGGTGCTATGATTTTATTAGCAGGAGATTTTCGTCAAACTGACGCCCCCGTAAGCCCCAAGGGAGCGCCGCAAACCGCGAACAACTGCCGGGAATTACCTGGTATAGTGTATCGCCATCCGACATATCAGAAAAATAGTTTACGGCACACAGTTCACCAAACCTCTCGGCATTCAACAAGGGTATAAAAAAATTCAGGGCTTAATTTAAACAGCGAAAGAAAGGGATTTGCTTGAGAAAGCACAACTTTTGTGGCAAGTACGACAAAACATTATTTATTAATCTGAACCTCTGAAATCAAACTATTACAAGCATTAAAAGAATATAAGCATTCGCCGGTACATATTAACTAAATCGGGCCCGATGCTATAAACTATATATATATATTCATACCCAGCACATGATAAGGAAATATAAAAATACCCTAAACTTAACATCAGTTACAATAGACACCTTATAGTGATTTAAAATCTCTGATAAACCAAGTTCAAGCTAGTTAACACCTTCCTTGTTACGTGACATGCTCAAGTGTTCGGGGGACGGGTACCCTTAAAACGTTCAACGCGAGTCTCTACCATTTGAATTTCATCATAAGTTTCAATTATTTACTTCACGTGTCCATATCATAAAGTTGTTAAATGTAGCTGGGGAAAAACAGACCTCCGACGTAAAATAACACTCTCAGGCTTGACGTAATTATTTCTGCCACCAATCTCTTGCAGCATAACCCCGTTGCACAAGGGGAATCACAAGGGAAGTCACTCACGTATCGGCTCGTCGTCTCCGTTGGATTAGCGAATCCTCGCTAAACCCCACTGGTCCTCAGGCCAGTCGGTGCTGACGGCTATACTAGCCGGAAGGAGCCTCGTTCCGCCGCGATAGTACCGCGACTCTCCTCTTGACGAGCTTTTCAGTTACTCTTGCACACAGATACTAACGAGTTATTTTGCTGCCCAAGCCGGCCCCACACTCGCAAAAGTCATTTTTTTGCGAGGCCGCTTACGCGGACCACCTCACACACCGGCCCGTCGTCCAGAACAGCTGATCGCCTGCCTCCCCTCCCCTCCTTCAAAAAAAGGGAGGGGAAAAAGTCTGTCTCCCTCGCGCGCATGCGCGCTGTGCTCGTGATTTGTTTCACTTTACCCCGATCACCACTTGTCCAACTTTGCTATGTCGCATTAATAATTAAAATAGTTTTATACAAATGCAAATATATAACTACATTATAAATATAACTAATAAACACAATTATTTAATGATATTCTCACTAACTGTTTCCAGGTGCTCTCGGGCGACACTAGCGCTGAAAAACGTTACCCATATTTCAAAAATACCGCCGTACGGATAACACCAATACTCAAATAAACTATACTAAAGGAAAACTATAATATAAACTTCCTTTTAATTTCCTTGTAAAACGGTACCCTGAGAAAAGGGGTACAAAACATTGCCCGTGATTCCACGATCAACACCAGCTGATGAACTCAATGCATGTCTAAAGTCCTCCAATTTGTGGAAACATGTCAAAGTACTTCATTTAAGCAAGAATATGCGTGTCGAGTTGCAAAATGACCAATCTGGAAACATATTCTCTAAACAACTCATTGACATTGGTAATGGCAAATTTCCTATAGACATGTTGACTGGCTGCATTAACATTCCTCCAAGTTTTTGTCAGTTAACTCGATCAAAAGATGTACTTATTCAGAAGGTGTTTCCAGATGTTTCTCAAAATTACAGAAACCATGATTGGTTGAGCGAACGAGCTATATTGGCTGCAAAAAACATAGATGTAAATGAATTAAATTTAGAAGTACAAGAACAAATTACAGGCGAATCGAGGATATATAAATCAGTTTATTCCGCTACTAACCAAGATGATGTAGTGAAATATCCACCAGAATTTTTAAACTCGCTGGATTTGCCAGGATTGCCACCTCACAATCTTCAATTAAAGGTTGGATCGGTTGTTATAATGTTGCGAAATATCAACCAACCGCGTCTTTGCAACGGCACACGGTTAGCAATAAAAAAAATTACTAAACAACGTGATAGAAGCAACTATACTGAAAGGAAAATATAAAGGAGAGGACTTTATCATACCTCGCATCCCAATGATTCCGAATGATGTGCCGTTTGACTTTAAACGACTACAGTTTCCAGTTCGGCTTGCTTTTTCTATGACCATAAACAAGTCCCAGGGGCAATCATTAAGTGTTTGTGGTATTAATCTGGAAAACCCATGTTTCTCACATGGTCAATTGTATGTTGCCTGTTCCCGTGTTGGAAAACCATCAGATGTGTTTGTCTATGCGCCAGATAATCAAACAAACAACATCGTATATCACAAAACACTACAATGAAAATAAAACTTATTATGTTTCACATGATTAACAATACAGTGATTACTTATTTTTAAATGCTTATATATGTTTTATTTGATTATATATCTTATTCACAACGCCCTTTCACCAGGGTGACGGTTCTGTTCAGGAGAATTTTTTGCCCCGACTATAATATATGTAGGAACAAAAAAATGTCACATTACAAATCATTTTGACAGGACTTTATTGCAATTTAATTAGGCAGTACGAAGTCTGCCGGGTCAGCTAGTTTCTAATAAAAATGTTTTTCAGACCTAACTACCAAAACGTATACCAGCCTTTGGAATCACTTTAGACCTATATCGAATTTGATGTGATCAATTTATTTTGTCGTTATAACCTGCTGCCAAAGTTTTTCGGTCGAATTTAGACTCCTACTGTATATATGTTCATTTTGTGAACGCCGAGCCATTCAAACGTCATCAGTTTCATCGGTGTTTGTCCGGTGGCAGCGGCGCTAGCGGCTGACCTGCCATCCCGGCGACACAGGAGAGCTTACGTTTCGCACGCCCTCGAGTAGACCCCGAACAGATAGTTGCCGCTCGCTCGTGTGTCTTCGCCTCTATTTCGTAAACCTTCGCAGTCAGAAAAAAAAAAATTATCTTGCAATGTTTCGTACTTTTTTGTTTACAATTTTAGGGAATTTTATTTTTCGAATACACAGCGTAGCCATTTTTTTTAGTTACGATAAACTAGTGCGGAAACCTACCTTACCAAAAAATAATAATTTTTGAGAGTTTAACTTTTTTACACATATAACCTAATCAAACCTACATAACTTCTCATTTCACAACAGAAAAAAAATCGCAGCGTGGCCACCACGCGCTTTAGAAGTTAAACTTCAGACTTTAATAATACAATTTAATAATACAAATAAACAATTATGGTACACAATAGGGGTTCGCACTGGAGTTTAACAATTCTAACAAACATGGCGACGAAAATCTGCAATTATTATACTTGTGTATATAATTTATTCATTATTCTCCCTCCCCTCCTTCCCGATGCCATCGAAGGCCCCACTCCTTGGCGTCGCTCCTGCGTCACGCTCCGGGCTGCCGGCTGCTAAGCTGCAGGAAGCGGGAATATCCGGGCGTTTGACTCGGGGTGTGTGAACGCTGCCGGCGGGAGTGGCCGGGGTGGGGGCATTGGCACGAGCTGGCTACCTCGGTCGACCGAAGGCCGCGCCGCACGTGCGCGCCCGGGGCCTTCCTGCCGCACATCCACGTCTCCCACTCGCTGCTTGCGTGCGTCAGCTCTTCGAGACTTTGTTTCATACACTGCAGGTGGTAATAAATTAAATAAAAATAAAAATGGGTGCGTGTACTTATGATAGCCCGTTAGAAGTTATACTTGCTTGGCGTAAAAAGAAACTAACTTCAGTTTTTCGTGCAAATATATACTAATATTATAAAGCTGAAGAGTTTGTTTGTTTGTTTGTTTGAACGCGCTAATCTCAAGAACCACTGGTCCGATTTGAAAAATTCTTTCAGTGTTGGATAGTACATTTATCGAGGAAGGCTATAGGCTATATTATATTATCAATAACTTAAGGTATCCTTACTAAAAGTCCAATTTAGAATCAAATGCGTTGGAGGGGGTTAGATACAACAAGCAGTACACGTATGAAGTGTGTGTTGACAATGCCGCAGGCGCTAGAAGTTTATTTCCTATTGCCTATTAACATTGTTGCCATGCACTAGATGCCTTATCATTCTTAATTTTCCCATACAAGTAAAAAACACCCGTGTGATATTAACAACGAAGCAATCAGTACCCTCTAAAGAATTTAATTAGTATTTAAATACTTTTTATCACTATAAATCGCAAACCTTATCTATTGTTTTTTCCCTCTCTCTGTGTTTAATTTGTTTTTTTTGTTGCCCTTTTTTTTTCAAGTATATATATTTTACAGACTTAAAACTTCACAGTAATGTTCCTTATGTTACGCAGGATGACATTTTCCGAAAATTAGATCCCATGGGTGGTTAAAACCAGGCAACAGTGGGTACTTTGTCTGCATGAGAACAGGATTTTTCATTGTTCATGCCTTCTGCGTCTCCATGGCAACGGGCATTGCGCGGCAGTGGCGTACCCACAAGGAGGGGCATGTATAATGAGCGTCGCAAGAGTGATCTGCCTGTAGACTGCCATAGCGAAGTACAAGTACATCAGTTGTACGTTGCGTGCACGAGTCTAGAAACCATCGGCGCTATTCATTTTCTCTCTGGTACATTATACAGCATTGTAATAAATTTTCACTGAATTGGTTTTATTTACCATTACTGCAAATGGGATATGTGGCTTAATTTTTTTCCATTAGTATAGTCGTGCGAAGCCGGGTCGGGCAGCTAGTAATTAATAGAAAATAAATAATAAAAGGACTGCATTTATATTATAAATACGGTACGTAAAGTATAAATTAAATAAAAAATGGGTACGTGTACTTATGTACGCGCGTGATAAGTTATACTTATTTGGCAACATTAAGGCTGTTGGATGGTCAGGCGCTGGCATCTTGCCAGTATAGGAAAACTAATGTTAACTAAAATACGTTTTATGTAGGCACTAAATAAGATAAAAAGGTGAAATGAAAACAAAATGCAGATAATGCAGGTATACACTTGAGTTAATAGCCACTTTTTTAATAACATTTTTTCATAGTTTTTAAATGACTTGTTCATTTTTCAATACTCGTTTGTAAACAGGCTGCCCGTTTTATGTTGAAAATGAATATTAAGGAATATTCTGCAAATTATATAGATCAAAAAAGTTTTAGACCGCATGTCTCTATCTGTAATAGGAAAGCTATAATGTTATATTTGTTGTATTGAAATAATTTGTGCAGGGGAAAATATCTCAGATGAGCGATGGCTTGCTGTGTAAGGGGGGCAGGAAGGGAGGGAAGCTGTCAGGTAGCTGCCTTGGTGCCTGGAGGGGGGCGGGGTGGTACATACTAATGCCTTCCTGGAGCTGTTTACAGTTTGTAGGTCGTGACTCACCATGGCATCGAAACTCTGGTATATTTTCCCCCTTTCGTTCCTGATAAATACTCAGTTTGAATCCTAGACCCTAAAACAGATTTGGCGAACTGGTATACCATATCACATCAGCGTGGGCCACCACATTATAAGTGTATATTACGATGTTACTGACGATGAAAAATAAAATAATGTACCTTAAATAAAATTATGACCTATAGTATATTATGCAAATAAAATTATGACAAATAGACTTTGTGTGAAATTTGTGTGCCACTGATTATAAACCAGTTATAATGAAAAGCCAAAGTTATTACAACTTCAGTAAAACATTCGTTAACTGCTTTATCTACACGTCGCGGACTTAAATATGATTGAAAACATGTATCATTAATATTATATGGTAAATAAAATGTTAAATATCTGAAAACATATTATATAGTCATAGCTTTTAACTAAGGACCTGTAAAGTAGGATTTTTTTTTCCAAACTTAAACATATTAAGTAGTATTCATTAAAATACCTCTAATGAATTCGTATACTTATTTAGAAATGAAATATTTATTATATTTAGCAGATTAAGTGTGATTACGCACGCAATCTCGGCGAGTGAGCGTACATACAAATAAAAAAATTGCTTACTAACCGTTAATACATTGGGCCTGCGTGTTATCTGACAACATATACATAAATGTTATTGTAGGGTTAGTGAGAAAACTATTTTGCAATGTTTGAATGATTTCACCTTAACTGCGCAAAGTAAGGATTGTAGGTAAATCAGCCAGAAAACTACGTAATTAATTATTACGCTCAGATTATGTCTGTGGTAAGAGAAAGGGTTTATGTTTCTTGCAGGAATGAAAGTAATTTTTTAACAGAAAAATTAATTTAAAAAAAATTAAAAATTATTTTAACACCCTTTGTAATACGTTGGCGTATTTAATTTTGTTTCGAAGGCATAAGAATTTCACCGAAAGGGAAATTTACTAGCGAATAAATTTCTTGCTCATTATGGTGACCTTCGAAACCATTTTGAAGTATGCTCGTATAATAAATGTGTGTACAATATCAGTATGAATGCAAATTTATTAGAATTACATAATTATATATATTTATATATATTTGTGTAATTATAATCATGATAAAAGGTAAAAATATTATTGCAAAGATTATATGTATGCTGCATACTGTACATTTTATTCAGCTTGCATTTTTTTTTTTTACTCTCCTGAACCATACAATGATAACACAGTTGCCCATATTTCTTATATGAGGTTTTAAAATGCACCGTGCTATTGCATAATCGCAATTCCGTCCGTATAAAATTTCAGGGCAGCTCATTTCTGAACAAATTATTGTATTAAATATTTAAAACTGTTTTTCACGAGACAAAAAAAAATCCTCACTTAATTTGTGTATTTTCAATAATTTAATACACTCATTGGATTAACAGAAGTCTCATTTGTTACGTAAAGTTAGAAAACAATGTTTTTCCAAATTCAAATAGCAAATTATAACATGAACAATGCCGTTTTAATAGTGGGATATTGATATGTAGCTCGCTCGTCGTAAGTCTTCAAGAAAGTTAGTGCGTCCCTGCCCATTTGTATCCTTCCCCATGTTCATGTACACATATACAACAACAAGATGTAACCAAACCAACTACGTTGTCATTAACTTGACTGTCGATTAAAGGAAGGCTTCATTTTTCAAATTCTTCACTTTAAATTCAAATCGAACTCTCGGAAGTTAATTGCCTATAATGTGCAATAAAACGTAAACGACTTCAACTATTCAAGTATTATATATATATATATATATACATATATATATATGCATACATATATATACATACATATATATATACACATACATATATATATACATATATATATATATATATATATATATATATATATATATTGGGGCCTAGTTAATTACTGATCTTTACTTTTATTCTTAAACGATACTTACACACGCTTATTATTTACAGATAGGCTTACAAAAAATATCTGGATGACCAGTTATGAAATATATAGTAAATAATATGACATTTATAGCACAGTACGTACGTGCTCATCGAAATTGACATTTGGTGGGAGTTTGTACAAAGTAGAGTTTGGTTCAGGTACAGAAAATTACGGATCTTTTAGTCATTTCTGCTAGTGTCAGAAGGATCATTACAGTGATGAAACAAGTTTCGCTGTAGAAGACTCACCAGCTTGCGGAGGGTGGGGTCATGGGTTCGAGTTTCTCGTGAGACATGCATGAGCGTGGTGGGAGTGTTTAATGTCAGGGTGATGATGTTTGATTACTAAGCCATCCTCATTCCCTTTACAAAGTCAGCCTACGGACTAAACAAAAAGGGAAGTGTTTGAATATTTATTTACACACACGATTATTACACCAGTTATAACTTATATAAATCCAGTGGTGGAATTTTCACTCACGTTTACATACCACATGGCAATTTAAGCCTTTATGGTATATCTGCTTCTGGTTTAGATATTTTTTCAGGCCAATGATGTATAATTCCGCCAAACGTTAACAATAGTATTGCCATGCAGGAAATGCCATGTGACTATCACAAGAAAATGTTTTCAATCGGAATATGCAAAATACGCATCAAAGTTGATCTAAGCCAGAAGTAGATCTTACAAAAAAGTTGAGATTACATTGCGGCACCTATAAACAACTGTAATACCACAGTCGTGCGACATATTTACAATTAAAGTCAAATAAAATTCAAAATTATTTTCAATAATTTTTTGTTGTGTATTATAACAAATATTACATAATTATGTGTGGTAATTTAGTATTGACATACCTTAATGCCACATTAATTACTTTCAATCTCACAGACGCTGGAAATGTGACATGTATTGCATTTTGTTAAAAGTACGAGTACAGTATTATAGTGATCATGGAAGCGCCTTAGAGAACTGCAGTATGATTGGTCAAATGCGAAAGATGCTAAGAAACTAGACAGGAAACTAGGTGATAAATCCATGCCACCTGCGTGGCATAAAAACTGATATGTGGATATCACATGCAAAGTTAATTATGCCACAAAGCAAAAAAAAAAGTATATCTTACTTAAGGCAACTACATGATTCATATAAATCGAATGGCGACCGAAAGAAAAACCCCACTAATTGAATAAACTTTTCATGTAGGCAATTTTCTTTAGGTTTTGCATAAACGAAAAAACTGCTAATTAAAAAGTTCAATTAGCGTGGCCTTAAAAACGACGCTTTTATTATAAGCATCTGTGATGCATTTATAAATTAGAAATCCCAACCCCATTAATATTTTTTTTTTGTGGTACAAATGTGTACTCCACGTGACTTTGAAAGCTTCCCGACTATGCACAGGGATCAAGCCTTGATACTGCGTTCAAACAATAACTTGTTTTTGTTGGAGATATACACGGAGATATACTCAGTAATGCTAGAAATACCGAAGGTGAACTGAAGATACGCGTAGATATAGGCCCTACATAAATAAATACACGTATGCGTTGCCTTCCATTACTATTTATGATTTCTTTTACTGCAGCATCGGCAGGCAGACTATGTAGGACCTAAATGTCGCTGCGCGAACTTTCGGTGTTATTTTTAAAACACCTTCTAGTTTAAAATGATGTCGCACATAGAATGTGTACGACACCTTTTACAGGCATGTTCAACGGTGAAGTTTATCAAACAAGCAAGAGAAAATCAACACATATGGCACTGTGAAAACTTAATTATATGTACCACTTTGCAGAGTTCGCAATATAAAAGTATTTACTTTTCAATTCTGGTTAGCATTTTGATATCTATAACTTATTGAATTAAATTATTGAATTCATAAATTCCACCATTTGTTTTTCCTGAGCTCCCCATAAAACCTCGACTCGCCCCAGGACAAGCAGCATGAGATACTTCCTTTCCTTTTTTCAAACAAGGGATTACAATAATACCCATTAGTGAAGCACCCAGCTGTGTTGACGAGGGTCAGCAAGGTGTGTCATTAGCCTGGAGGGACAAAGGTGGATTATACGGCCAAATTCGCCTGAAAATTCAGAAGATGCTACTTCTCATACATCCGTGCATTTAGTTAGGCAATTTTTCATATTTTACTGAAGTTCTTGGCAACCAGTCAACGCCTTTAAAATAATAGTTTTTAATTGCATGCAAATAATTAATTACAATTAAATAATAAAAGGGTTGGAAAAAGATAGTCAACACAGTCAATAAAGGTCAGTTTAAATTTGAAAAATTAAATAAATGAAATTTAGAGAATAATAAATATATATCATTATTTTCACTAAATATTATAAGATTCCTAATTTTAAATATTATTTATTGATTATTTAATATTATTAAAGAAAATAAATAAATTTAATTATTAAATTATAATTTTATTTAAATTTATTTATTTTTTAAATATTTATTATTTTCTTAATTTAATATTCTCTTGTCATTTTTATCAAAAATTTTCATTAAATTTGTTAATTTATTTTACATAAATATTTATTATTTATTCCATTCAATAATAAATATTAAAAATTTATATTTTAATTTGATTTTCGATTTTAATTCTTAAAACAAATATTTGTGTGATGTTTTATTTAATTTAATTCTTTATTTTGTAAATATTTAATAACCAATAATTAATATTTAACATTAATAATTGAATAATATTTATTATTAATTATTTTAAATAATAATATTTTATTTATATCAATAAATAATACATACGGATAGTTAACTTTAATTATATTGAAACACTAGAAAAAGTATAAAGGCACAATTTTTTTTTACTTATATTTAGGGCCTACGGATAGTCAATAATATTAATCAAATTACTCAATTTAAATCACTACTGAATATAATTTATTAGCACATATATATTTCGTACTTGTATGAAACTAAAACACGTGTTGTTAATATAGAAACTAGAAACATGTGGATAAATATTATAAATATGAAAACAGTGATGAAAGGCGACGAGCGTGCCAACATGCGCGACTAATAAAGGTTCTATTTCTATTTTGTTGGTAGCTTTTTTTCGAGACTTAATGAGCGGTTTAGCGGGCATCTTCAACCTGTTAATTTTGGGTTACTGTGATGCGCGCGCATCTAAAATTTCAATCTCATAATTTTTTCATAACACGCCTAAAGAAGTATAACTTCAATACTCACTATTCAATATATATAAACACGTGAATGAAATTTATTATTTAATTTAATAAAATATTCGAGGCAAGTTTTCATTATTTTAAAAATTATTAAATTTGTTGAATGTTTAATTTAAATCTTTAATTTTTTTTAAACTAACGTTGTAATAAATAATTATTTAACGCAAATAAAATATATAAACGGGAACATAACCTCACCTATATAAATACATTTGAAAATGTTTTTAAACACAATTTCTATCACTAATATTCACAATAAATAAACTTTTTATTTGAACCAATTTTCAATATCTGTCACTAAAATATTTTATTTAAAAACACATATTTAATTTTTATTTGTATTTAACCTTGTTTCATTCTGTCGATTTTTGTTGCATGTTAAAAGCGAATCGTAAAATTTCATTCTCATCATTGTGTTATAACGTGTCTAAAGGAGCATAACCGAACCTCACTTTTATAAATACACTTGAATGCGTACTTTATAAAATTGTAAACATGATTTATATCACTAATATATAATAATAAATAAATGTTTTTAACAATATTAACTAGTATTCAATACCAATCCCTAAAGTGTAAGATTTAAAATCTCATTAATATTTTTCGTATGTCGACTTATTATTTAGACTTTATTCATCCTGTGAAAATTTATTTGCATCACACTCTTCATTAAGTGGCATAACTTCAAAAACAACTGAAACATCCACATGTTTTATTCTGAAACAAAAGTCCAAAGAAACGTATTTGCTATCCCGAATTGGCTTCACAAAACATAATTGCATTAGCTTGCAATTGCCTATACTCGGATATGCTGGATAAGATACACTACCTATAGTCTATACAATCTCCAAGTTGTCAAAAATTTTGTCGGAATGTCTTACAATGTTTAAATAAGGTACATCAGACAAATAACATTACCACCTAGTTGTGGTTCGACAGTGTTTCCACTAGTCACCCTGGGAGCATCTTCATCGGCTGGCTGCCAGAATTATGTTCAACTGAATGACGTTCTATTAAAAACCGCAAATATTGTCACAGTATCCATAAAAATTATTTCCATGAAATAATTCTTACAAAGCCACGTAATTCGTAACAGTAGTAGAATTTAATTCAATTAAACATAATCCAGACGATCAGTTTTCTATCTTAAATACTTTATATACGGTATTATTTGCACTCTAGACAATAAGTAAGTAGTATAGTAAAGTATGTCCGGAAACAGGATGCAGGTAGTGGAGCCGAGAGCCGAGCCACATCTCTGCGTCACGTCCATCTCTGATGTCACGGCGGCCATCTTGGATGAGCGTAACGGGATACAGCGTAACGGGACAGTGTAACAGGACATAACGTAACGGGACAAGTAGATCACGGCGGCCATCTTGGATCCGTCATTTTGGGTGAAGTCATTTTGTTTTCTCGAAAATTCCGGCGTTGTGTTTTCCGCCATATTGGATGATGACGTCACCGTTGCAAATTTAGTTACGGTCGCCATCTTTAAATTTTATTATCCGATTTTAACGAAAAAAATATTAAAATTTATAAAAAAATTCATTTAATAAAATTTTAATAAAAATTAAAAAAAAAACATTTACGACACGGAGGTCGGAGTCCTCGGTTCGAACCCGAGTGCAAAAAAAAATTAAAAATGGCGACAGGCTCCTTCCTCAATGGTGGTTGCAGGCATACTGACTCCCACCACTTTTTTCAAAGCATATATATCGCCAGTAAGTATGACGTCACGTCCGCCATCTTGAAATTTGGACGCCATCTTGAAAATCTTTATTTATTATCCAATTTTAATGAAAAAAATTCCAAAATTCATCAAAAAATTAACTTATTTGAATTCCGTTCGATTAGATCGATTTACGTCCTTGGTTCGATTCCCGGCGAGAGTAAACGGCCGATCCTTCCTCCATGAAAGCTACCTAGACTGATCTACCACCAACAATACCAAGGTACATATATCATCAGCTGGTAACACGACATGTCCACCATCTTGTCTTCATCCGCTGGAGACCACCATATTGTTTTCGTCTGCTAGAGTGTACCGATACCATGTAAGTATAATTATCTGGTCACCATACCTTTGTCCTCAACTGTTGACACTAAACTTTGACCCCGACCATGAACTTTGACCATGACATTGAAATTTGACCTTAACCTTGAACTTTGACCTTGACCTTGAACTTTGGCCTTGACCTTGAAATTTGACCTTGACCTTGAAATTGGACCTTGACCTTGAAATTTGACTTTGTCCTTGAAATTTGACTTTGTCCTTGTCGACCATCATGGATCCGACATTTTATGTTCAGTACATGCTACCAGGAGCTACCACCTGCTGGAGTACACCATCTTGTGTGTGTACTCGTATTATAGAGTACATTTCCATCTGGATGATTTTATTCTAACCCGCTACAGTGCAGTAATCATTTATTACCGAATTTACCCCCGCCAACTTGAAATTCGTCCGCCATCTTGAAATCATGTAATAATGTAGATATAAAAGCGGGAAAAAATCCAAAATTCATCAAAAAAAAAAACACTCTTTAACTTACATATCGATTCGATCGATTCCCGTCCTCGGTTAGATCCCTGGTTGATGCCAAACATTAATTTTATGTAAAAAATAATAATTTCAATAAACCATGTTCAACATTCGTAAAGAGACTCTAAATCCTCTACTACCATCATTCTATCAGACATCAAGACCACCATATTGGAAATTCGTAATTGTAATGCTAGAGATTCGGGAAAAAGTTCAAAATTCATTAAATAAATTTGTAATCTATATATACTGATTGATTAGATCGACTAAGGTCCTTGGTTAGATCGCTTGCCGATACAAAACAACTTTAATTTTAAAAAATTACCAGAAAAGGGTAAGGTTCGAGAAATAAAACACCACAAAGTCTTTTACAAACATAATATTTATAACACAATTTATATCCTACTACAGAATCACTTGAGAAAGACAGCAACCTTATAAACATTTAACCCTGAATAGACGTGAAACGACTAATTCTTATCTCTAACAGCTCCATATGCTCCAAATGGCTCCAATGGCTCCAACATCTCCAAATGGCTCCAAAGGCTCCAAACGGCCTCCAAATGGCTCCAACAGCTCCAAATGGCTCCAAATGCTCCAAATGGCTCCAACAGCTACAAAAGGCTCCAAATGCTTCAAAAGGCTCCAATTGCTCCAACAGCTCCATCTTCAAATGGTTCCTACTGATTCGAATTACTTTTCTTATCGAACTTGGCATGATTACTAACATGTGTATACATTTTGACTGGCAGTGGTAACGTATTTTGCACCTTTAAGTTATAAGTTTTATTTATAAATCAGATTTCGATAAATGGTAGATACCATTTGGAAAGAAAATATATTAATTTATCTTCAAGTTTATACACAAACATTTAATATAAGCCATTATTGTATGTAGCCAGCTTCCCTTAGTTCTTTGAGTATGAAGGATATTTCTTTAATGAACGAATAGTTTCCTGCACAAAGCGATCCATGTAATAGTCGTAGCCTGTAAACCAATATGTTAGGATCTTTCCATGAGGTGTAATCAATCTCTTCTACTGCGTTCATCATCCTTGCATGTTTATAATAAATATTATTATCTCTGGTGTCTATCGTTTTAACACCAACCACAAGGTCACTTTCGTCATCATGCCAGTGATTATCAAAAGCTTGATCAGGATAATTTATTTTATTACGACGTTTCCATCGTTTTGGTCTCAGTCCGCCATCACAGTCTTCGATCTTGCCTGCTTGAGGTGCTTCAGTACAGTACTCAATCATGTCAGCCTCAGATGTGTCACCACAATCTTCAATCATGCCCGCTTCAGATGATTCATCAAAGTCTTCGACCTTGTAAGCTTCAGGTGGTTCTCCATCATTCACATTTTCATGGAGACGACTAGATATTGGAGTAAATATATTTGCATTTCTAATGTGGTTACAACTTCCTTCGTTTGTTTTAAATTTTAAATTATTATCTTGCTCTAGATCAGTAATTTTAGCATTAGCTTTTTCGCCTTCGTTCCTCTTCCGCAATGTTGTAGCCCAGTCTTTGTTATCTTTATTCATCTTAATTGTACAGGTCTTGTAATGTCTATCCAAGTAATATCTTCTACCAAAGGATTTCTGACACTGACTGCAATGAAATGGTTTTTGACAAGGACCCAAATTACACTCGCTTCTCTCATGTCGTTTAGCATTCTTTATCAAGGTAAACACCTTGCTACAGTATCTACAGTGATCACGTTTTGATACAGCAACTAATCTCGAATCAGGATTCATATTAGTTACTGAGACTAATGCCAGACGCAAACTAAGAGTTTTAAATTAGATGTATTACTTAAATAGTATTTTTTAATTATTTCATCAGCGAGAATTAATTTATCTCATTCAAAGGTACTTGTTGCAAGTAGTTCTGCTTTTCAACAACAGATGTCGCCACATGTTACTTGCAGGTAAATAATATTTAGTTATTTTATGCGGGATGCGGGATGCTCACTATTGATCGCAAAAGAAGGATGGCTTCGCTAGACTCCAAGGAGAAGGAAGTTCGTCCTTCCTGTTAGTGCTTCTTAGATTTCTTAGAGATTATTATTTGACTGAGTAATGATATTTTTTTTAATTTCCACCTGATAAAAATATTACAAGTGTTGATTAAGTAGCAGATATTCACTAATTACATGTAACCTTGAAAAAAAAATTACATGCCTCTTTAAGTAAATAAATCCTTCATGCAGAGATCAATTTCTCATCTGTAACCAGAAGCACTCGGAGAAAACCATCAAAATATTGACAATAATAATCAGGAGCAGCCAGAGAAAACCATCAAAATATCGTCAAGAATAATCAGGAGCACACGGAGTAAACCACAACACGTTTTCTTTGATATCATAAAATTAGAGGAAAAAAAATTTTTACAAATAAAAATCAATTAATAACAAATTTAAAATAAAAACAAAAAATACATAAAATTCTGGCTTGTACTAGAACTCTATATTTGCTCATCAATGAGAAGTTCACAAGCTAGCAGAATCTATTTATGTATTTTTTGTTTTTATTTTAAATTTTTTATTAATTTATTTTTATTTTTGAATATTTTTTTCCCTCTGTTGGAGCATTTGGAGCCTTTTGAAGCATTTGGAGCCTTTTGGAGCATTTTGAGGCTGTTGTTACAGTTGGAGCTGTCAAGCATTTGGAGGCCGTTTGGAGCATTTGGAGCCATTTGGAGCTGTTGGAGCCATTTGGAGCATATGGAGCTGTTAGAGATAAGAATTAGTCGTTTCACGTCTATTCAGGGTTAAATGTTTATAAGGTTGCTGGCTTTCGCAAGTGATTCTGTAGTAGGATATAAATTGTGTTATAAATATTATGTTTGTAAAAGACTTTGTGGTGTTTTATTTCTCGAACCTTACCCTTTTATGGTACTTTTTTAAAATTTAAGTTGTTTTGTATCGGCCAGCGATCGAACCAAGGACCTTAGTCGATCTAATCAATCAGTATATATAGATTACAAATTTATTTAATGAATTTTGAACTTTTTCCCGAATCTCTAGCATTACAATTACGAATTTCCAATATGGTGGTCTTGATGTCTGATAGAATGATGGTAGTAGAGGATTTAGAGTATCTTTACGAATGTTGAACATGGTTTATTGAAATTATTATTTTTTACATAAAATTAAATGTTTGGCATCATCCAGGGATCTAACCGAGGACGGGAATCGATCGAATCGATATGTAAGTTAATGAGTGGTTTTTTTTTTGATGAATTTTGGATTTTTTCCCGCTTTTATAGCTACATTATTACATGATTTCAAGATGGCGGACGAATTTCAAGATGTCGGGGGGCACCTCGGTAATAAATGATTACTGCACTGTAGCGGGTTAGAATAAAATATCCAGATGGAAATGTACTCTATAATACGAGTACACACACAAGATGGTGTACTCCAGCAGGTGGTAGCTCCTGGTAGCATGTACTGAACATAAAATGTCGGATCCATGATGGTCGACAAGGACAAAGTCAAATTTCAAAGACAAAGTCAAATTTCAAGGTCAAGGTCAAATTTCAAGGTCAAGGTCAAATTTCAAGGTCAAGGTTCAATTTCAAGGTCAAGGTCTAATTTTAAGGTCAAGGCCAAAGTTCAAGGTCAAGGTCCAAGTTCAAGGTTAAGGTCAAATTTCAATGTCATGGTCAAAGTTCATGGTCAGGGTCAAAGTTCAGTGTCAACAGTTGAGGACAAAGGTATGGAGACCAGATAATTATACTTACATGGTATCGGTACACTCTAGCAGACGAAAACAATATGGTGGTCTCCAGCGGATGAAGACAAGATGGTGGACATGTCGTGTTACCAGCTGATGATATATGTACCTTGGTATTGTTGGTGGTAGATCAGTCTAGGTAGCTTTCATGGAGGAAGGATCGGCCGTTTACTATCGCCGGGAATCGAACCAAGGACGTAAATCGATCTAATCAAACGGAATTCAAATAAGTTAATTTTTTGATGAAGTTTGGAATTTTTTTCATTAAAATCGGATAATAAATAAAGATTTTCAAGATGGTGTCCAAATTTCAAGATGGCGGACGTGACGTCATATTTACTGGCGATATATATGCTTTGAAAAAAGTGGTGGGAGTCAGTATGCCTGCAACCACCATTGAGGAAGGAGCCTGTCGCCATTTTTAATTTTTTTTGCACTCGTCGGGTTCGAACCGAGGACTCCGACCTCCGTGTCGTAAATGTTTTTTTTTTTAATTTTTATTAAAATTTTATTAAATGAATTTCTTTAAAAATTTTAAATTTTTTTTTTTAAAATTGGATAATAAATATTTTAAAGATGGCGACCGTAACTAAATTTGCAATGGTGACGTCATCATCCAATATGGCGGAAAACACAACGCCGGAATTTTCGAGAAAACAAAATGACGTCATCCAAAATGGCGGATCCAAGATGGCCGCCGTGATCTACTTGTCCCGTTACCGTATATCCCGTTACACTGTGTCCCGTTACGCTGTATCCCGTGGTTCTCATCCAAGATGGCCGCCGTGGCGTCAGAGATGGACGTGACGTCAGAGATGTGGCTCGGCTCTCGGCTCCACTACCTGCATCCTGTTTCCGGACATACTTCACAATACTACTTAAGTAGTATAGATTTTTCAACTTATTTTGTCGTGATGAAACTGCAATAGAAGTTTTTCGGTCAAATTAAGACTACCATACAAATGTATAGCGTACTTTTTGCTCTGTTAGCTTTTGAAGTTATACTTTTGTGGTGTACTGGTAAAAAGCAATGATGATAGCTGAATTATGATAAAGTTTTACTTTTTTTTTTAAATAATTATATTATCTTAACTACACGTCAAAATCCTCAGAATTGTGAACATGTAGCCAGTAGGTTAAGCATAATGTTTGCAATGTTTTTTGGGACACAAGGTGGCGATGGCGAGGTAACAAGAAACTAACTACACCACAACTCCTGACAGTTCCTAACTGCGTGGGCTTTATGACTGAAGGCCCACACACGAGGATGGAAAAGGCGTTGAGATTATCTGGGACGCACTGTACACCAGCGAGCAAGATCACCTTCAGCGACCTTGCCGCATCGTGCTGGTGTTCCCGGGCTCCCGCGAGGAGGGACCTCCTGGCCTACTTCGCGCCCGTCGTAAAGTACCGGCCGTGCTCCTTCCCGCGGCGTGCTACCAGGCTGCTTTGTGCCCTAGTTCGTGGCGGGAACCCACACTCCCGGGGCTCATTACGTACATCATTCAGATGAAAATGTGTCATATAAACGAGGGATCCATTCCCAATATTAACAGATAACAGAATTCGAATCATTATTATAAAAACAAATACAATAATAACCAATTAAGAGGTAAATACACCACGATTGCATGTAACAAATTATCAAATGTTTATTTATTTTTAGTCAATTTCATATTAGCAAAAATTTATGTACCACACGGGTTGCTCTACATCGCATGACTGTCTTTGATATCTGTAGCGAAATGTTGGTCCCGCAAGTGGTTCCTCGCGTGTTTTATATCTTTCATACGTCTCCATACACGATAAGCTGTTCACTGTAAATCATTTCAAATTGACCTAATCAACCCGTAAATATTGGGAATAGGAGCTATATTTAAATGGCACATTTACCTCCAAATAATGTGAGTGGCGGTAACTCCTCATTTATCATACATTCATTGGAAATGTACATGAGCTTTTAAGATGTTACAAACTTCTTAAAAGCTCATGTACATTTTCAATGAATACTCACAGATGCTGGAAGCATTTGTATTGCGCAAATTAGGTAAACAATATTTGGTTAAATTTTTTTTTTGCACGAAGTCAAACTAGAGCCCAAGGTTATCTCGTTCCTCAACAGAGGGCTCGTGCGAGTATGGAGCTATGAAACAAGATTTTGCGGGTTTTGACGATATTCTGTTCTTGTAGGGAATACCGTAAGCACAGCTCCGTCCTCACAGTCACGTGCGCTAATGGCCGACAGTGTTTCTGGGTAGACCAGCCTGCCGAGTGCCTACCATTTTTTGTTTGACTTGCAGGTAAAGAAATGGTTGAATTGATCCGCTAAACCACTGAAACGATATCGCCATGGAAAGTTGTGATGAAAACAAATTTTCGTAGTGGTACTTTGCAGTGCTATTTTGAAGGTGCCGTACAACAGTGACGACTGTTGTAGGAGACCCACGTGTGCCACTCTCACTCCCTCACGATGCGCAGGCTCTCCTCATCAGTTACGAGCTACGAGTCGATGTGGCGCGTGTTTCCGAGGTCTATGGAACCAGAAGTCGCACCCTAGTTATAATATTAAATGGTGCGATCCATTTATAATTCCTTATTAAATAAGGATTAATGATTTAGTACAGTAACATAATTTGCTTATTGATAGTAAAAAATATTGTAATTTACTTTTAGCAATATAAATAATTATTTTCCATAGATATCTTAGAGTAGGCCTATATGTATCTTAAAAGTGGATTTTTTTTTTTTTTAGAAATTTTTTTGTGCTAATTTTTTTAGTAGTAGTATTTTTATTTGTTATTTTATTTTGACTTTATTCATTTTTCAATGTGTTTCGTATGTTTACTTTGATATCCGCGACTACACCTTACAATTGATTTTTTTTTTCCTTTTTATATTGACTTTGTATTTTTATTTGTTTTATAGTTGTAAAATGGCAGCCTATTTTAAACTATGTTTTTTGGCCGGCGCTTAATAAATGTATAAATCAATAAATAAGTAAAATTAGTTTGGCTAAAAAATCAATATGTAAGGGTTAGTTGGAGTCCCATGTGTCCTTCCATCGGTGATATTGACTGTAAGGTCGACTTTACACGCTTTTACTAATCATTTCTTCACCTTTTGTCACTGGTGAACGCAGACCTTCAACTCTTACGCCATTACCTCCAAAAAGCAATATGTATCATGGGGGTTTCATAACAGCATTTTTATTGGAACGGAGTAAAGATAGGTTGGTAGCGTTAGATTCCGTAGCTGATAAACTTTCTTGGCTTTAGAAGTTAGGAAGCGTCCCAATGATAGCGTGCACTGACGTTTCGCTCAACCCTGAAGATGCCTGCTGCATCTCATAGCGAATCGTTGGTATAAAATAACCACTGAGATGCTGCTTAGTAGCAAGAATAAAGATAGTTTAACACACTATGGCAGCGAGAGGCTACAATATACTTCATCTTTAAAACAGGATTTTAAAAACCTAATGACACTTTGTGTTATTTTATTAAATTTTTGTAACATTAGCCTTTAAAAATAAATTAATAAAACTGTAGTGGCACATTTTCCTTACTGTCCGAGAAAATGTGAATGGCATGACTCAAATTTTATCTTATTTTCAGAAATTCTAATGTAATGCACTGAGTGAATTTGTTGACGTTTACTACGCTTTATTTTTACTAACACGATGAGTTTGAATAAACTTTAAAACCTCCGTTGCATGTTCAACACGAAAAAAATAGTTTGAAAACATTTTACGACTTACGGTCCACAGTTGACACATAATTTATGTTAAAAAATATAAAATATTTAAAATGAAACACTAAGCATTTTTATTATGTTTATTTGATTGAATGTGAAAATATAGCTCCGCTGTATTACCTTTAACCTCACTATTTTTAAAAATACTACTGTCAAATTTATAAAGAACGGCAACACCTAGCAGGTGAGCAAAATCCACAACACCCAATGTGCTGGAGCTACTACATATCAGATTTACTGATTGGTATGTGACGCATCCGTTTATAATATCATTTTTAAGAATGTTTTTCACTAAAAATTAAAGTTGATTTGGAAATGCGTATAAGTAATCCATCACGCTTCCATGCCACAAAAAAAAAAGTTATGGAAAATAAGGGTGCTGCCCTTAAATAGTCCAATGAAATTATTTTTGACAGCTGACATTTTTGCGTTAGTTAAATAACTTTGTTCAACTGAAGAAAACTCACAATTTTATCTTAAAAACTTAGTTTATTAAGTGCTATAAACTGGTTGCGTTCTTTAAATGATCCATGCAATGGGGAATATTGATTTATTACTAATTTTTAGGCATACGCCATTGCAGTTTTGCACTGTTTGTCATGGCCAAAACTCAATAATGAAAAATAAGAAATAAAAATAAAAACACAATACCTTAAAACAGCTGATGTCAAACAGATTGACCCAACAATAAACCTAAACAGGTATTGTGGACAACACAACAACGACAGAACAGACGAACACATTCAAACTTAAAATATTAGACAGCGCAAGGATTACTTGGAAGGAATTGTCATGAAAAAATAACAGCACAGAAGAACACAGTGGGCTAACAACGACGAGACAGTTTTATCAAGAACAGGAAATGCAGGCAAACATAATCCTAGACAACGCAGCAAACATATGAAAACAACGATGAAAATAAACAGGTGTTATGAACAACACAATGATGACTGGACCAACAAACACAGTAGGTTTCCTATGATAAAACAATGTCGTCATTTCGGGAATTGGCACCTGTTCCCGTCATCAGACACAAACAGAAACGTACTGTGTTCGTCTGTGCTGTCGTCGTTGTGTAATCCATAATACCCGTTTAGGTACAGTATTGGGTCCATCTGTTTGACAATATCTGATTTAGGCTTTTTCTCTGTGGGTTTATATTTTCATTTCTATTTAATTATTTTCATTATTGAGTTTTTTCCATGACAAACAGTGCAACACTGCAATGGCGTTTGTCCAATAATTTGTAATAAATCATAAAAAAAGTTGCTCTGGTCCCACTTCACATGCATTTAGCTGCCGGCCTCAGGAAGTACTTCAGACCATACGTTAAATTACATATAATTCCAACGTATATTATCTTGATAAATCTGTAGCCAGAGACAAGAGCGTACGCAGAACTTAAAATGGGGGGGGGGGGGGATAATAATCACTTCGCCTACTGTTTGCTCTTAAATTCTTTCCTTTACATGGTGAATATAACAGAAATTTATAAAAAAAAATTTTTTAGGTTTTGTTGTGGGGGGGGGGATGTTTGTAGATAAATCTTCCCCCCCCCCCCCTTCCTTGTTGAGCCATGACCAGAGATTGCCGGATTGCCGGTGGAACTCAGACTCAGGCACTGCTGAGGCGAGCCCCAAGTCACGAGTCTCCCTCGCGAACAGGAACCTGCCACCCTCTGGAACCGCCAGCAGAACATCCGCCTCGTGACAGGAGAAAGTGTCTGCCCCCACCCGGCGGAGTCGTGAGCGGGTAACCGCTATTGCGAGAAGCTTCGCTCGCCGCGAGCGCACCGCAGGCAAGATTAACTCACGTTTAATTGAGTTACATGAATGGTTTCCCCAGCGCCTGGCATCTCCTTCGTACCCACCGCCTGCAAGCGTGGAGAGAAGAAGAAGCAAGTGAATTACACAACTCAAGCAACGTTTATCACCGCTTGGGTTTCTGCGCAGGCGTGAGACCAACAGTTTCCTACGTCCAGTATACTCGACACATGGACGGCAACCATTTTATTCTCTCTTTCGTGACTGAATTAATGACCAAGAGCGTGTGCAGAATTTCATTTCGAAGGGGGAAGGGGATATAACCACTTTGCCCGCTGTTTTCTTACAAATTAATTGCTTTTGTTGGTGGGAAGAATAATAGATGTTTTAGGATTTTGGGGGATGATGGAATTTATTCCCCCACAATTTTAATTCCCCCCCCCCCCCCCATGGGCTGTTTTGCAAGATAACTGGATATAGCAAAGTCTTTTTTTTCTAGTAGTGTAATAAATTGCGTGAATAACTGCCAGTGAAACCTGGATCAGTGTTTTATAAAGATAAGTCTGTTATACTGATACACGTGGATGCAGTTACCACTATGTTCTGTTAGGACTGGAGCAGGGTAATCAGCCTAGCGGCCCGTCTTGAACGAGAGAAAACCGGAGGTAACAACAACTTGGTAGTGTTCATTTTAAGTTAATTTTATCATCCTCATTATCACAGGGAGAAAAAAAACAGGAGAAGGTGACATGAAATTGTGATAACTAACAATTCCTCACTTTTCCTACTTCCCTTGTAGTGCCAACCAAATACTTCTCTTCCCAACAACTTGGGCAAAGTGTCACTCACATATACTCACTTCCTTGTGTCCCAATCATGGCATCTATTGGTCTTCCGGTTCCCCGGCTCACAGTGTCAACAAGGCAGGCCTAAGAGTGCTTGCGCTCGGTTCATGTCAAGAATGGGTAGTCAGGAAATATCCATTCGTCTCAGGAAGTAGGGGTTTAAGGGTAATTAATGGAATTATAATGAAAAGTGGTAAAAATGTGAGACTATTCCTATAGTGAAGTTTTTCACGTTTGATTTGAACAATGTCTGTCTAACCTATCGGGTACACTATCCCTAACAGCAGAATTTACGTTTCATAAAAAACCAAAACTGTAAATAAATAAATATATTTGCTTAATGTATATCATAGTGTCTATCGCGTGGATACGTTTTGGTACTATAAGGCGCAATTTTTTATCCGCTTGAATATATTTCAGAAACTGCAGCAATGCTCGTGTCTTCTGTCAATAATGCATCTTCATAAGTGTTAGCAACCACCAGCTCTCGCCGCAAGCACAATGATATTAATACGCTCTAAAACCATAACTGACATTTGGGAAAATTATTTATTGGAAGGCAACCAAGTCAAGAGAGGTCTTGCGGTATACTGAGGTAAATTTATTGTGGAATACAACGCTAGTTGTGACTACAACTAATAATCGTTCAAAACATGCTCTGAATAAGCTATGATTTTAACATTAGAAAGAGAAAAAATATATTAAATTTACTAACTCCGTTCTGTTTTAATTTGAACAGTAGTTTTGTTACAAATAAATACTATTTCTTTCCCCTTTGTGTTCCCCTTTGTCCGGAAATCATAAAGAAATAATTTGAAAACAAAAACAATAAAGTTGTTTCTAATATGTTTGTAGGTGAGTGTAGAATTGCCGTGTGTGTTATAGAGAAGTTATGAAGCAGTAGTATATAATAGGCGATCCGAGGCTCAGGAGCCGGAGCAGCCAAGCACTATCTTAAGATTGTGACGTCCTGGCGACCATCTTTTATGACTTTGACCTTTGATATTTACTTTGACCCTTAACATTGACTTTTGACTTTTGACCTTGATACTGGTGGTCATCTATGAGTCTGCCATCTTGGATTCCACCATCTTGACATCGAGCACAGTAATATTGCACGTTTCGTTACGGTCTGCATCTCGAATCTTACAAATGTTGCACTTTTTGTTACAGTTACCATCTTTGATTCTAGAATGTTGCACTTTTCGCCATCTTGAAAATCTGTAATTTTGAAGCTAGAAAATGGTAGAAAATTACTTCAATGCGATATTAATATAATTTTATTTTAAAATGCACTTACATTTTAGTGCCCTCAGTTCGAACCTCTTCAGGGAAAAAAATGGCGATGGATGCTTCCTCCACGAAAGCCACCAGCAGACTGACCTTTCACCAATAATGTCAAGGTCGATATTACATTAGCCAGAGTGTCAACATGGTGGCCATCTTGGATCAGTTCTTTCTTTTAGTTTGCTGGAGGGCACAGCCACCATGTGAGTTTAATTTTTACCTTCTCAATTGCAGTATCATTTATTACGGCGACATCTGCCATCTTGTCAGCCATCTTTGCCACCATCCTAAAATTATGTAACCTATAAATTTGGAAAAAATTCCATAAATCAACAAAAAAATCTGCCTCTTAATATACTGATTGACTTGACTGATTACAGTTCCATCCTTGATTAGTAAGACAAAGGCAATTAATTACAATTGCCATAAAAGTGATGGGTACAAGAAATAATACAACATAATTACAAAATTAAAAAATATATATATTTTTACTCTACTACAAAAACAAAAACAAATAATTCACTAGCATTTCTAAATTTCTGCATCTGCTATCCAAGAATTAAAAAGAGTTGGAAAGCCCCACCACTTGACGTAGGATCGACAACTTCTTCTGTTGATAATCTTCTCCGCCAAGAACATATCGGGATACATCGTAGGCTGAATCTCTTCGGCATAGAAGCCACTGCGAATAGGCTTGTGGTCAAAATCTTTGAGGTATTAGTTCCTAGGCTACGACTCGCAAACGTGGGTCACACGGAAAAGTTCGGGACTCCAGTTCGCCGTGAAACCTTTCTCGAAGACACCTTTCTGCTTGCAGATTTGCACAATGTCATCAATGTTAGTTTTATGCTTTCGTGAATCTTTCTTTTTCGTGTTGGAAAACAAAGTTCGAAGGAGGTGATCATCCTTTACGTCTTTGGGATTCTTTTTTGTAATAGAGTGCGCCATGGAATTTTATTCGTTTACAATTTTTGGCAAGATATTCAGTCACTTGTAATTTCCATTAGCCGTGAATTGTTGCCACATATTGGTGCGCGAAGTTCTGTTAAACCTTTCGGCAACGGAAGCTTTGACACTACTAAATGTAGAGTAGTGTTTGATCCCAAACTTCTTTATCTAAGCCCTGAAGGTTGCATTGTAGAACTCTTTGCCAAGATCCGTTTGCAGGTGAGATGGTACACGTCCATCATGCATAATGTCTCTCATGGCCTTAGATATATTGGTTGCATTATTTCACAAGTCTGGCCCAAGAGAACTTGCTACACACATTGATGACCATTAATATGTACTTGAGAACTTTATTCATTCGGGAATATGGTATCATCTTAACAAGGTCCGCATAGAATAAATCATCAAGTCCACGAACTACGACTTTGTATCGAAGGTATTTCTGTCTTGCAAGAGCATGAAGTTCATATGCGATTCGGGTTTCGACTCATTGTATGTAGCCAGCTTACCGTAATTCTTTGTTGTGCTAATAGTTTCTTGCATTAAGCGAAGCTAGCAGCAATTTGAGACGATCGACCAGTTCGTTGTTTGTTTGAACGCGCTAATCTCAGGAACCACTGATCCAATTTGAAAAATTCTTTCAGTGTTGGATAGTACATTTATCGAAGAGGCTATATTATATTATCAATAACATAAGGTATCCTTACTAAAAGTCCAATTTAGAATCAAATGCGTTGGAGGGGGTTAGATACAACATGCAGTACACGTATGAAGTGTGTGTTGACAATGCAGCAGGTGCTAGAAGTTTATTTCCTATTGCCTATTAACATTGTTGCCACGCACTAGATGCCTTATCATTCTTAATTTTCCCATACAAATAAAAAAAACACCTGTGTTATATTACAAACGAAGCAATCAGTACCCTCTTAAGAATTCAATTAGTATTTAAATACTTTTTATCACTTTAAATCTCAAACCTAAACTATTGTTTTTTTCCTCTCCCTGTGTTTAATTTGTTTTTTATTGCCTTTTTTTTTCAAATATATATATTTTACAGACTTGAAACTTCACAGTTATGTTCCTTATGTTACGCAGGATGACATTTTCCGAAAATTAGATACCATGGGTGGTTAAAACCAGGCAACAGTGGGTACTTTGTCTGCATGAGAACAGGATTTTGCATTGTTCATGCCTTCTGCGTCTCCATGGCAACGGGCATCGCGCGGCAGTGGCGTACGCACAAGGAGGGGCATGTATAATGAGCGGCGCAAGAGTGATCTGCCTGTAGACTGCCGTAGCGAAGTACGGGTACATCAGTTGTACGTTGCGTGCACGAGTCGGGAAACTATCGTAGCCCAGGAATTTAAGGTTTTTACCTCGAAAAAAATAAGGTAAATCTGAAAATTTGGTCATTGATACAAAACACCTTGCTGAACAACATACTGAAAGTCCCCTATTTTCCCATGTCCCTGCTAAATGCTATGGGTGAAACTCAGTACCTTGTGGGTACGCCACTGCCGCGCGATGCCCGTTGCCATGGAGACGCAGAAGGCATGAACAATGCAAAATCCTGTTCTCATGCGGACAAAGAACCCACTGTTGCCTGGTTTTAACCACCCATGGGATCTAATTTTCGGAAAATGTCATCCTGCGTAACAGTTGATAAGGATTGCCAATAAAAATTGCTGTACACACAGATCCTTATAACGTGAGTTGTCGTACCTGCAAGTAAGTCCAGCGCGAGTGTTGTAAGGCTGCGGACCTTGTTGGAGGAAGGCTCGCCAGCTCAAAGGTAGCAGTCACAGCTTTTCGAGCCACAGTTCGAGCATACAGCTGTCCACGAAGTTCATTCAGGGTGGAGAATTTCTCTGTATGTACATGTGGATAATGAATTCCTCGCCAGCAGCAGTGATTTCTTCTGCAGTAGCAGACTTGTTGCATAATATAGAAGCAATGTTATGGAGATGTGGATTTTGTTTCAAAAGCTTCCAAGCATTCTTCTTACCTTTACGGAAAATGTCGGAAGGGGTGTCGCAGCCAGTGACTGCATGAGCAAACAATAAACAATTCTTGCAGTCTCCGAGTTGTTTTTGAATTTCACAAATGTTGAACAATTTTGCTGTTCTAGTATTATTTTCAGGGCTGTGAACACTGATGCAAGTGTTTTCTTTAGCTCTTACAATCAGCATAACGATATCAGTATCATTTGCTATGACGACAACTGGTGTTTCACAGACGTCGTTTCCCATGGTAGTTTCCACAATCAGTGTGTCTGCGTCTGCCGGTGCCTGAAGAACAGTGAGTCCTGCTTGTTCAAAGCTCTTCGAGAGCAATTTGATGAGTTGTGATTAATTGTGTGTGTTATTGAGGGAATCCTTTTGTGAAGTAGTGATAGCTGTATTCTTATCGAATTCAAAGTTTCTTGAGCATCTACGTGATGCACGGCGCTTTCTTTCTTCTCCTTTGGTTGTAAGACTTTCTCCATACCCATCGAACACAAAAATGGCTCTAGACGAATAATGTTTTTTTCAACATACTGCAGGTAAGAATGAACGACTTCACCATATGTTAGTGGGTGGTCCCAGACAAATTCATGTAGAAGAAAACCACCATCAACGATTATTGTGGCTACTTCATTTATTCTGTCTATGCACTGGTGGGAAGTTAAGATCTGCAGCAGCGAAGACTTGGGTGTCTTTCGCATTGATACATCATCAAACAAAGAGGGTGGCCTTGGTGCAAGTTCATACTTCAGGTACTGCATCAAATCACCACATTGGTGGTGGATGGCCCATCCAATGCGCATAAACAACTGTTGGGGACAGACTGGAACAATTTCATCCCGTATGGTAATACTTCGGCTCATAGCTGCTAACGGATTCACCCTACTCTTTCTTGACAACTTGACATTGCCGAAGTTCTTACCTAACATACTCTTCATAGCTGCAGCACCAACAGACACAGAAGAGTCACAGTTGATTTTGTCATCCCCAACAACACCAGAGTCAATGGAACAGAGACAGCCAATTTCGCACCAAGGAGAATGTGTGTCCAGCCATAAGCGAAATGCTAATGCTTGGAAGCTTTTGAAACAAAATCCACATCTCCAGAACATTGCTTCCATATTTAGCAACACATCTGCTACTGCAGAAAAAATCACTGCTGCTGGCGAGGAATTCATTATCCACATGTACACTACAGAGAAATTCTCCAACCTGGATGAACTTCGTGGACATCTGTATGCTTGAACTGTAGCGTGAAAAGCTGTGACTGCTACCTTCGAGCTGGCGAACCTTCCTCCAACAAGGTCCGCAGCCTTACAACACTCGCGCAGGACTTACTTGCAGGTACGACAACTCACGTTATAAGGATCTGTGTGTACAGCAAATTTTATTGGCAATCCTTATCAACTGATCATATTTTGACCCTGCTTTATAGGTCCAGGATTGGCTGGGTAATACTTTAATACCAATCAACTGGGGCTGGCGTGAGGTTCAACAAACACTTCTTCCGATTACCAGTGACTTGCCACCAGCTCCCGATGAACTTCTACATATCATCTCACGTGCATGTAGATCTGAGTGTGGATCAGAGTGCTCCTGCCGCATTGCTGGCTTCCGTGCTCTATGATTTGCACACGCTGTAGAGGTAGAATTTATAGGAATGTAGCTGAAGACATCAATGGCGACCCAGATCATATGTAGTTAGTTGAGGTATGTGAACAAAAACTATATTTCTGTGTTATTGTTTCTCGTTATTTGAGATTTCTTATGATGTCAATAAAGAATTTGTTATAGTGCATGACATTACAAAGTAAAACCTGAATTAAAAATGACTACACAGGATATAACATCGTACGAGATGTTTTTTTGAGAAGCAGGAGCATAATTTTAATATCATAAATGTAGTAAATAATTAAATCATATGTAAAATAACCTACACAGTATAACAAAGCTGCTTATATCTTACTAGAGCAATGGCTCGTTAGAAGCACCATAAGCAGAATATTGACGGGTAAAAATTTCATCTCGCCTTCCGTCCGAGTCATATCTGATGGCTCACGCTGGTACTTGAGCCACCGTATCTCGGTAACCGTTTGTCACAGAGCAGTGTGGCATACACCGTTGAAAAGCTCAAATCCTAAGGAATTGTTTTTTTTTCAACTTATTTTTTGTTATTTGCGGTACTTTGTAACCTATGGATAGTTTTTCTCATTAATTCCATGATTTTCGGAAAATTGTCAATGTTCGATCTATAATATTTTTACTTCAAGTAGATTTTTTTTACTGTGTCTGCTTATATAAACATTGGTGTGGTCCAGTGGTTAGTTTGAATCGATCCCCGTGGATTTCAGTTTGATGCAAATAGTTTACGGATGTACATTTGCGTCCTTGTGTCATTTAGGGGGACTTACGACATTATTGCAAGAAAAAAAAATGACGCTGGCATGGGAAAATAGGGGAATTTCAGTATGTTGTTCAGCAAGGTGTTTTGTATCAATGACCAAATTTTCAGATTTACCTTATTTTTTTCGAACTTTCTTTAAATATTAACCTAAAACTCCTGGGCTATCGGTGCTATTCATTCTCTCCGGTACATTATACAGCATTGTAATAAATTTTCACTGAATTTTTTTATTTATTATTGTAAATACTGTGAATGGGAGATGTGGCTTAATTTTTTTCCATTAGTATAGCCGTGCGATGCCGGGTCGGGCAGCTAGTAAGATAATAAAATGTGTATTCTTTCTTACCTGTTATTTATTTTAATCGTTTATTTCCACTATGGTTATTAAAATCTATGGTTTTCACTTACATTTATAATAAAGCTGATTACTCGCACTCCCAATAAACCACAAAAACAAATAGCGAGATCGCTTAACGTTCAACAGTTCGGGTTTATTCGCGGGAAATATTTTTTTTCTAGATGCGATTGAGATTACCCTGGCAGAGACATCACTCAGAAATTAACTTAGGATGTGTTCAACAACCAACTGGGATGCATTTGAAAATCAAGTGGACCTACAGTTGTACTGGATGCTAGGCGCTTTGTGAAAAGTGTTTTTTTTTTTTTTTTTTTTTAATCTTTCAAACATATGAATTTGGTGCCACCTGAAATTGCGCCCGTGGCAGAAACCCTGGATGGAAAAAATTGGCAAAATCAGAAGTTGATAACAATGAATATTCACTTTTCATTTTTATCAAAAAGTTTTCATTAAATTTGTTCATTAATTTTTTTAAATATTTATTATTTATACAATTTAAAAATAAATATTAAAAATAAATCTTTTTTTACGTTCGATTTGTTTTTATCACAAATATTTTATTAAATGTTTTATTACATTTATTTATTTATTTTGTAAATATTAAATAACCAATAATAAATATTTGACAATATTTTAATAATATTTAGTATTAATTATATTAGATCATAATAATTAAATTTATATCAATAAATACTACATACGGATAGTTAACCTCAATTATATTGGAGCACTTGAAAAAGTATATAAGCATAATTTTATTTACTAATATTTACCAATAGTAAATTATATTAATCAAAATACTCAATTTAAATCACTACTGAATATAATTTATTAGCACATATATAATTCGCACTTGTATTAAACTAAAACACGTGTTGTTAATGTAGAAACTATAAACATGTGGATAGATATTATAAATATGAAAACAGTGATGAGAGGCGACGAGCGTGCCTACATGCGCGACTAATAAAGGTTCTATTTCTATTTTTTTGGTAGCTTTTTTTTCGAGACTTAATGAGCGGTTTAGCGGGCATCTTCAACCTGTTAATTTTGTGTTACAGTGATGCGCGCGCATTTTAAAATTTCACTCTTATAATTATTTGATAACGCGCCTAAAGAAGTATAACTTCAAAAATCTAACACAAAATAAATTTTTTTTGTAAATACTTATTTTTAATTTACATAGCCTAACCATTAGCGCTTTTAATTTATTATTAAATTTTATTTTTATTTAGTTACAAACAATAAACAAAAGGATAAATAATGACCAAAAATATATTTAATAATACATTTAAAACATATTATTAAACCAAATAGCTCTACAATATTCAGTAAAAAACAGCTTGCAGGCATTACGCTGAGAATATACTGAGCGATGGTCACTGCAAACTTTATTTTTAAGTATTTAAAACGGCATTTTTTAAACGCGTTAAATGCTATTTAAGTCATAAAACACAAACTCATAAACAAAATTGTACCATTATCTAAACGCTTGAATGGAAAAAATTGGAAAATCAGAAGTTGAAAACAATGAATTCATTTACGTTAATTTTCATTATTGTGTGTAAACTAACAAAATAACACAACACAAGCAGATTGTAATGCAAAAATCTTAAAATACCTTTGGGTAAATAACATATTATTAAAATCAGTATGATCACATGTAACTAGAGAAGTAGATTAATTTACTTTCACGCACCGCATTTTAAGCGGTATTTTGCATTAACATTATTATGTTAAATACCTACCTATGAATAGTAATGAAATAAAAAATAACTTCTTCCAAAGCCTATACGAATTCATTTAAAACAAACATATTAGACCTCGAATTTAAAAAGTGGTTGTATGTAAGCCTGTTTCGTTTCTGTATATTAGTAGTATGTAAATGGGGCTACTGCGCCTGGCGCTGGTGAGTGGATTGTGATTGTCGGTCCGCCATCTCTGATTGTGACGTCACGGCGGCCATCTTGGATGAGCGTAACGGGACACAGTGTAACGGGACACAGTGTAACGGGACACAGTGTAACGGGACACAGTGTAACGGGACACAGTGTAACGGGACACAGTGTAACGGGACACAGTGTAACGGGACACCGCGTAATGGGACACAGCGTAACGGGACAATTAGTACCGTGACCTTGACCTTGACCCCGGCGGCCATATTGGATCCGGTATATTGGATACTGTCGACTTTGTTTTTGTTGTTTGTTCCTAGATAGCGCCAGCATCGCTCTTGATTTTTTTCTGTTCCACTGGAGGCCGACATCTTGGATACCATCGACTTTGTTTCTGTTTGTTTGTTCCTGATAGCGACAGCGTCGCTCTTGATTTTTTTATGTTCCACTGGAGGCCGCCATCTTGGATACCGTCGAATTTGTTTCTACCGTTTGTTCCTAGAGAGCGCCAATGTTGCTCTGTATCATCACATATGGTCGATGTTACATTACCAACCAGAACTATTATGGTCCTAATCGACATATTAAATTTATTTTTTTTTTGCAAAATACATTGGAAGCGCTGTGATTCGAACCAGCTCAGCTTTGATCTCTAGGTTGGAAAACATATGCCTTTAACCGCTCGGCCATCGTGACATTTACCCGACTGATAATTAAATAAGATATATATAAAAATTACATGCATATTCGGACTTGAATTTTTTTTAATTTTAAGTAATAATAGCACTACCTGTTCGAGACAGAACCACCATCTTGAATTAAGACGTAACTGTAGCAATTATCGTTACGGTCGCCATCTTTAAAATCCGCAATTTTTATGTTAGAAAATCGGGAAAAATTCCAAAATTCATCAAAAAATTAACTTAATAGAATTATGATTGATTATATCGATTCCTGTCCTTGGTTTGAAACCGGTGAGGGCAAAAAATAAAAAACAATCAGATCCTTCCTCCACAGAAGCCACCTACAGACTGACCTACCGCCAATATCAACCTATATATCGTCAGCCGGTATGACGTCATGTCCGCCATCTTGTCTTCGTCCACTGGAGACCGTCATTTTGTTTTCGTTTGCTAGAGTGTGCTGGTGTCATGTTAATATAATTTTCTGTTCACCATACCTTTAACCTCGTCTAATGGCATTGAACTTTGGCCTTGACCTTGAACTTTAACCTTGACCTTGAACTTTTACCTTGAAATTTGACCTTGAACTTGATCTTTGACTTTGACCTTAAGGCCCATCATGGATCCGTCATTTTATGTTCAGTACATGCTACCAGGAGCTACCACCTGCTAGTGGTCATTGCCACCATCATGTTTTCGTCTGTGGAGGACACCATATTGTGTGTACTCGTCTTACCATCATGCTTGTTTTATTCTAACCTGCTACGGTGCAGTAATAATTTATTATTACTGAGGTGCCCGCCATCTTGAAATTTGGATGCTATCTTGAAATCATGTAATTATTTAACTAGAAATGCGGGAAAAATTCCAAAAGCCTCCGAAAAAATCAATTATTAATTAACAAATTGAATCGATGGATTCCTGTCCATGGTTCGATTCTTGACCAGCGACAGTTGTAACTAATTATTAAATAAATTATAGATTCTGTTTTCCATTACCTTTCGCGGAGTTTATTAATCATTCACTCTACGAAAAACAACTCAAGTCAATATACCTGACCAAAGAATTAATACAGTGCCGATTAGCCTATTATGAGTGTCTAATTTTTTAATAATCTGAATAACCTATAAGCCGTTCATGTACACAGCCACATATATAGAACAATTGTCTTCAGTCCATGAGACCGAGTCTGTCAATAGCAGACGTATATGCTAGTCATTTCAGGACCGCATGACCTTCGTCGTTAGCTAAATATATTAAGTTAGTCCATTGTGACATTTTTTAGACTACTAAAAGAACACGTGATCTTAAAAAAATTTTAGTAACACCAAGAGGTTTTGAACTAGTAAATATTCAGTCACTATATTTTCTACTACGCGCAATCAACAAAAAATAAGCACTAGCAACGAAAAGACAGCATATTTGGAAGCACCGTCAACGAAAAGGCAGCACCGTCATCGAAAGGGCAGCACATTTAAAAGCACCTAACGAAAAGGCAGCACATTTCGAAGCACCGACAGCAAAAAGGCAGCACCGTCATCTAAAAGGCAGCATATTTGGAAGCACCGACAACGAAAAGGCAGCAACGTCATCGGAAAGACCGCACATTTGGAAACACCGACAACGAAAAGGCAGCAGCGTCATCGAAAAGGCAGCACATTTGGAAGCAATGCCAACGAAAAGGCAGCACATTTGAAAGAACCGTTAACACAAAGGCAGCACCGTCATCTAAAAGGCACCACATTTGGAAGCACCGACAACGAAAAGGCAGCACCGTCATCGGAAAGGCAGCACATTTGGAATCACCGACAACGAAAAGGCAGCACCGCCAACGAAAAGGCAGCACATTTGGAAGCACCGGTAACGAAAAGGCAGTAATATCATCGAAAAGGCAGCACATTTAAAAGCACCGCCAACGAAAAGGCAGCACATTTGGAAACACCGACAACGAAAAGGCAGCACCGTCATCGAAAAGGCAGCATAATTAGAATCACCGCCAACGAAAAGGCAGCACATTTGGAAGCACCGACAACGAAAAGACATCACCGTCATCGGAAAGGCAGCACATTTGGAAGCACCGACAACGAAAAGGCAGCACCGTCATCGAAAAGGCAGCACCGCCAACGAAAAGGCAGCTTATTTGGAAGCACCGACAACGAAAAGACAGCACCGCAAACGATAATACAGCTCATTTGGAAGCACCGACAACAAAAATGCAGCACCGCCAACGAAAAGGCAGCACATTTTTCATTGGCTCCAATATTAATTTGCTCCATTATTAATTGACTCCAATATTCATTGGCTCCAATATTCATTGGCTCCAATATTCATGGGCTCCAATATCAATTGGCTCCAATTGATCCAAATGCTCCAACAGGCTCCAAAAGGCTCCATCAGTACTTTGGCTCCATCAGTCTTTTGGTTCCAAATGTATTTTGGCTCCAACATTTTTTTTTCTCCTATAGTCATTGACTCCAATAGTCATGGGCTACAATATTCATTGGCTACAATATTCATTGGCTCCATCAGTCTAGTGACTTCATCAGTCATTGTCTATAGGACTACGAAGCTTCCAGAATGCATGGTTACGAAACTGTATGGCCGCGTGGCTAAGAAACTTCATGTCTCTAACTGACTACAATAGCACTATTCAGTGGACTACGTGACTACGAATATTAGAGTTTACGATATTACAAAGCTACAGAGCTACAAAGCCTCTAGAAAACGAGTTTACGTGACTGCGAGGATACAGAACTACAAGTCTGCATGAGTACTTGACTACGAAGCTACTCGACTACAAAGCTCCAATTGCCGCATCTGTCTTCGTCGAAATTTTCTCTTTTGCTCCAACTGCACCAGCAGCATTATGTTAAAAGATTACAAGGCTACTTACTTACGTAGCATCAAGTCTACGAGGCTACTTGGATACGTAGCTACAATTCTACGAGGTCCCAACACTTCATGACTACGCGACTTCGAGCCATGAGGTTACGAGATTACGTGACTACGAATATTCAAGTTTACGAGACTGCGATGCTACAGAGCTACGAAGCTTCTAGAACACAAGTCTACGTGACTGCGTGGATTCAGGAATATAAGTCTGCATGAGTTCTTGACTACGAAGCTTCTCGTCTACAAGGCTCCAATTGCCACATTTGTCTTCGACAGAATTTTCTCTTTTGCTACATCTGCACCATCAGCATTATGTTATAAGATTACAAGGCAGTAGTGTAGGTTAGCCGGTCCTAGATCAGGATGCAGGTAGTGGATTGTGATTGTCGGTCCACCATCTTGGATTGTGACATCACGGTGGCCATCTTGGATGAGCGTAAACGGACTCAGCATAACAGGACACAGCGTAATGGGACAGGTATGACATTGACCTTTGATCTTGACATTTGACCTTGACCTTGACCCTGACGGACATTTTGGATCCGCCATCTTGGATGACGTAATTTTGTTTTCTAGAACTTCCCGGCATTATGTTTTCCGCCATTTTGAATTATGACGTCACCGTTGCAATTATCGTTACGGCCGCCATCTTTAAATTTTGTATTAATTATCCGATTTTAATGGAAAAAAAATTAAATTTTAAGAAAAAAATTTAACAATAAAATTTTAATAAAAATATTAAAAAATAAGCATTTACGACACGGAGCTCGGAGTCCTGGGTTCTAACCCGGTGAGCACAAAAAAATAAAAATTAAAAATGGCAACCGATCCATCCTTCGTGGTGGCTGCTGGCAGACTGACCCCACCACTTGTTTCATAGCATATATCAGGTAGTATGACGTCATTTCCGCCATCTTGAAATCTGGACACCATCTTGAAAATCTTTATTTATTATACGATTTTAATGAAAAAAATTCCAAAATTTATCAAAAAATTAACTTATTTGAATTCTGTTTGATTAGATCGATATACGTCCTTGGTTCGATTCCCAGCGAGAGTAAACGGTCGAAATTTCTCCATGAAAGCTACCTAGACTGACCTACCACCAACAATAACAAGGTATATATCGTCAACTGGTATGACGTCATGTCTGCCACCTTGTCATCATCCGCTGGAGACCACCATCTTGTTTACGTCAGGTAGAGTGTGCTGATACCATGTTAGTATAATTTTCTGTTCACCATACCTTTGTCCTCAACATTTGGCATTGAACTTTGACCTTGACCTTGAACTTTGAACTTGACCTTGAACTTTGACCTTATCCTTGAAATTTGACCTTGTCCTTGAACTTTGACCTTGACCTTGAAATTTAACACCCACCTTGAAATTTGACCTTGACTTTGAAATTTGACCTTGACCTTGAAATTTGATCTTGACCTTGAAATTTGACTTTTTCCTTGTTGACCATCATAAATCCAACATTTTAAGTTCAGTACATGCTACCAGGAGCTACCACCTGCTGGAGTACACCATCTTGTGTGTGTACTCGTCTTATAGAGTACATTTCCATCTGAATAATTTAATTCCAACCCGCTACAGTGCAGTAAACATTTATTACCGAGGTGCCCCGTCATCTTGAAATTTGGACGCCATCTGGAAATCGTGTAATTATTTAGCTAGAAATTCGGGAAAAAATCAAAAATTCATCAAAAAATCACTCATTAATTTACATATTGAATCGCTAGATTCCTGCCCTAGTTTCGATACTTGAACAGTGACAAGTGTAACTAAATATTAAAGAAATTCAATATTCTGTTTTTCCATTACCTGTCGCGGAGTTAATAAATAATTCTCTCTTCAAAATTAAAACACAACTCAATGTACGACAATGTTCGACGAATTAAATTCGTTGTCGATACGCCTAACATGAAAGTCTAGTTTTTCGATAATGTGAATAACCTCTAAACCATTCATGTACAAAGCCATACATATAGACCAAGCGTCTTCGGACTGAGAGACAGAGTCATAATCAATGTCAGACGTATATACCAGTTATTTCCGAACCTCACGACCTTCCTCATCGTCAGCTAATTATATTCAATTAAACCAACAGATAAGGTATTTTATGCTTATAAGAGGACCAAGAATCCAACAAAAAAAGGCGGATCATGTTTTTTACGCTTATAGGATGACCAAGAGTCCAACAAAAAAAAGGCAGCACATTTGGAAGTACCATCAAAAAAGGAAGCACAATTGGAAGCACCATCAACAAAAAGGCAGCACATTTGGAAGCACCGACAAAGAAAAGGCAGCACCATCATCGAAAAGACAGCACATTTGAAATTGGCTCCAATATTCATTGGCTCCAACATTCATTGGCTCCAATATCCATTGGTTCCAATATTCATTGGCTCCAATATGCATTGGTTCCATCAGTCTATTGATTCCATCAGTCTAGTGACTCCATCGGTCATTGGCTCCTACAGTAATAGACTCCAACTGTCTTTGTCTCATTAACTCCAAATATATTCGGCTAGAATTCTACGAGTCTAAGAGACTATGAGGCCACAAGGCTAAAGTCTTAAAAAATCTAGCTGGTTACGAGTTATTCATGGCTACGAGACTGCATAGCTAAAAGACCGCGTGGCTACAAAACTACATGTCTTTGAAGCTACAAGAATACAAGTCTTCTCGGCTCCAAAAGCTCCATCAGCTCCAACACACAATGTACGTGCAATAAACGTAATTACCACACAGTACACACAGGAAACGAAATGAAGAAATAGTACACACAGGAAAAAAACTAAATGAACATACAGTACACACAGGAAACGGAACGTACACACAGTACACACAGGAAACGGAATGAACACACAGTACACACAGGAAACGGAACGTACACACAGTACACACAGGAAACGGAATGTACACACAGTACACACAGAAATCGGAACTCACACACAGGAAACGGAATGTACACACAGTACACACAGAAATCGGAACGTACACACAGGAAACGGAACGTACACACAGTACACAAACAGGAAACGGAACGAACACACAGTACACACAGGAAACAGAACGAACACACAGGAAACGGAATGATCACACATACAGTAGCGGAAACTCACAGGCTTAGTTGGAAAATCAGAATACAAGAAATAAAACATACTTTTTTTAATATAAATAATTCATTTATTTTTCAATAGTTCACACATGACAGTTAATCAAATGATTATTGTATGTAGACAGCATTCTGCAGTGCTTTAATTATCAACGATACTTCCTCGATATGTGAGTAGTTTCCTCTACACACAGATGCCACCAACAGTCTTAGCCAGTCAACCAATATGTTTGGATCTTTCCATGATGTGTATCCAATCTCTTCTACCACCATCTTCCTTGCATGTTTATAATAAATATTATGATCTCTGGTGTCTCCCGTTTTAACACCAACCTCAGGGTAACTTTCATCATCATGCCAGCTATCACAACAAGCTTGATCAGATTTATTTATTATAACACGACGTTTCCATCGTTTCGGTCTCAGTACACAATCACAGTCTTCGATCTTGCCTGCTTTAGATGCTTCAGCACAGTCTTCGATCACGTCACCAGTTTCAGAGTCACTGTAGCAATCACCGTAGAAGGCATCGTCTTCACCCAGATTTCCATAAGAACTCGATATCGTTGATGTCGAAGTGTCTTCATTGTCTTCATGCTTCCTTTTTTTTAGGAGTCCATCATTTTTACAAAGTATGGAGGATATACTGAATATAGGCTTGAATGTATTCTCACTTTTCACGGTGTTGATATTTCCATTAGTTTCAGTCTTCCCGAAGCCATCATCATCCTTCAATTTATGTTCTTCGTCACGATCGGGTGAGCTAATACCATCACGCTCAGGACAAGGAAAATTATTGTCGTAATGCAGATCACTCTTCTTTATTCTAGTGGATCCATCGATGTCCTCTATGCCGTAAGTAGTCTTGGCTTTACATGTTCTACTTTTAATCTGTCAATTCGTGTTAACAACCTGCTACAACGATTACAGCTTAACATGTTGCGTAGTGGGTTTTTAGCACAAGCATTCCTTCTCATGACAAAATCCTTGCCACAGTATCTACAGCGGCTTCCTTCCGATTCAGCTGCAGATAACAAACCATGATCCATGGTAGCTTCTGTGACTAATGTTAGATACAAACTGTCAGTTTTCTCCAATTGGATCCATTTCTTAAATAGAATTTTTTAAATATTTCATCAGCGAGAGTTAAGTTATCTAATGCAAAGCAAATTGATGCAAGTAGTTCTGGCTGTCATCAACAGATGTCGCCACGTGTTGCTTGCAGGTAAAAAAATATCTATTTTATTAATGCGGGATGCGGAATGCTCACTATCGATCGCAAAGGAAGGTTGGCTTCGCTAGACTCCAAGGAGAAGGAAGTTCGTCCTTCCTGTTAGTGCTTCTTAGATTTCTCAGAGATTATTATTATTCGACTGAGTAATGATATTTTTTTTTAATTTCCTCCTGATAATAATATTACAATTGTTGATTAAGTAGCAGAAGTTCACAAATTAAATGCAACCTTGAATAAAAATGACATGCCTCATTAAGTAAAAAAATCCTTCATGCAGAGATCAATTTCTCATCAGTAACCAGAAGCACTCGGAGAAAACCATCAGATGTCTAGTCAGGAATAATCAGAAGCACCCAGAGAAAACCATCAAAATATTGTCAAGAATAATCAGGAGAACTCGGAGAAAACCACCATAATATTGTCAAGAATAATCGGAAGCACTCGGAGAAAACCATCAAAATATTGACAAGAATAATCAGGAGCACACGAAGAAAACCACCATAATATTGACAAGAATGATCAGGAGCACCCGGAGAGAACAACCATAATATTGACAAGAATAATCAGGAGCACACGGAGAAATCCACCATAATATTGATAAGAATAATTGGGAGCACACAGAGAAAAACCACCACAAGTTTTCTTTGATATCATAAAATTACAAAAAAAAAATTAATAAAAAAATTTTAAAATAAAAAGGAAAAAAATACAAACATTCTGCTAGCTTGTGAACTTCTTTTTGATGTGCAAAGTTAGAGTTCTAGTACAAGCAAGTACTGATGGAACCAATGCATATTGGAGCCAATGAATATTGGAACCAATGAATATTGGAGCCAATGAATATTGGAGCCATTGAATATTGGAGCCAATAAATATTGCAGCCAATGAATATTGGAGCCAATGAATATTGGAGCCAATGACAAATGTGCTGTCTTTTCGATTATGGTGCTGCCTTTTCGCTGTCGGTGCTTCCAAATGTGCTGCCTTTTTGTTGAAGGTGCTTCCAATTGTGCTTCCTTTTTTGAAGGTGCTTACAAATGTGCTGTTTTATTGTTGGATTCTTGGTCCTCTTATAAGCGTAAAAAACATGATCCGCCTTTTTTTGTTGGATTCTTGGTCCTCTTATAAGCATAAAATACCTTATCCGTTGGTTTAATTGAATATAATTAGCTGACGATGAGGAAGGTCGTGAGGTTCGGAAATAACTGGTATATACGTCTGACATTGATTATGACTCTGTCTCTCAGTCCGAAGACGCTTGGTCTATATGTATGGCTTTGTACATGAATGGTTTAGAGGTTATTCACATTATCGAAAAACTAGACTTTCATGTTAGGCGTATCGACAACGAATTTAATTCGTCGAACCTTGTCGTACATTGACTTGTGTTTTATTTTTGAAGAGAGAATGATTTATAAACTCCGCGAAAGGTAATGGAAAAACAGAATATTGAATTTATTTAATATTTAGTTACACTTGTCACTGTTCAAGAATCAAATCGAGGGCAGGAATCCAGCGATTCAATATGTAAATTAATGAGTGATTTTTTTTGATAAATTTTGGATTTTTTCCCGAATTTCTAGCTAAATAAGTACACAATTTCAAGATGGCGTCCAAATTTCAAGATGGCGGGGGCACCTCGGTTATAAATGTTTACTGCACTGTAGCGGGTTGGAATTAAATTATTCAGATGGAAATGTACTCTATAAGACGAGTACACACACAAGATGGTGTACTCCAGCAGGTGGTAGCTCCTGGTAGCATGTACTGAACTTAAAATGTTGGATTTATGATGGTCAACAAGGAAAAAGTCAAATTTCAAGTTCAAGGTCAAATTTTCAGGTCAAGGTCAAATTTCAAGGTCAAGGTCAAAGTTCAATATCAACAGTTGAGGACAAAGGTATGGTGAACAGAAAATTATACTAACATGGTATCAGCACACTCTACCGGACGTAAACAAGATGGTGGTTTCCAGCGGATGATGAAAAGGTGGCAGACATGACGTCATACCAGTTGACGATATATACCTTGTTATTGTTGGTGGTAGGTCAGTCTAGGTAGCTTTCATGGAATAAGTTCGACCATTTACTCTCATCGGGAATCGAACCAAGGACGTACATCGATCTTATCAAACAGAATTCAAATAAGTTAATTTTTTGATGAATTTTGGAATTTTTTTCATTAAAATCGTATAATAAATAAAGATTTTCCGGATGGTGTCCAAATTTCAAGATGGCGGAAATGACGTCATACTACCTGATATATGCTATGAAACAAGTGGTGGAGTCAGTCTGCCAGCAGCCACCACGGGGGAAGGATCGGTTGTCATTTTTAAATATTATTTTTTTGTGCTCACCGGGTTCGAACCGAGGACTCCAAGCTCCGTGTCGTAAATGTTTATTTTTTAATATTTTTATTAAAATTTTATTATTAAATTTTTTTTAAAAATTTGAATTTTTTTTCCATTAAAATCGGGTAATAAATACAAAAGTTAAAGATGGCGGCCGTAACGATAATTAAAACGATGACGTCATAATTAAAAATGGCGGAAAAAACAATGCCGGAAAGTTCGAGAAAATAAAATTACGTGATCCAAGATGGCAGATCCAAAATGGCCGTCAGGGTAAGGTCAAGGTCAAAGGTAATTGTCCTACTTGTCACGTTACGCTGTGTCCCGTTACACTCATCCAAGATAGCGGCCGTGATGTCACAATCCAAGATAGCGGACAGACAATCACAATCCACTATCTGCATCCTGATCTCGGACCGTCTAACCTACACTACTCAAGGCAACTTGCTTACGTAGCTTCAAGTCTACGAGGCTCCAATACATCATGACCACGAGACTACAAGCCATGAGGTTACGAGACTATGCGATTGCAAGTCTTCAAGGTTACGTGATCGTGAGGCTATAGGACTGCGAAGCTTCCAGAATGCATGGTTACGAGACTGCATGACTAATTGGCCGCGTGGGTACGAAACTTCATGTCTCTAAATGACTACAATAGCACTATTCAGTGGTGAGAGTTAATTTATCTCAGGGAAAGGTACTAGTTGCAAGTAGTTCCGCTTTTCAACATCAGATGTCGTCACGTGTTGCTTGCAGGTAAATAATATTAATTTCTTTTATGCAGGATGCGGGATACTCACTATCGATCGCATAAGAAGGATGGCTTCGATAGTCTCCAAGGAGAAGGAAGTTCGTCCTTCCTGCTAGTGCTTCTCAGATTTCTCACGGTTCGCCATCTTGGATTGCGACGTCACGGCGGCCATCTTGGATGGGTGTGACCTTAACCTTTGACCGAAACCGCAGGAATGATCGCAAGCACACGGATTAACCATCAAAATATTGATAAGAATAATCAGGAGCACATGGAGAAAACCATCATAATATTGGCAAGATTAATCAGGAGCACACGGAGAAAACAACCATAATATTGACAAGAAAGTAGTATGTGAATGTATGTCCGAGATCAGGCCTCAGGCGGTGGTGCTGTGGTGCCGACCGCCATCTTGGATTTGTGACGTCACGGCGGCAAAAATTCCTCAAAATTCCTCAAAAATGACTCAAAATGACTCAAAATTTCCCGTTTTAAGAAAAAATTTCCCGTTTTCGAGGGAAAAATTCCCGTTTCGAGGGAAAATTTCCCGATTTAGTCCTTAAAAATCCCAACGGCTAGAAATGTCCTGATAGAGGCTTAAGCATCCTTAACTCAAGCCTCAGTTAAGCCTCTATCAGGATGTGACCTTGACCTTTGACCTTGACCCCGACGGCCATCTTGGATCCACCATCTTGGATGACGTCATTTCGTTTTCTCGAACATTCCGGCATTGTGTTATCGGCCATTTTGAATTATGACGTCACCGTTGCAATTTCCGTTACGGTCGCCATCTTTAAATTTATTATCCGATTTTAATGAAAAAAAATTTAAAAATTATAAAAAAAATTAAATAATACAAATGTTAATAAAATATTTAAAAAACAAACATTTACAACACGGAGCTCGGAGTCCTCGGTTCAAACCCGACGAGTGCAAAAAAATAAAAATGGCGACCGATCCTTCCCCCGCGGTGGCTGCAGGCATACTGACTCCCTCCACTTTTTTTTTCAAAGCATATATATATCGTCAGGTAGTATGACATCATGTCCGCCATCTTTTCTTCATCCACTGGAGACCACCATCTTGTTTTCGTCTGCTAGAGTGTACCGATATCATGTAGTATAATTATCTGGTCACCACACCTTTGACCTTAATGTTGAACTTTGACCTTGACCTTGAAATTTGACCTTGACCTTGAACTTTGACCTTGACCTTGAAATTTGACCTTGACCTTGAAATTTGACCTTGACCTTGAACTTTGACTTTGACCTTGAACTTTGACCTTGACCTTGAAATTTGACATTGACCTTGAAATTTGACCTTGACCTTGCTATTTGACCTTGACCTTGAAATTTGACTTTCTTCTTTGAAATTTGACTTTGTCCTTGTCGACCATCACGGATCTGACATTTTATGTTCAGTACATGCTACCAGGAGCTACCACCTGCTGGAGTAGGCCATATTGTGTGTGTACTTGTATTATAGAGTACATTTCCATCTGGATAATTTTATTCTAACCTGCTACAGTGCAGTAATCAATTATTATGGAAGTGCCCCCCCGCCATCTTGAAATTCGGCCGCCATCTTGAAATCATGTAATAATGTAGCTAGAAAAGCGGGAAAAAATCCAAAATTCATTAAATAAATCACTCATTAACTTACATATCGATTCGATCCACTCCAGTCCTTGGTTCGATCCCTGGCCGATACAAAACAACAATAATTAAAAAAAAATACTAAAAAAGTGTTTGGTTTGAGAAAATAAAAACACCACAAGTTCTTTTAAAAAAAATTTTATTACATAAATTCAATACACTACTACAAATACAAAAAACACTGACATTACCAAAGCCTTTTGGATTCCTCGATTCAAACAGTCTTCTTATTATACGGACTAAGCCTTTTACATGACTTTAAATGTCTATCCGATCCGGTCACCACCGCAGCCAGAGACGGACTGAAGTTCATATCACTTATATAGTCTCATTAGCCGGTACAACTCATGAGTCAAATCAATAACCATGTTCATTGTACGTCTCGGAGCATTTTTTATAATGACGATGTAAGCTATCGAGACGTGAAATTAGTTTATTGCACATATTGCACTGAAATTGTATTCTTTGAACATTATTAGAACAACCGCTTCTTTCATGTCTGCGAGCATTTGAGGTGATAGTAAATGATGCACCACAGTATTTGCACTGATGCGAAGTACGCTCTTCATTAATGGAAGTATTCAATGCTGATGAAACTTCAGCTGATGGTGGAACAGCACATATCGAAGTCTCCTCCAGTGTTGTCAGAGGCGTTGCCGACGGGATCTGCTCCAACATCGTCGGCGCCGATGTCATGGTTCCCGTAGTCGATGGTACATCCTCCATCGAGTACGTCGTTAAAGTCGGTAAAGATGCCATCGAAGTCTCAAGAACAGGCAATTACACGACTAATGCACCAGAAGAAACAAACTAGGTGATCCGTACACCGTCGACGGCAGTAACAAACAGAGCGTCCTGCTGTCTAGGACTCGTTTATATACATTAACCGGTTTGAATAATACGCTAGTCAAATCAAGAACAATTTACTAAAAAACTTGAGTCAAAACAACATTAAAAAAATAGAAGCACCATCAACAAAAAAGGAAGCACATTTGGAAGCACCGACAACGTAAGGGCAGCACATTTGGAAGCACCGACTACGAAAAGACAGCACATTTGGAAGCACCGACTACGAAAAGGCAGCACATTTGGAAGCACCGACAACGAAAAGGCAGCACATTTGGAAGCACCGTCATCGAAAAGGCAGCACATTTGGAAGCACCGACAACGAAAAGGCAGCACATTTGGAAGCACCGACAACGAAAAGGCAGCACATTTGGAAGCACCGACAACGAAAAGGCAGCACATTTGGAAGCACCGACAACAAAAAGGCAGCACATTTGGAAGCACCGACAACGAAAAGGCAGCACATTTGGAAGCACCGACAACGAAAAGGCAGCACATTTGGAAGCACCGACAACGAAAAGGCAGCACATTTGGAAGCACCGACAACGTAAAGGCAGCACATTTGGAAGCACCGACAACGAAAAGGCAGCACATTTGGAAGCACCGACTACGAAAAGGCAGCACATTTGGAAGCACCGTCATCGAAAAGGCAGCACATTTGGAAGCACCGACAACGAAAAGGCAGCACATTTGGAAGCACCGACAACGAAAAGGCAGCACATTTGGAAGCACCGACAACGAAAAGGCAGCACATTTGGAAGCACCGACTACGAAAAGGCAGCACATTGGAAGCACCGACAACGAAAAGGCAGCACATTTGGAAGCACCGCCAACGAAAAGGCAGCACATTTTGGATGCATCATCGAATAAGGAAGCACATTTGGAAGCTCCATCAACTAAAAAAGGCAAAAAGGAAGCACAAGTTACGACATCTAAGTCTTAGTAAGAAATCATAATACAAGAAATAAAAACATTACATTCTTATAATTTAAATTATTTATTTTATTGCTTTATATTATACAAATGCAAGTAAAACAAGTCAATATTGTATGTAGCCAGCATTCCTCAGTTCCTTGAGTATGAAGGATATTTCTTTGATGCACGAATAGTTTCCTGCACAAAGCGAACCATGTAGTAGTCTTAGCCGGTCAACCAATATGTTTGGATCTTTCCATGATGTGTAATCATTCTCTTCTACCACCATCTTCCTTGCACCTTTATAATAAATATTATGATCTCTGGTGTCTTCCGTTTTACCACCAACCTCAGGGTAACTTTCATGTTTGAGACGGTGATCATCACAAGCTTGATCAGATTTATTTAATATATCACGTCGTTTCCATCGTTTCGGTCTCAGGACACCACCACATTCTTCGATCTTGTCAGCTTTAGGTGCTTCATCATAGTCTATGTCTTTGTCAACAGCCTCCGAGTCACTGTAACAATCACCGTAGAAGGAATCGTCTTTACCCAATTTACCGTAATAATTCGATGTTGATGATGTTGAAGTGTCTTCATCGTCTTCGTGCTTCCTTTTTAGGAGTCCATCATTTTTACAAAGTAGGAAAGATCTACTTGAATTCGGCTGGAATATATTCTCACTTTTCACGTTAAGGATTCTTCCATTGTCTTCATTCTTCCGTAAATCATCAACCTTCTTCAATTTAAGTTCTTTGTCGAGATCGGAAGAGCCAAGAAAATTATTGTCGTAATGCAGATCACTCTTCCTTAGGCTAGTAGATTCATCGTTGTCCTCTAGCTTGTACGCAGGCTTGGCGCTACAAGTTCTGCCATGTCTTTTTAGGCTCTCTCTCCGTGTAAACGACTTGCTACATCGAACACAACTTATCATATTGCACAGTGGATTTTTAACACAGTCATTCTTCTCGTGTTGTCTTTTATTCTTTCTCAAGATAAACTCTTTACTGCAAAACTTACACCTATGTTCTTTCGAAACAGCGTCAGATCCCAAATCGGAATTCATATTAGTTACTGAGACTAATGCCAGATACCAATTGAGTGTTTTAAATTAGATTCAATACTTAAATAGAAATTTTTTCATATTTCATCAGCGAGAATTAATATATCTCATGCAAAAGTACTTTATGCATGTAGTTCTGCTTTTCAACAACAGATATCGCCACATGTTGCTTGCAGGTAAATAATATTTAGTTATTTTATGCGGGATGCGGGATGCTCACTAACGATCGCAAAAGAAGGATGGCTTCGTTAGACTCCAAGGAAAAGGAAGTTCGTCTTGCATGTTGGTGCTCCACAGATGTCTCATGGCGTAATATTAATTTGGCTGAGTAATGATATTTGTTAATTCCACCTGATAAAAATATTGCAAGTTTTGTTTTAGTAGCAGAAATTATCGAATTAAATGTAACTCCAAATAAAATGACATGTCTCATTAGAACAAAAAAAAATCCATGCAGAGAGCGGTTTTTCAGAATAGTCAGAAACACTTGAAGAAACCACAGGAATGATTGCAAGAACACGGGAAAAACCATCCAAATATTGTCAAGAATAATCAGGAGCACACTGAGAAAACCACTATAATATTAACAATAATAATCGGAAGCACACGGAGAAAACCATCATAATATCGGCAAGAATAATCAGGAGCACACGAAGAAAACCGCCACAAGTTTTCTTTGATATCATTAAAATACAAAAAAAAATTAATAAAAAAAAAAACGAAAAAAAATTCTAACATTCTGCTAGCTTGTGAACTTCTCATTGTTGAGCAAAGATAGAGTTCTAGTACAAGCCAGAATGTTTGAATTTTTTCGTTTTTATTTTTTATTAATTTTTTTTGTATTTTAATGATATCAAAGTAAACTTGTGGCGGTTTTCTTCGTGTGCTCCTGATTATTCTTGCCGATATTATGATGGTTTTCTCCGTGTGCTTCCGATTATTATTGTTAATATTATAGTGGTTTTCTCAGTGTGCTCCTGATTATTCTTGACAATATTATGATGGTTTTTCCCGTGTTCTTGCAATCATTCCTGTGGTTTCTTCAAGTGTTTCTGACTATTCTGAGAAAACGCTCTCTGCATGGATTTTTTTTTTGTTCTAATGAGACATGTCATTTTATTTGGAGTTACATTTAATTCGATAATTTCTGCTACTAAATCAAAACTTGCAATATTTTTATCAGGTGGAATTAACAAATATCATTACTCAGCCAAATTAATATTACGCCATGAGACATCTGTGGAGCACCAACATGCAAGACGAACATCCTTTTCCTTGGAGTCTAACGAAGCCATCCTTCTTTTGCGATCGTTAGTGAGCATCCCGCATCCCGCATAAAATAACTAAATATTATTTACCTGCAAGCAACATGTGGCGATATCTGTTGTTGAAAAGCAGAACTACATGCATAAAGTACTTTTGCATGAGATATATTAATTCTCGCTGATGAAATATGAAAAAATTTCTATTTAAGTATTGAATCTAATTTAAAACACTCAATTGGTATCTGGCATTAGTCTCAGTAACTAATATGAATTCCGATTTGGGATCTGACGCTGTTTCGAAAGAACATAGGTGTAAGTTTTGCAGTAAAGAGTTTATCTTGAGAAAGAATAAAAGACAACACGAGAAGAATGACTGTGTTAAAAATCCACTGTGCAATATGATAAGTTGTGTTCGATGTAGCAAGTCGTTTACACGGAGAGAGAGCCTAAAAAGACATGGCAGAACTTGTAGCGCCAAGCCTGCGTACAAGCTAGAGGACAACGATGATTCTACTAGCCTAAGAAAGAGTGATCTGCATTACGACAATAATTTTCTTGGCTCTTCCGATCTCGACAAAGAACTTAAATTGAAGAAGGTTGATGATTTACGGAAGAATGAAGACAATGGAAGAATCCTTAACGTGAAAAGTGAGAATATATTCCAGCCGAATTCAAGTAGATCTTTCCTACTTTGTAAAAACGATGGACTCCTAAAAAGGAAGCACGAAGACGATGAAGACACTTCAACATCATCAACATCGAATTATTACGGTAAATTGGGTGAAGACGATTCCTTCTACGGTGATAGTTACAGTGACTCGGAGGCTGTTGACAAAGACATAGACTATGATGAAGCACCTAAAGCTGCCAAGATCGAAGAATGTGGCGGTGTCCTGAGACCGAAACGATGGAAACGACGTGATATATTAAATAAATCTGATTAAGCTTGTGATGATCACCGTCTCAAACATGAAAGTTACCCTGAGGTTGGTGGTAAAACAGAAGACACCAGAGATCATAATATTTATTATAAAGGTGCAAGGAAGATGGTGGTAGAAGAGAATGATTACATATCATGGAAAGATCCAAACATATTGGTTGACCGGCTAAGACTACTACATGGTTCGCTTTGTGCAGGAAACTATTCGTGCATCAAAGAAATATCCTTCATACTCAAGGAACTGAGGAATGCTGGCTACATACAATATTGACTTGTTTTACTTGCATTTGTATAATATAAAGCAATAAAATAAATAATTTAAATTATAAGAATGTAATGTTTTTAGTTCTTGTATTATGATTTCTTACTAAGACTTAGATCTCGTAACTTGTGCTTCCTTTTTGCCTTTTTTAGTTGATGGAGCTTCCAAATGTGCTTCCTTATTCGATGATGCATCCAAAATGTGCTGCCTTTTCGTTGGCGGTGCTTCCAAATGTGCTGCCTTTTCGTTGTCGGTGCTTCCAATGTGCTGCCTTTTCGTTGTCGGTGCTTCCAAATGTGCTGCCTTTTCGTTGTCGGTGCTTCCAAATGTGCTGCCTTTTCGTTGTCGGTGCTTCCAAATGTGCTGCCTTTTCGTTGTCGGTGCTTCCAAATGTGCTGCCTTTTCGTTGTCGGTGCTTCCAAATGTGCTGCCTTTTCGTAGTCGGTGCTTCCAAATGTGCTGCCTTTTCGTAGTAGGTGCTTCAAAATGTGCTGCCTTTTCGTTGTCGGTGCTTCCAAATGTGCTGCCTTTTCGTTGTCGGTGCTTCCAAATGTGCTGCCTTTTCGTTGTCGGTGCTTCAAAATGTGCTGCCTTTTCGTTGTCGGTGCTTCCAAATGTGCTGCCTTTTTGTTGTCGGTGCTTCCAAATGTGCTGCCTTTACGTTGTCGGTGCTTCCAAATGTGCTGCCTTTTCGTTGTCGGTGCTTCCAAATGTGCTGCCTTTTCGAAGATGGTGCTCCAAATGTGCTGCCTTTTCGTAGTCGGTGCTTCCAAATGTGCTGCCTATTCGTTGTCGGTGCTTCCAAATGTGCTGCCTTTTCGTTGTCGGTGCTTCCAAATGTGCTGCCTTTTCGTTGTCGGTGCTTCCAAATGTGCTGCCTTTTCGATGACGGTGCTTCCAAATGTGCTGCCTTTTCGTTGTCGGTGCTTCCAAATGTGCTGCCTTTTCGTAGTCGGTGCTTCCAAATGTGCTGCCTTTTCGTTGTCGGTGCTTCCAAATGTGCTGCCTTTTCGTTGTCGGTGCTTCCAAATGTGCTGCCTTTTCGTTGTCGGTGCTTCCAAATGTGCTGCCTTTTCGATGACGGTGCTTCCAAATGTGCTGCCTTTTCGTAGTCGGTGCTTCCAAATGTGCTGCCTTTTCGTTGTCGGTGCTTCCAAATGTGCTGCCTTTTCGTTGTCGGTGCTTCCAAATGTGCTGCCTTTTCGTTGTCGGTGCTTCCTAATGTGCTGCCTTTTCGTTGTCGGTGCTTCCAAATGTGCTGCCTTTTCGTTGTCGGTGCTTCCAAATGTGCTGCCTTTTTGTTGTCGGTGCTTCCAAATGTGCTGCCTTTTCGTTGTCGGTGCTTCCAAATGTGCTGCCTTTTCGTTGTCGGTGCTTCCAAATGTGCTGCCTTTTCGTTGTCGGTGCTTCCAAATGTGCTGCCTTTTCGATGACGGTGCTTCCAAATGTGCTGCCTTTTCGTTGTCGGTGCTTCCAAATGTGCTGCCTTTTCGTAGTCGGTGCTTCCAAATGTGCTGTCTTTTCGTAGTCGGTGCTTCCAAATGTGCTGCCCTTACGTTGTCGGTGCTTCCAAATGTGCTTCCTTTTTTGTTGATGGTGCTTCTATTTTTTTAATGTTGTTTTGACTCTAGTATTTTAGTAAATTGTTCTTGATTTGACTAGCGTATTATTCAAACCGGTTAATGTATATAAACGAGTCCTAGACAGCAGGACGCTCAATTTGTTACTGCCGTCGACGGTGTACGGATAACCTAGTTTGTTTCTTCTGGTGCATTAGTCGTGTAATTGCCTGTTCTTGAGACTTCGATGGCATCTTTACCGACTTTAACGACATACTCGATGGAGGATGTACCATCGACTACGGGAACCATGACATCGGCGCCGACGATGTTGGAGCAGATCCCGTCGGCAACGCCTCTGACAACACTGGAGGAGACTTCGATATGTGCTGTTCCACCATCAGCTGAAGTTTTATCAGCATTGAATACTTCCATTAATGAAGAGCGTACTTCGCATCAGTGCAAATACTGTGGTGCATCATTTACTATCACCTCAAATGCTCGCAGACATGAAAGAAGCGGTTGTTCTAATAATGTTCAAAGAATACAATTTCAGTGCAATAAGTGCAATAAACTAATTTCACGTCTCGATAGCTTACATCGTCATTATAAAAAATGCTCCGAGACGTACAATGAACATGGTTATTGATTTGACTCATGAGTTGTACCGGCTAATGAGACTATATAAGTGATATGAACTTCAGTCCGTCTCTGGCTGCGGTGGTGACCGGATCGGATAGACATTTAAAGTCATGTAAAAGGCTTAGTCCGTATAATAAGAAGACTGTTTGAATCGAGGAATCCAAAAGGCTTTGGTAATGTCAGTGTTTTTTGTACTTGTAGTAGTGTATTGAATTTATGTAATAAAATTTTTTTTAAAAGAACTTGTGGTGTTTTTATTTTCGCAAACCAAACACTTTTTTAGTATTTTTTTTTAATTATTGTTGTTTTGTATCGGCCAGGGATCGAACCAAGGACTGGAGCGGATCGAATCGATATGTAAGTTAATGAGTGATTTATTTAATGAATTTTGGATTTTTTCCCGCTTTTCTAGCTACATTATTACATGATTTCAAGATGGCGGCCGAATTTCAAGATGGCGGGGGGGCACTTCCATAATAATTGATTACTGCACTGTAGCAGGTTAGAATAAAATTATCCAGATGGAAATGTACTCTATAATACAAGTACACACACAATATGGCCTACTCCAGCAGGTGGTAGCTCCTGGTAGCATGTACTGAACATAAAATGTCGGATCCGTGATGGTCGACAAGGACAAAGTCAAATTTCAAAGAACAAAGTCAAATTTCAAGGTCAAGGTCAAATTTCAAGGTCAAGGTCAAATTTCAAGGTCAAGGTCAAATTTCAAGGTCAAGGTCAAATTTCAAGGTCAGGGTCAAATTTCAAGGTCAGGGTCAAATTTCAAGGTCAAGGTCAGAGTTCAAGGTCAAGGTCAAATTTCAAGGTCAAGGTCAAATTTCAAAGGTCAAGGTCAAAGTTCAAGGTCAAGGTCAAAGTTCATGGTCAAAGTTCAAGGTCAAGGTCAAATTTCAAGGTCAAGGTCAAAGTTCAAGGTCAAGGTCAAATTTCAAGGTCAAGGTCATAGTTCAAGGTCAAGGTCAAAGGTGTGGTGACCAGATAATTATACTACATGATATCGGTACACTCTAGCAGACGAAAACAAGATGGTGGTCTCCAGTGGATGAAGACAAGATGGCGGACATGATGTCATACTACCTGACGATATATATGCTTTGAAAAAAAAAGTGGAGGGAGTCAGTATGCCTGCAGCCACCGCGGGGGAAGGATCGGTCGCCATTTTTATTTTTTTGCACTCGTCGGGTTTGAACCGAGGACTCCGAGCTCCGTGTTGTAAATGTTTGTTTTTTAAATATTTTATTAAAAATTGTATTATTTAATTTTTTTTATAATTTTTAAATTTTTTTTCATTAAAATCGGATAATAAATTATAGATGGCGACCGTAACGGAAATTGCAACGGTGACGTCATAATTCAAAATGGCCGATAACACAATGCCGGAATGTTCGAGAAAACGAAATGACGTCATCCAAGATGGTGGATCCAAGATGGCCGTCGGGGTCAAGGTCAAAGGTCAAGGTCACATCCTGATAGAGGCTTAACTGAGGCTTGAGTTAAGGATGGTTAAGCCTCTATCAGGACATTTCTAGCCGTTGGGATTTTTAAGGACTAAATCGGGAAATTTTCCCTCGAAACGGGAATTTTTCCCTCGAAAACGGGAAATTTTTTCTTAAAACGGGAAATTTTGAGTCATTTTGAGTCATTTTTGAGGAATTTTGAGGAATTTTTGCCGCCGTGACGTCACAAACACAAGATGGCGGTCGGCACCACAGCACCACCGCCTGAGGCCTGATCTCGGACATACATTCACATACTACTCAAGAATAATCAGAAGTACACGGAGAAAAACGCCAAACGTTTTCTTTGATATCATAAAATTACAGGGGAAAAATATCTAAAAAAAATAAAAATATTAACAATTAAAAATATTTTTAAAAAAATACATAAAATATTCTGCTAGCTTGTATACTTATCATTGTTGAGAAAAGATAGAGTTTTAGTACAAGCCAGAATTTTATGTATTTTTTCTATTTTTTTTTATTTTTTTATTTTTATTTTTAATATTTTTTCCTATAATTTTATGATATTAAAGAAAACATGCGTCGTTTTTCTCCGTGTGCTTCTGGTTGTTCTTGTCAATATAATGGTGGTTTTCTCCGTGTGCTCCTGATTATTCTTATCAATATTTTGATGGTTAATCCGTGTGCTTGCGATCATTCCTTCGGTTTAGGTCAAATGATAAGGTCACACCCATCCAAGATGGCCCTGGTGATGTCACAATACAAGATGGAGGACTGTGAGAAATCTGAGAAGCACTTGCAGGAAGGACGAACTTCCTTCTCCTTGGAGACTATCGAAGCCATCCTTCTTATGCGATCGATAGTGAGCATCCCGCATCTTGCATAAAAGAAATTAATATTATTTACCTGCAAGCAACACGTGACGACATCAGATGTTGAAAAGCGGAACTACTTGCAACAAGTACCTTTGCATGATATAATTTAACTCTCACCACTAAATAGTACTATTGTAGTCAGTTAGAGACATGCAGTTTCGTAGCCACGCGGCCAATTAGTCATGTAGTCTTGTAACCATGCGTTCTGGAAGCTTCGCAGTCCTATAGCCTCGCGATCACGTAACCTTGAAGTCTTGCAATCGCATAGTCTCGTAACCTCATGGCTTGTAGTCTCGTGATCATGATGTATTGGAGCCTCGTAGACTTGAAGCTACGTAAGCAAGTTGCCTTGTAATCTTATAACATAATGCTGATGGTGCAGATGTAGCAAAAGAGAAAATTCCGTCGAAGACAAATTTGGCAATTGGAGCCTTGTAGACGAGTAGCTTCGTAATCAAGAACTCATGCAGACTTCTATTCCTGAATTCACGCAGTCACGTAGACTTGTGTTCTAGAAGCTTCGTAGCTCTGTAGCATCGCAGTCTCGTAAACTTGAATATTCGTAGTCACGTAATCTCGTAACCTCATGGCTCGAAGTCGCGTAGTCATGAAGTGTTGGGACCTCGTAGAATTGTAGCTACGTATCCAAGTAGCCTCATAGACTTGAAGCTACGTAAGCAAGTAGCCTTGTAATCTTTTAACATAATGCTGCTGGTGCAGTTGGAGCAAAAGAGAAAATTTCGACGAAGACAGATGCGGCAATTGGAGCTTTGTAGTCGAGTAGCTTCGTAGTCAAGTACTCATGCATATCTTTAAAAGATTTGTGCAATGGGAGTGCATGACTTGATGTAAGTTTTTGGACATACGCCATTGCTAAGAACTTTTTCTGTTGAAGAAAAACTAATAAATAAAATAAATAAATAAAAATAAAAATACTCAAAAAAAGATACAAAAAACACACAAAATTAAGCAAACAATTGCTGTTGTCAACAAGGATATGAACACCACAAAATATTCCGAAACAGGAATATGGTCGGCAAACAAAGAAAAAACAAAGAAAAATGTACTAAGTAAAGAAAAAATCCCCACAAATGATGACAACACAAAAATATTGAAACCCAAAATAATTCAGCACAACAGTTGAAGCGAGACAAAAAAAAAACATGACAAAACGAAAAAACAAACAAATACAATAGTTTTACCTAAACAGAAACAAGCGACGTTTCGGGAACTGCTATCTGCTCCCGTCCACAGGTGCGACTGTGTTTCCGTACCATGTGCGTCTCTGCCTGAGGACGGGAGCAGATAGCAGTTTCCGAAACGTCGCTTGTTTCTGTTTTGGTAAAACTATTGTATTTGTTTGTCTTTTCGTTTTGTCATGTTTTTTTGTCTCGCTTCAACTGTTAAGCTGAATTATTTTGGGTTTCAATATTTTTGTGTTGTCATCATTTGTGGGGATTTTTTCGTTCTCTTAGTACATTTTTCTTTGTTTTTTCTTTGTTTGCTGACCATATTCCTGTTTCGGAATATTTTGTGGTGTTCATATCCTTGTTGACAACAGCAATTCTTTGCTTAATTTTGTGTGTTTTTTGTCTTTTTTTGGGTATTTTTATTTATTTATTAGTTTTTCTTCAACAGAAAAAGTTCTTAGCAATGGCGTATGTCCTAAAACTTACATCAAGTTACTCATGCAGACTTGTAGTTCTGTATCCTCGCAGTCACGTAAACTCGTTTTCTAGAGGCTTTGTAGCTCTGTAGCTTTGTAATATCGTAAACTCTAATATTCGTAGTCACGTAGTCCACTGAATAGTGCTATTGTAGTCAGTTAGAGACATGAAGTTTCTTAGCCACGCGGCCATACAGTTTCGTAACCATGCATTCTGGAAGCTTCGTAGTCCTATAGACAATGACTGATGAAGTCACTAGACTGATGGAGCCAATGAATATTGTAGCCAATGAATATTGTAGCCAATGAATATTGTAGCCCATGACTATTGGAGCCAATGACTATAGGAGCCAAAAGACTGTTGGAACCAAAAGACTGATGGAGACAAAAGACTGATGGAGCTTTTGGAGTTTGTTGGAGAATTTGGAGCAATTGGAGTCAATTGATATTGGAGTCCATGAATATTATAGCCAATGAATATTAGAGCCAATGAATATTGGAGCCAATGAATGATGTGTTACCTTTTCGTTGTCGGTGCTTCCAAATGAGACGACTTTTCGTTTTCGGTGCTTCCAAATGTGCTGCCTTTTCGATGATGGTGCTACCTTTTCGTTATCGGTGCTTCCAAATGTGCTGCCTTTTCGTTGGCGGTTCTTCCAAATGTGCTGCCTTTTCGATGACGGTGCTGCCTTTTCGATGACGGTGCTGCCTTTTCGATGACGGTGCTGCCTTTTCGTTGTCGGTGCTTCCAAAAGTGCTGCCTTTTCGTTGGCGGTGCTTCCAAATGTGCTGCCTTTTCGATGACGGTGCTGCCTTTTCGTTGACGGTGCTTCCAAATATGCTGTCTTTTCGTTGCTAGTGCTTCCTTTGTGTTAATTGCGCGTAGTAGAAAATTTAGTGACTGAATATTTACTAGTTCAAAACCTCTTGGTGTTACTAACATATTTTTCAAGGTCACTTGTTCTTTATAATGTCTAAAAAATGTCACGATGGACTAATTGAATTTAATTAGCTAACGACGAAGAAGTTCATGTGGTCCTGAAATGACTAGCCTATACGTCTGATATTGACAGACCCGGTCTCATGGACAGAAGACAATTGTTCTATATGTGTGGCTTTGTACATGAACGGCTTATAAGTTATTCAGATTATAAAAAAATTTGACACTCATAATAGGCTAATCGTCACTGTATTAATTCTTTGGTCAGGTATATTGACTTGAGTTGTTTTTCGTAGAGTGAATGATTAATAAACTCCGCGAAAGGTAATGGAAAACAGAATCTAAATTTGTTTTAATAATTAGTTACAACTGTCACTGGTCAAGAATCGAACCATGGACAGGAATCAATCGATTCAATTTGTTAATTAATAATTAATTTTTTCGGAGGCTTTTGGAATTTTTCCCGCATTTCTAGCTAAATAATTACATGATTTCAAGATAGCATCCAAATTTCATGATGGCGGGCACCTCAGTAATAATAAATTATTACTGCACTGTAGCAGGTTAGAATAAAACTAGCATGATGGTAAGACGAGTACACACAATATGGTGTCCTCCACAGACGAAAACATGATGGTGGCAATGACCACTAGCAGGTGGTAGCTCCTGGTAGCATGTACTGAACATAAAATGACGGATCCATGATGGGCCTTAAGGTCAAAGTCAAAGATCAAGGTCAAGGTCAAAATTCAAGGTAAAAGTTCAAGGTCAAGGTTAAAGTTCAAGGTTAAGGCCAAAGTTCAAGGTCAAGGTCAAAGATCAAAGTCAAGGTTAAAGTTCAAGGTCAATGACAAATTTCATTGCCAATAGACGAGGTTAAAGGTATGGTGAACATAAAATTATATTAACATGACACCAGCACACTATAGCAAACGAAAACAAGATGACGGTCTCCAGCGGACGAAGACAAGATGGCGGACATGACGTCATACCGGCTGACGATATATACCTTGATATTGGCGGTAGGTCAGTCTGTAGGTGGCTTCTGTGGAGGAAGGATTTGATGGTTTTTTATTTCTTGCCCTCACCCGTTTCGAACCAAGTACAGGAATCGATATAATCAATCAGATTTCTATTAAGTTAATTTTTTGATGAATTTTGGAATTTTTTCCGATTTTCTAACATAAAAATTGCGGATTTTAATGATGGCGACCGTAACGATAATTGCTACAGTTACATCTTAATACTAGATGGTGGTTCTGTCTCGAACAGGTAGTGCTATTATTACTTAAAATTTTAAAAAAATTCAAGTCTGAATATGCATGTTATTTTTATATATACCTTATTTAATTCTCAGTCGGGTAAATGTCTGGATGGCCGAGCGGTTAAAGGCGTATGTTTTCCAACCTAGAGATCAGAGCTGCGCTGGTTGGAATCGTAGCGCTTCCAATGTATTTTGCATAAAAAAAGAAATTTAATATGTCGATAAGAACAATAATAGCTCTGGTAGGTAATGTAACATCGACCATATGTGATGAGACAGAGCGACGTTGGCGCTCTCTAGGAACAAACAACAGAAACAAAGACGACGGTATCCAAGATGGCGGCCTCCAGTGAAACAGAAAAAAATCATGAGTGACGCTGTCGCTATCTACGAACAAACAAACAAACAGAAACAAAGTCGAAGGTATCCAAGATGTCGGCCTCCAGCGGAAAAGAAAAAAATCGAGAGCGACGCTGACGCTATCTAGGAACAAACAACAGAAACAAAGTCGACGGTATCTAAGATGGCGGCCTCCAGCGGAAACAAAAAAAATCAAGAGCGACGCTGGCGCTATCTAGGAACAAACAACAGAAACAAAGTCGACTGTATCCAATATGGCGGATCCAATATGGCCGCCGGGGTCAAGGTCAAGGTCACGGTACTACTTGTCCCGTTACGCTGTGTCCCTTTTCGCTGTGTTCAATTACGCTGTGTCCCGTTACGCTCATCCAAGATGGCTGCCGTTTCTTCACAATCAGAGATGGCGGACCGACAATCACAATCCACGCGCCAGAGCTAGGCGCAGTAGCCTCATTTACATACTACTTATATTTTATAATTAATATCTCACAATTTTGCGTCTATATTTAATTATATTTAAACGTAATGTTATTTTACGTCCTCCCCACTCCATTAAAGAGAACATTTTGAACAATATAAAAAATGAGATTGTTTCTTTTTGATGTAGCTATAGGCGGTTCACATTCCTACTTTTATTCGATTTGTTTACATGCATTGATGAAATATTTTTCTCCCTTTATTAATGCTACACAACCTAGTGTTTAGGTTATTTCTATAACAAACAACATAAAGTTAAATTGAAATAATTTCTGTAGTTCTCGCTGATGCCCGAACACACAAACATTTTAAAAACCATACATTTGAGTTTTATTAATGTATATATATATATATACGTTTAAATATCATTTAATAAATTCATTCAATAAAGAACCTTTTTACCGTGAAAGTTATTACTATTATAGTTAATAACTCAGTATTTAGCACGAAATAGATTCCTTGACCTTATATTAACCTACAGTTAATCATACAAAAAAATTAAAACTAATTACGCATATTAAGTATTAAACAAGTGAAATTTCTACTTAATATCACGTTTGTTTCAACTTAAATCTGCTAGCACAGAAATTGTCCTTCCTTTTGCATACGTTCACCCACTTATTGCAAAGATGTTCATTTTTTTTGGAAAAGAAAAATATTTTATACCAGAATCTCGAGTCTTTTTGAAATGATTGTGAAATCCAAACACTGCACAGCTACATAAAATCACTCAGGATTATATAAGCACCAACAACAACAAAAATTCGCACGAGACGCAGATGAAATGGATGGATAGCGCCTGGAAAAATAGCGCTGGCTACAACCAAGGTGACCTAGCGAGGGAGCTCGTGGTGGGGGGAAACCTACGCACGGTTTCACCTCTCCTTCCTTACACCATGGTCCAGACAGCCGATCGCGTGTAGCGGTATTATCCTGTACAGCATACATTCACTTTCATGAACATCAATGGACAAAAAAAGGATGTAAGTTTGCCAAATAAATATTTTTGATAGCGAAACTAGCCTGAAATACATTTTAAAAAATTAATATTTATAAAAAAAGAAATAATTGCAACTTAAAAAAAACATTATCCTGGTATTCAAACACTGATAACTCAAACTTATCTACTATTAATTGTTATCATGTTTCCTTAGTCAAGTGGGTAAATGCGCTGAGTTGAATGATAAAATTCTATATTTAAATCCCATCACTGGACAAAGTTTAAAAAACTTTTTTGTACAACTTATTATTGCTTTTTAGACACTCAAATTTATGAAAATTATATTTTAAGTTAATTTTTAAGTAATCTTATAACGACATTTAATACATAGCTCAGTACGTTGATTTGGTTATTTTACACTAGTTAGACATGTTGAAGAGGCCCGGAGAACCTCTTCGGTTATTAGACCTAAACATCACGCCTCGCGCCTACCCCCTCCCCTCTTTCCACTCCTGGCTCTGTGACGTAGCGCTTCTTTTCCCCTTCTCCCCGCGCTGCGATGGTGGCGCCTCCAGTGACAAGTCGAGATGCGACCGAGGCTCATCGCCTCTGGGCCTTTTTCACCTCTAGCTCTCGTTGGGGTCGGTTGTGCGTTCGATGGCGGCTGTCCACTCTCTCGTCTGGTCGATAATGTATTTGGGTGCTTTGATTGTCCACGAGGTGACTGTGGAACTTGCGTAAAGTTAAGCGTGTGTTTCCATACTTTAACTGTTACTTTTTTTTTTTTTTTTTGCTGTCACCTTTTGAAATTGACCTTCACTCCTTGCATGGAAACACACGTCGCTTGCCGACCCGGGTGTTAAGGCCCCCACACACGATCAGTCGGAACTGACAGTTCGGACTGATCAGTCGGAACTGAACAGTCGGAACTGCCGTGTGTACGCAAGGACGGTGGACTGATCAGTCGGAACTGATGGACTGACGAACTGATGACTTTCCATCAAATCGGACTGTGGGCTCAAGAGTTCTCAGTCCAAACTGCCGTGTGTGGGAACAACTGGTCGCAGTCCGAACTGTCAGTCCGAACTGTCAGTCCAAACAATCAGTCCATCAATCCATGGAATTTAGGATATAGTAAACAAAGTTAAAAATAAAAAATTATTGAAAAGTGCGTGAATAAGATTTGTGAAACCGGGTGATAGACTTTAATTGTCGATCCCATTCTAAGGTTTGATTTTTTAATATGACCGGGGCCATGGCCATAGTGGTTGATGTAAGAATATTACTCCAAAAAGTTGTGAGAAGAGAGTTAAATATACACATGGCTAATTGCATGCATAATAAATTTCACAACACATGGCTAGAGAAATGCAATGTAGGTAGTATGTACCTCAATTTTGCAAGCTGTTTTCATATATATAATAAAAGTGAGGTTATGGGTTACAAACTGTATTTTTATTAATTGAAATTGTACATGCCTTTGAAAATGTCGGTACAATGCACGCATTTGTATTACAAATAAATAATTAAAAAAATGCCAGTTTTTTTTTTTTTTTTTTTTTTTTTTTTTTAGTAATGAAGTGGTAATCAGTTGTTATATCATCATGGTGTTGCCACTTTTTACATTCCTTGCTTTGTATTTGTGCTGGTGTGAAATAGTGTGCACTGTGTTGACATGGCTTCCTGGTCGAAAGATTTCCTAGTGAATTTTATAGAATTATGGCGGGAGCATGAATGTTTGTAGAACGTTAACAGTAATTCTTACCACAACAACACAAAAAAGAACTCTGCCTATGAAATCTTAGTTGAGCAGGTAAAAACCATTGAGCCCGATGCAAACAAAGACACAGTAAAGAAAAAAATAAACTGTTTGAGGAGCGCATTTCGCAAAACACATAAAAAAGTAGTACAATCCAAAAGAAGTGGTTCAGGAAGTGACGATGTTTTTGTACCAAAGTTATGGTACTATGATCATTTGATCTTTTTGACCGACCAAGAAATCCCATTGGACGCATCCTCAAACTTAAACGACAGTGACTGTGAGGTAAGCAAACTTGTGTATTTTGTAATTTACTTTTACCGCATAGTTTGTAAATTATGGTTGCGGAATCATGGGCGAAAATCTGTATGAATCCCAGGGGGCTCCACGGGATTAACTTTTATCATTCCCATTTCACAGTTACCATTTTGCAAGTGCAAGCGAGCCCCCTCAGAGAGGGTCTATTTGATTCCTTGATGAGGGAGGGGGGGGGGGGCCTCGGGATCTACGCCCATGTCCGGAAGTATCATTTTACATTTTCCTAGTGTAGGTTTGCAAAATAATCAATGAAAGCCCTGTACTTTTCACGAGCGATGTAGTCCTTAATGAACGTTATATCAAAGTCTGTTAGTGCAAGATGGAGATAGCTATTTAATTTCATAAACAGTCTACCTACAATCATGTTATTGCTATCCTAGTCAACAGTGGTGTTACGTGGGTGGCACATAAATATCATATATCTGTATTAAGTTTATTTACAAAAAACAATCTGCTGTCAATAATTTTGCTCTTGAACCCTTGGTTAGTATATTTTACAAATCATTCATGAAATGAATCAGAAAATAATAAACTATTGATAATGTCATCAGAAAATGTAAGTACATAGCACACACAATTACAATTACAATAAATCCCTATTAAAATACATCACAAATTTAAAAATCATATTATAACCTTATTTGCTGGGCCAGTCCCATGCACATAGAAATTTCAAGACGCAAATCTTTCCTGCCATGAGACTCGACCACTACCATTAAAGTAGTCAAGAAATAAATTTCTTATTTGTGTAGCAGCAGTACTTGCAGCTCCAGTCTTGTTGACATGAAGTTTTTCACATTGGTTTCGTTGTAATCCAAGGATGATGGTGCCAGTTTCTTCAGACTCGGTATCAAAACATTCAGGAGGGGTGTAGGTAGATGATGATTTGGTACGTAAATAATTGTGCAGTGCACAACATGCAAAAACAACAGCCTTAATCCTATGCAAGCCTAAGTGAATAGGCTTCTGGAAAACACCAAACCTTGCAGTCATAATGCCAAAAACATTTTCTATTATTCTTCGCCCCCGTGAAAATCTGTAGTTGCATTTTCTCCTTTCTTGAGTGAGTTGCTTTGCTGAAAATGGTTTCATCAATTCCTCCCTAAGAGGGAAAGCTTCATCTCCTATGAGAACATAGGGTAGATTGTAACTGTCTACTAAGGAAGGCTCTGGCAGATGTAAATTCCCACTTGTCAGTTTCTCGTAAAAGTCACTATAGGAGAGAACACCCCCATCAGAAACTCTGCCATTCGTTCCAAAGGCAAAGTATATCAACTTGTAATCCGAGTCAGCAATCCCCAGAAGAACTTGGCTGTTAAACCCCTTGTAGTTATAGAAATATGATCCAGAACTAGGTGGCGGGACAATGGCAACATGCTTGCCATCTATTGCCCCAATGCAATGGGGGAAGTTCCATCTGTTTTGGAAGCCCTTTGCGATATCTTTCCAATCTTCTTCACACGAAGGAAACTGGAAACATAAAACAGGCACAATTCACGTACATATATTTCAGAGTATGCCTTCTTTAGAAAACTAGGTTTTATATAGTGAAATATACATTGAAAATACTTTATATTTTGTTTTTATAGGATGAAGTTTTGGACGATCCTTCAAAAAATGCATGTTCGTTCGAATCAACTCCTACTGCCTCAGGTGTGCGACAACATATTACACCTCCAGAATGCACATCTGCCAGTAGTGACGAGCAAGTGAGACCAACCCCTCGATTAAAACGCCCGAAAAAGCAGATCGAATCCGACAGGATCCTAACATTGGTGGGGGAACGTCTTGAAAATGCCAAACGTGAGGATCAACATGATATTTTTGGCAAACATATTGCTGCGAAACTTTGTGAGCTGCAACCTTCCCATAGAATTTTCGCAGAGAAGATAATGAATGATGCCATTTTCGAAGCTCAGATGGGAAATTTGAACAGAGGCAGCCAAATTGTTTCGTTGCAGAATCCTAACACCACCTTCCAGATGTTTCACTCGCAGTTTACGCCACCTGATCTTGTTCTTGAAGGTCCCCAGATTGAAATTGTGGAATCACAAGAAAGCTCTGAAACATTTCCATCATGAGCATTTCATAAAAATTGAAGATGTATTGGAATTGAAGTATGTTTTTTATCACATTTATTACATTTTGTTTTGGTGAAATATTTGTTAGTGTGTTTCCATGTCATTGTAGCGTAACAAACAAATAAATGTGATAATGCAACACTCGTTTAGTTATTTAATGTTTGCATGTTTATTCTTTAAGCTATTTTATAACTAATTACAACACACTATACAAATATAGATACACATTGACTAATTACTTACTTACATTTTAATCTGTACAAGGATGAAAGTATAGTGGTATTTAAATAACTAATCTACAGTACATTACTACACTAAAATTTTTATTATGAACTAGAGTGTGCATTTGCTTTCGTGCATGTTGCTGTCGAGTCTGGGTAAAAATAAAAATAAATAACAAAACAGCATATCCTAGTGTTTCTGAAAATAATTGGTCAAAACGAAGTCACATAAATTATAAAAAGGCATTTACAATGGTAACGAATGTGTTAGTTAGTTGTTGGCTTCCTTATATGGACTCTAGCATAACGAATCACTGTGCAAAAATAATTATAAATACTGGTATACAGCCACAAAGGCTGTGGTCACATCAGAAATCAAATCCTAATTACGGGATCATGAATAAATTAAAGTCTATCGCGCGGTTTTACGCAGTCTAAAATGCTTCGATCGAGGCCAGTTCTCGTTCCACCTGTAAACAAGCGTGCGAAGCGGCATTTCGGCTGTTACCTTCGCAAAAACTAAAATTTTCAACATGTAAATATTTAATTGTTTTATAATTAATGGTGACTGCTATTAGATAACAGATGTACACTTGCTCAGTAAAATACTATCCACAACTCATTAGTTTGATGACAGTCGACACACTCTAAACAACTGCTGTGTAATCACGCACTTTAGCATTTTTCATTGGTTTTCTAAACGTGTTTAGTTTATCCACGATCCTGTGCGGAGGTTTGATTTCTGATGTTACCATGGTCAATGTATAATTTACCTTGCAATATTCCTTCTTCAGAACTTTGAAGATAGCAATGCAGGTCTCCTCAATAATTCCTCCCAAGGCTTGAGGGGATATTACAGTAGAGAACTTCAAGTCTTCAAGAGATCTGCCTGTTGCTAGGAATCTTAACGTAGCAGTTAGTCGTTCATGAGGCGATATGGCATCTCTCATATTCATATTTGTCTTTTGAATGAATGGAGACACCATATGTAAAAGTTCAAGATATATTTCTTCATTCATACGCAAATAGTTTTGCCAGTCCTTTGGATGAAATTTCAACTCTTGCAGTATATTTACATGGGAATACTGACCTCGCTTTGATAACCAATCCTTCACCCAACACTTCCTTTTCGTTTTGCTATTTTTTCTTTTTTTTCTAGCTTTAAGTGCAACTACAACTGCAACATCCAAAGTTTCTTCCATATTCTATGTCTAAACGATACAATAACAACCACAGGACTGATCGTGTGTAGGTTACCTTCACATCAGTCCAAACTGTCAGTTCAGACTGACAGTCCGAACTGAAGGCCTGGACTGATCGTGTGTGGGGAAGGCTTCAGTTCAGTCCGAACTGACAGTTCAGACTGTTCAGTCCGAACTGCGAGCTGGACTGATCGTGTGTGGGGCCCTTTACAGGATGGTTTTGCATTGCCATTCTTTCTGGTTTTTTTTTGTTCTGTGCCCTTGTAAAGTGTGGTTTTCATTTGCCTCCTGGCTGGCCACCCCTTCCCCCTATTTGATTACCCGGTATGGGGTCGCGGGCTCTACTGTTTCTTGCCCTTGTGCAGGGGGCTTAATACGTTACGTTACGTTGGGCCATGCCATGCCGATCCGAATATTCTAGAGGAGGAATTGGTCCGAGCGTAGGTGCTCACTTTAATTTAACGTTTAACTTTAATTTAACTTTTAACTCGCTCAGTAATACCGCTTGTGGCGCACTTTTGTAACAAAGAATATATGCATTTGTGTGTAAATGGATCAACGTATTAATATACGAGTCTCATGTTCCTTATGATCCCTTCAATTTGTACTTTTGTAACAAAGAATATATACATTGTGTGTAAATGGATCATCGTATCAATATACGAGTCTCATGTTCCTTATGATCCCTTCAATTTTTAAGTACACCTCTAAACTAGCTGCAACAGGTTCTACTAGAAGAACCACCCCCCCCCCCCCCTTTTATATTGATTAGCAGGTTGAAGCGTTCTTCAATATAATCTTTACATGTTACCCCCGCCACGCCCTCCCCCTTCCTATAAAAGGGAATCCTGTTACTTCTTGATGAAACTTTGTACACTTGATATTCAAACTAAGAAACAAATTACTGTCTACATCTGTTTTAGAAAGAAAACTACTCCATTCATCCGTAATCCAGAATTTTAAATTTCTGAATTAAAATATTTTATTTTTCTATTCGAATTTATCTAAAATAAAAAATAAAAGAAGAAGCCTCTTTACACTGCTTAAAGCCCAGGCAATGCCAGGTACTTCAGCTTATGAATGTATATCGGTATAATATCTCTTTCTATATCTATATACATTGTGCTGCACAATACTTTTCTGCACCAAGAGTTTACTAATAAATTTTAATAACTATTGTAACCATTAATTTATAATAGTTTAGTGCATTTATTTTAAAATAAATATAGCTTATAACGTGCTTACATAAGAACTACGTCTTCTTTTCCCTGGGAGGGTAGGTTTTCGCTTGCCTAGGATCGTATCTAAAATGAGGGGGAGCTGAATTGTTGCCCGTTGGATGGGCAGCCCTTCAGGATTTTTCTGGCAATGGTTTGTTTGTACAGCGACTGGAAGGGCAGCCCATCCAATTTCTGAAAACATGTTTCTTTAAGTGTTTAAATAACCTGAAAACTTGCCCCTTGAAGGGCAGCCCATCAGGATTTTTCTTACAGTAGTGTTTTTGAAAGGATGTCTGAATTGTTGCCCCTTGGATGGGCAGCCCATCAGGATTTTTCTTACAGTGGTGTTTTTGAAAGGTTTTCTGAATTGTTGCCCCTTGGATGGGCAGCCCATCAGGATTTTTCTGACAGTGGTGTTTTTGAAAGATTGTCTGAATTGTTGCCCCTTGGATGGGCAGCCCTTCATGATTTTTCTGACAGTGGTTATGTTATGTTAGGTTAGGTTAGGTTAGGTTAGGTTATGTTAGGTCACTTTACAAACTAACCACTGTCAGAAAAATCCTGAAGGGCTGCCCATCCAAGGGGCAACAATTCAGACAAGCATTCAAAAACACCACTGTCAGAAAAATCCTGATGGGCTGCCCTTCCAAGGGGCAACAATTCAGACAACCTTTCAAAAAACCACTGTCAGAAAAATCCTGATGGGCTGCCCTTCCAAGGGGCAACAATTCAGACAACCTTTCAAAAACACTACTGTTAGACAAATCCTGATAGGCTGCCCATCCAAGGGGCAAGTTTTCAGGATTATTTAAACTCTTAAAGGAGCGTGTTTTCAGAAATTGGATGGGCTGCCCTTCCAGTCTCTGTACAAATAAACCACTGTTCGAAAAATCCTGAAGGGCTGTCCTTCCAATGGGCAACAATTTAGTCGCCCCTAAAATTAAAGGTTGGCTAGGGCAAGGTTAGTTACATAAATGTTTTGAAAAATCGTTGTTTAAGTGTTAAAACACTCGCATTATTTGTTCTTTTCCGGATGGGTAAGTTTTCGCAGATATAGGTGTTTGTTACGGAAATTGAAGTTTTTTGGTAATGTCAGCATGTAAAATAATCTAAAATCATAAATCGCAAAATGGTTTTCGTAATCCAACCACGAAATTTCACGAACGAGCGGTGAAGTATCCGATATATCCAGGTAACTGATCAAAAGGATGTGAATCAGGCTTCACCACAAAATCGCGGAAGAGACACGAGCAGTGGCGCTCCTGGCAGTGGAGTACTGAAGCTGTGTGTGACACGTGGTGCGCGACGACATTCCTGCCACCACGTTACCGCCCCCCCCCCCCCTTCACCATCACGGCCAGTAAAAGACACGGACACTGCCGGAGCAGTCCAGTCATCTTCCTCCGACTTTCGTCTAGAAAAATCAATGCTTCCGAAGAATTTTTTCTCCCCCTCTTTACAAGAATGGTTTTGGAAACATCGGATAATGCCTGGTACATAATTTTCGCTGCTTTGTTTTCACGCCTGCTGATTCCTTCGCCTTTTGTGTTCAATATTTGTGTGTAGTGTTGCGTAGCTGCATCTAAAACGTACGATGCGAACTAAAAAGCTAACATTTGGCAAAATAAATCAATAATTTATATTAATGCAAAATTAAAATAACTTTAGTAAATAAATTTTGAAAACTATTACATGGTGTTTTAAACTGCACAAAAAATAATTATTTTTACTCTATATAATAAGTAAATGAACTCGTCCTTTGTTTGTCCATAAGAGCAGTGGGATTTCTTACAAGTTAGATTAGGTACACACAATGTCAGAATGTCACAATGTCTCAGAACTCAACTTCAAGACGAAAACAGTTGAAAGGCCAGTAAATGAGCGTTGTGATTAAAAAAAAAAAACTCCACAGAAAGGTTTGCAGTTTACAAGTTTCAAAAGTTTTAAATTCTCCATCCTTCATTAAATTTCTATATTATACAATTCCAATCTTGGCCAAGCAATATTTAATAACCGTACTATTGAAAACAAAACCATAATATAATAAAAACGCCATACTATTGAAATTCAAAATTAATTTACTATTCGTATTGTATAAATCATGTCCTGTGTAAACGTGGCAAGTTATGATAAGAGTTGGCTCATTTAAGCAAAATTAAAAAATGGTGCAACACAGAACACTATGCTTTTGTTGAAGCGACCACGTTTCAAAATAGTGTTGCGTGCTGCGCGCGCGATAAGAGCAGCAACTGACTGGACAAACCACGCCTCCCCTCGTGAGCGCCTCTGTCGAGTGATGAGACACGGGACTCGCAGTCGCAGCGAGCTCCCGGGACCCAGCATCGCTCCAGCCTGCCTGATCCCGACCTCTCCAGATGTGTTCTGGATTATTACACTCCACCGGTGACAAAAAAGTCCTTCCTAAAGGTCCTCGCCTAACGCCCGTCTCTTACGACACTGCTGTCGGCTCGGGTTCACGCACCATGTTGATGTATTGTTTTCGCTTTATCATCACTACTTTTGTTCAAGTGCTGGTATATACGAAAATTTTAACAATTTTTTTTACATTTGTTGTTCTCCCCAAATGTTGAAACATATTGTTGCGAAACTTGTTTTAAGCTTTTGGACATACGCCATTGCTAAGCACATGTATGTCTGTGGAAAAAAACTAAAAAAACCCAAAAGACAAAAACACAAATTAAGCAAAAAATTGCTGTTGTCAACAGGATATAAACACCACATAATATTACATAACCGGAATATGGTCAACAAACAAAGAAAAACAAAGAAAAATGGACTAAGAGAACGAAAAAACTCCCCACAAATGATGACAGCACAAAAATATTGAACAAAATAAATTCAGCACAACAGTTGAAACAAGACAAAAACACAACAAATTGAAAAGACGAAACAAACATAATACTCAAAAAAAAAACGCAAAGGGATCCACATATTTTTTAATTCAATGCTCTGCTAGCTGAAAATATTTTTATTGCTAATAATAAAGGCTGATTATTTGATTTTACTTTTTATGTTATCGGGTTCCTGTATGAGTGGTATGGAGTCTTCCCAGAGAATTGTGTGGCTATTTTCCCATGTATGTTCAGCAAGTCTGGATTTTAGGGTTTCACCCTTCTTGCATTTCACCCCCTCGTACATGTTCTTAGCAATGGCGTATGTCCAAAAGCTTACAAGTCATGCACTCCCATTGTACAAATCTTTCAAAGATAATATATTTTTGCGAAGGCGAGAGACCAGATCGCGATGCCAGGTTCGTAGCTGGCTGGCGGCCCCGCATTTTCACTGGTATCGTGCGTAATCCATTGACGTAAGACATGCCACGCGTGCCTGGCCAAATTACAAGGGTCGTCGCTACTCCCTTCCTCCTCTCCGCTCCCCGCGCGGCACCCTGCCCCGGTGCCGGACAGTCTGTGGGAATTCCACGGGCATCGTGAGAGCTTCCGATGCCCTTCTCGACGCTTCGAGCGTCGGGTCGGCGCGAGATGACATGACTGACCCCAGCCACGCTCGTCACTTCTAGAAGGGCGCCAGGGTCTATATAAGCCTGGACGCCGGCCTCCGCGACAGTTGCTCGGTGAAGGGAAGTGCGACGGTGGCGACGAGTGCGACGAGAGTTCGGCGACGGAGGTCCACGAGGAGTGCTGCGGTGAGAGTTGCGTGAGGGGTGCGGCCCAGCGTGGTGTGCCGTGTGTAAGGACTTTAGATACTGAGTGCGAGTAATTGATTAGTAAGCATTTTAAGTAAGATTATTTATTTGTGTTGTAAATATTAGCAGTCAATGAAACTGTGCAATAAAACAATAATTGGGCTATCCCTATACGAACCCAGTTCTTCCCACTCAACGATTATTAAAATCGTTACCATATATTCACATAGTGTAACATCCTGGGTGTCAAAAGGCACAGAAGTAATAATAATTATGCGTGTTGATGTGTGGAGGTAATACTTGAAAGCTATTCAGGGAACAGTTTACAAATAAATTTAACTAATATAGGTAGTGGGACAACACGAAGCATATATTCCCGGGCAAGAATCGGAACACATTACTGTGAACATATTTTGTAGCGAAACTGATTTTCATGTAAATGTAAAACTGCACAAATATATGTAATTTTCCATGTTTATTTCAGTTAAATATTTACAATGCATGGTGACCCGAGATCAAAACAGCGCGTCTTGTGATGTCGGCTGTCCGAGCCACACACCGCTGTTGGGTGACTGTTTTGTGACTGTGGTGATTATTTTGGGATGGGTAGCCTCAGCCTCTAGTCATAGCCTCGCCTTAGCTAAAGAGGACAATGCCGGACGTAAACCTGCCGCAGTGCATCCAAAATTGCATGTATGGGACCAGAAATGGTGAATAGGCTGAATCTGCGGACAACAGCAGATACAATTGAAACCTTTCGGGGGGCTTCGACTGCCAAGCCTCGGTGTCTTGGTCCCAAGGGCCCCATAGTGAATGGATCAGGCCTATGGTAATGCAAACGACCGAGAATGGCACCGGCGTGTTCGGGGGCACCCGGGCTTAAAAAAGAGCTGTAAACTGCTCGACTAGGTGTGATACATTCCCCTTGTCCAGTGGTTGGGGGAGGTACCGAGATAATCCCGAGGCCCTCCAGCCCACGCACTACCGGATTGTCATGTCTAGCCAGGGCTCTCTGCGGTCGCCACCGGTTGAGTCCAGGCACATCCGGGCTTTAAACGGCTGTAAACCTGTCGGGCCGAGGTACGGCAGGTCCGATGGTACAAGAAAGATATAGTAACTTTGTACAATACATGGCTATATTTCTGCATATATGACATACGTTTTTCGAGATAATACAAAATAACATTAACTTTTTATTATGCTAATTAATATGCGCAGGTAATACCGGAAAGCTATTCAGAGAACAGTTTACAAATAGCTTTCATTATTGGAGGTACTTATACCACACAAAGCATTAATGCCTGGGTGAGAATCTGAACCCAGTATTACTGCGAACACTATTTTGCAGTGATACAGTTGTTTTCATGTAAATGTATAAAATTACGAATATCTGTAATTTTACATGAATATTCTGTTCCATTAAAAAATATTGTGCACGTGCTATCTGCATCGGTTCCCGAAGGGCACAACCTGGTTATCGCCAGGACACTGCATGAGGCAGTGATGATAGTCCGCGTCATGTTTGCGGACACCCAGGACATTGGCTGAAGTGTAGTGCTTGCATTATGGGAACAGGTTCAAGGGACTGTATTTTGTGGCAAGGCTCAGACTGTTTTTAGCGATGGATATTATAATTTATTTATATAAACCATCATCTGGCATAACACCGTTTCCACAATGTTTCGAGGTTGTTGCGACATGTCAATAGTGAGTTAGAAAGCCACTTCAAACCATGACACAGCATGCCAATTTCTGACGATCCTTAGCTCCATCGTGCTAGTTGTAAATACCGATCACTTTGCTCCCTCATAACGCGTTGTGTTGAGCTGTGTCAGTCAACTCGGCAGGGCAGATACTTATCCCACCTCTAAAGACGCGCTCCGAAATGAGGTATTCCCGTAGAACACAGCACCGAATTGAGCTCCCCCCACTATGAGCAGTCCATTTGCTAACCGTAGTTGGCTGCCAGGCTGGCCATAGAAGAGCTCGAGACCAGACTAGTCTTCCAGACCTACTTCAAGTTCGAGTCTTCAACCACCTGCCTGCTCCAACCCGACCCAGTGTTACCTGCTCAGACCTGCTCAGACACGCGAGGCGCTGCACTCCGCAGGACACCAGACAGCCTCCATCACCACAGTTTTGCCTGTCAAACACCAGCCGACCGCAGATCGAGTCCGAGAGAGAGCTTGCAGGCAAAAACTCCAGCGAGGGACATCGTCATTGTCTGCAATGACCTCTAATGTAACTACGTATTCGGTATCCACGCCAGAGGCCCTTGTCCGTTAATTACTCAACTACGTGTTTCCAGCACGTGACTCGCAGAGGTGAGACGCTCGATGCTCCCAACAACCCCTTTTAATGAGATGCGTGAATTATGGCATTCCGATAGTTACTGATGATCTCACCAGGTCCTTCCAAGTGGGCATGAGTAGACTAGAGTGGAAGAACTTGGCTCCCTGCTCCAACGACGTCTCAGCCCGTACACGCATCACAGGCTGCTGGGTGCATTGTGCGTGTGTCCGGGTAACAGAAGCTGAATCCCTACATCTTAAACGGTTTCACATAAAACACAATGTATATCAATTGACCAAGGGAAAAATAAAAATACGCTTTAAAAAACGTTATGTTGCACAAATTTTATTTCTAGCTTTTTGCCATCCCAACTTCAGTTTTTGGAAAGCTCGACTTCCACGTGAAAAAAATTAACTAACTATTTATTCGTTTTGTTATTTGATGGTCTATGTGATGTATAACTTGTCTCAAATTCAACAGTTCTGAAAATTAGAACCAGTGGTGGCCATTTCCTAAATTTGCAGAGCATCATATGATGTTTGTTTACAAAAAAGGCAACAAAAAAATTGTTTCAAACAATGTTGACAGAATGACAGTGAAAATAAGATCAGTAGACCATCTGTACTAAAATTATGAACTATCAAATTTGAGACTGGAGTCATGACACAAAATTTAAATAACACTGTATTTTTATTGTAAATGGAACGTAAATATTTATGTATAATTACAGATATTTATAACTTTTTACATTCACATGAAAAAAAACTGTATCACTACAAAGCAGTATTCGCAGGGATATCTACTGGATTTTGATTCTTACCCGGGCATTTATGCTTTGTGTGGTCCTAGTACCTCAAATAATTTAGGTTATTTGTAAATCATTCTCTGAATAACTTTCCAGTATTTACTGTGCACATTAATAATCATAGTAAAATATTAAAGAACATTTAATTGAATTTTCGATTATGCTTAACATGATTTAAAAATTAATACTTGAATGAAACATCAATGAAAATATAAAATTATGTGCCAATTTGCGTAATAAATACTCAGTAATATATGGAAAAAAAGTATATCATAAGTGCAAAAATTACCATAGCCATGTGTTTTTCCATAGTTACAATATATTTTTTGTAGTGTTACAAACTATTATTTGGCAAATGGTTTCCAAAATAATATATTGTAAAGGTAGAGATATTTTCTTCCGTGTAAGGCACTTGCAATAAACGTTCCATATAGCTGTCGGCCGTGTTTTCCCTGCGAGGCCCGACTGTCGTCCGTGCGCCGGGAGACCTCGAAGCACCGAGCATTCCGCCTGTGCGGTCAGCTGTCTCGCCGACCAGCTTCCTGCTTCTTGTGTTCTGTCCGGCGTCGACCCGTTCATTGCTCACTTCGAGACAATAGCAACGTTTCAAAATCAATTACAGTTGTTTTCAACCGCATTGGTTTTCGAGGTCGAGCCGCGCCGATGTGGTGGAGCGTGCAGACGTTTCGCTCTGCTTTGCAGCAAGAATCTTCAGGGTTAAGAGAGACAGATGGTTCATAAGACAATGGCTGTGAAAACCTGAAACTTTCTTCTAAGTTATTTCTGCAATCCTTTCACGTTTGTGTGTTCACGCGAACAGTAACTGTTAATGATCCAGAAGAAAGCTGCTTACATTTGAGAGTCAGTAGTCTTGCCACTCAATTCAAAGAAATTCAGGAAAGTTTAATTGCAATGTATAATAAATGAGCGAGAGAAATAAATTTCTTGACTTAAATTCTACGTGTGTGCTGATGTGGTTTCATGAAGTTATTTCAATTCATTTTTGGTTCTCAAATTGAGATATTTTTATAAGGTATTATCCGTCGCAACCAGGGTACATAAATACATTTTAGTGTGCAATTTTTACGGTCAATTCACTGGCAATTCTTTTTTTTTAAATAGTTTCCAAAGGAAAAATCTAGTAATCGTTAGTTTTATTATTCATAATTTCTGTCCATTAATTTATTAGCTAAATACTGGGAGGTAAGCCGCAAATTATTGATTTTCTTGGCACAATCTCCTGTTTTTATTTATTCGTACTTTTGGTCAGTGTTCAGTGGATCACATCTAATTTTATTTATTTCCTTAAATCAAATGGCGCCCTTATTACTTAACATTAGGCAATCGGTCCGCCCGCTGCTAGTGCTACAGTGCTACATGGCCGGTACCGCCACGTTAGCAGCATGTCGGTTTTCCCATCTGCCGTCATGCACGGCTTTTGGCGCCTGGCGCAGGTGCTGCATCTTTCGCTACATCTGGATCTCCGTTCCCATCATCGCATCATGCCACACATGCACGGCACCATGCATCCAGCCTGCGTAAGCACGGTTCCCAGCATCGCCGGCATCTTCTCCCCCTCCCTGCCAACTAATCTTTTCTCACCACGACGACGGCATGATACCCCTCCCCTCACCCCGCCAAAAGTGTCGCACACCATTTTGTCGCCAGCACTCCCTCCCCCCTTCCTTTCCTCGTGCCACCGCATGTCGTGCTGCCCTGCGCGCCACCTGCTCCGATGCAATGGGAAAAAAGTCTCGTCTTCAGTCATACATACATACAGGTCAACCTAATAAAATCGTAATAAAAATGAATACACTATCTTCTGTAAAATTGCGCCGTAAGAATTTGAATCACACATATAAATGCATGAGCATTAAAATTTGTAGAATTTACGGGCTCGAATTACCAAATGAGTTACATCAAGTGGAAAGGAGAGATATATTAGTATTTTAATGCAAACTTTACTTGAAACACGCCCAACGAGTGACGAGTTAGTTATATTTATACGGCGTTTTGTTATTAATGTAAGCTTCTGTGGCTCAGTTCACGCTGTAAAATACTACACCAGTTATTATCAAAGGTAACTAAGTATTCTATTTTATATTTAATTGAGAATTCAATAATTTCAAAAATATGATTGGCCTTTAACAATAAAATAAATATTTTTCCTGAAAATTCTTGTTTTTTTACTACTGTTTTCTAACAGGTAATTAAGTAATACGAATTCTTGATCATTATTATTTTGCGTGTGTGTATATATATGTGGTCTTCAGCTTGAAGGCCGATTTTATACTGACCAACTCATGTCTCTAGGCGCACTGTGACATGAATAAACTCTCTTCATGTCGGCAGACCTAACAGTACTGGTAACTGATACAACACAGATAAGCTTCAATAAGCGAGGAGTTTTTATGGTACAGGTAGCCAATTAATTTTTCCCTGCCGTAGCCCACTATACCAGCATAAACAACGACACAGTTACAAACGACTTGGATCAGCAGCAAGCCGTTGCCAGGAATTAAGGATATTTGTGATTAACCTGCATGAAGAAAAATGGATTAAAAATCAAACGAAACGTCAATATTCTCGTAATAGTGATTCAAAATGTGTTTTAAGTTGTAGTTTCTTTGTTTCTGTCTATACCATTATTCTCTGTTGTCAGCCTTATTTTTTCAAGACGTCACTCGACATTAAATATGCCGCTCATCCGTTTTATTTCAACTATAATTTTCATAGCTATCTTTTACAGTTATACTTGACAAAAAATGTTAAAAAAAATGTAAATATTATTCATATACCAACAAACCTTTTTTATTTATGGTTTATATGAACAATCATTGAAATACATGTTATACATCCACATTTAATTCATTAATGACTATTCCAATAAAAATAGATATTTCGATGTAGACTTTCAGTTTCATGAGATTCAGTCTAATCTGAGAATGATTTGGCAATTTTTTAAGTTCTCTTACAATACCAAAAAAAAAAAAATGTTATGATGGGAAGGAGACATGGCAATTTTTCTGCAAGTGAACACGATATAATGATTACGATGACTGTACTAGAAAGAGGTTTTCTACAAAGATGCAAAGGGAAAAAAGTATCGTCTTCAGTAAAAAAAATAATAATAACAGAAGTTCGATTAACGTGAAGTAAGTCCGGTTTATTTTGCCCAAAACTTTTAAAGAAGATAAGACCTTCGGTGGCAATGATCGCTAACGCGTTGGGCTGTTGTGATGAAGCGAAGGTCGATTATTCGGTGATGACTTCGCTAATATTGTATATAGCACCAAGTCCCCAGCCAAGCTTTATTGCAGCTCATTTATAACTTTGGAGCAACCTTCATCCTGAGAAACGTTATGTTTGAAACTGTGAAGCAAAGCACACATATCAAAAACACTTCTTCAAGGAGATTGTTTGGAGGTACGTCAAGGTAACTGCAAATGCCAGGAAAGTGGTTTCAACTAGTAAAACTCCCCTATATGACTTTACCGTTTCAATTGAATAAACGTGTGCCCGAGAGTTGGGAAATAACCGGTTAGCAGGAGGGAATAAATCGGCGTGTTGGGCCGCCACGTTCTGTGACGGGTAGTTGGTCTGCTTGTACCGCCTTGGTCAAGATAACATCTGGGAATCCAGAGATACGTGAGATTCGGAGGTCGTTAACTGCAGGAGCACTTGCTCGCACTGGTCATATCTTCTTCGCGCTGGACTCTCTATTCATGGCACTCACGTCTGCAGTGCCTTGTCACGGCCCAGCGCACTGCCAACAAACTTGCGGGAAAACGTACATACTTTTAAAAGCTAGTTGTAAAAACTTTAGACAAAATTTAGGAGTACTGGGGAAAATGTGACTGTAGTGCTATTGGCCCATTAACCTAAGACTGTTTTAAGTTAAGCGTTTAAAACTGTTATAATTTTGCAAAAAAATTAATACTCAGGAATTGCAACAGCAGAGAGAAAGATCTTCGACATTCTGTCTTAATGTGTTTATATATAAATTTATGATGAAATATTTAAAACATTCTTGGAGAAAAAGGATCCAAAGTTCTATAGACATATCTTACCACGAACTCTTCAATAAAAAAAACCCATGTAATTTATAGACACATTCATATATTTATGAATATTACAATAGGAGAGTCTAAACGTATATGTCCAAAAAATTCAGTGGTTAGGACAATTTTGTCATTGAGATTGTCTGCTGCAAAAGCCCTTAAAGATTAGGTGGAATAAAGCGATAAGTGGGTAAAAATGCTTGAGGAAAATGAGATGGAAGAAGGTGAAAACGGACAATTAAATTGTAGGAGATGTAACCTAGGCAAACAGTGTCAAAAGATTCCTATCGTTGGAAAAAATCAGTAGTCGGTTTTATTATCATTTCCTATGTTTTTTGTGGTGCTGAAACCGAATCTACAGTTATCCGACAGTAATTTCCTTGTACTTTTTGAGATATTCGCAAGAAACAGCAAAATTTTGGAACTGTATTTGGTTTTTCGCTTATAATTTGAACTGTTTATGTAGCGAAAACCTTAGTTGGCCTTTTTTAAAGAAGACAAAATGTGCCACAATTTGAGCTCAATTGCAGCCCTATACGTACTTTGGTCCTCGAGATAGCACTTCAAAAAGTGGTTATTTTTTCCAAAAAGTAATATCTTAAGTTTGGGGTTTTAATATATGTATAGCCAAATATCGGAGAACAATCCTACGAGAAAAATTGCCAGAAATGAAGTTGTATCAAATATGTTACTTAAATTCTAGCACAAAACGACGCCTGTAGACCCAATGATTGGCTCTCAATTAAAAAAAAAGAAAAAAAATTGGATTTTGGTATGATCTGATTGAAACCATTTCCATAATATAAAAAATTATTTAAAGTGTAGACCTTCATTTTGTACAGTTTCCTAGGGTTAATTTTTCATATTATTTGAAATTACATGATGATTTATTTCATTTTATATTACAGAAAAATAAAATAAGCATTAAGTTATTAATAATAATGTATTATAATAGCCCTATAAATAAAGGAAAAATGTGTGTGGGTCGAACCCCTGAAGTGTCTTTCAAGGCAGTCTCTTGTGTTCACGCCAGGTGGTCGTCCTTGGGGAAGTGGAGCCTATTGAGCTTATTGCACACACACGATTCGTCTGTACAAACAACCAAATGTTAGTCACATTCAGAGCTATATCATAAATATTTTTAATAATGTAATTTGTGAACAAACAGTGATTTTACTTTCTCATATTGATTTTTTTTACTTGTAAAATATTTTAGTGTAGAGAAAACCATTTCACAAATGTTTATATACAAAGGTGGGAATCCACAAAAAATGTTACACCATTATATTGGTGTCCTTGATTTATTAAATCACACTCGTCTAATGATTGTTGTATTTTGCACATTGCCTGTCTAATGTATTTAAAATTATTAAATAGAAATTATAAGTATTAAATAATGAGTAGCGCCTCAAATGTTCAGGTATCGGGAGACCTCGGTAAACCTTCATGTTTAAATATTAACATTTACGTTTAATAATTTTTGTATCTTTGAATGTAACAGATATGTCTTTAAATGTACTATTTAATTGTACATTCATATTTTCGTATTTGCGGTTTAAAAATAATGCAGTTTGTATGCATTGCATTAGATGGGCATTTATGTGACCTAATATCGCGATTTTAGAAGCCAAATGTTGTTTTGTAGTGGGAAACAACTAGGTTAACCTAGCATTTAACAAAGGAATGGCAAAAACCCCAACCTCAGCCTTCTGTTGCTGTCCTTCAAAAACATTACAAACACATTGATGTCGAGACCATCTTCACTGCTGGCAATAAATTTATAGCTGCCTTGTACAGTGCAAGTGCCTCTAGATGAGCTGCGGTACAAATGCTATAAGTCTGCGGCTTATAATTCCACTTCAATTTGTCTACTCTCCCCCAAACCAGAGCTGCAGCACACCAACATTTTCTGCCCTCTTATGTGCAAGTGCAGCTTTGGATGGGCCAGCCAGTCTCACGGGAAGAGCCGGAAATGTTTGGGTGGAGGCGTACAAGTAACGGCCTACAGTCCTTCACTTCTAACCAGCCCTCTTCACTTGACAAACTCCTTCAAGTGCAAAAATGGTGCACAATGGCAATGCGCAGGTGCAAGACGGCTGGGCGGTACTGCTCTAGCATGTGTGAGCCGTGTGAAGTATCCTGCAGCAATGTGCATTGCTATGATCTCGAAGAGGAAGAAACTCTAGATAACAAACATCTTCCACCTCTGTTCAAAGTAAACTTAACAAACTGTGTACCAGTTGCACCTGCAAACAAACCTTCAAATTCGATCATCTTACACTTTTCTTACAGATGTTCCAGAGGTAGAGCCGCAGACAGGGCCTTCTGGAATGCAGGGACCTTCTGTGTCCAAGCGCGGCCGAACAAGACCTTGTTGACCAAAGTTTTTGATGTGTAACATCTTAGTTCTCAGTGTACGGCAAACGGTAGGAGTAAGTTTAGGAACGGAAGTCACATGGAACTGAAATGTGTAACCACGGAGCTGCCATATGTGGTGGATGGGGCGAACCAGAGTTCCCAAAGACAAAATATAAACTTTGTATTATTAACAGTTTAGTGAATTTTATCAATATGAACAGTATTCTTGTAAAATTCTTTGTCGAAAATCAGATCCCAAGTAGGAGTTTAGTATTTTTCAAGTCTTTTTCGCTTTTGTCGGAGCCATTCCCTTATACCTATAGTTTAACATTTCGGTCTGCTAAACTAATCATTCAATAGACAACGTAGCTGCTCCGGCAGTGAATCGTAGCGGCGGATGTGGAAACTATGTGTGATTCACGTCAGAAATGATGAAAACAGAATTTGCAAATGTTTATCACACGTGGCTCTATTTTAAAGAATGGTACATTAAACTTCTGGTCCGAATTTCCTATTATTAGTGTGTTTTCTCGTTAACGAGGTTAGATGTTACACACATCTGGCCTCTATTTCATTATACATAATTATGTAAATAATAATTAAATTTTTTCACTATAATAATAATCTTACATATGAAACACAAATATAATTATTTAGTAAAAAAGTCTTCGCGAAGATCAAATCATCTAAAAATTTATTTTCTCATTATTTTATAGATTTTAAATTATAAGTCAACTATTGGATCTAGAGGCAACGTTTTGTACTACAGTTAAAGTTAAATAGGTTTGCAACTTCATTCCTGACAATTTTCTTCGTAGGATAAGTTATGTTCCCAAATCCCAAATATTTGGCTAAAGATTTGACCCAAAACTTAAAATTGCACTTTTTTTTTTGTTTGAAAACCAAATATTTTTAAAGTGCTATATCTTGATAACTATGTGACGTACAGAGCTGTAGTAACGCTCAAATTGTGGAAAATTTAGTCTTTAAAAAAGGTAGTAGCAAGGTTATCGCTAACACATACTGTTGAAATTTTAAGCAAAAAACAAACAAAAAGTCCGTAAATTTCGTTGTTCCTTGCAAATATTTAAAAACGTACCAGGAAATCTTGCTGGATAACTCCAGATTCAGATTCAGCACCCCAAAAGACATAAGGAGTGTTAATAAAACCGACTACTAGATTTTTTGCAAAGTAAAGCTACCATTTGCCTGTATTGCTGGAGGACATTGAAGGTGTCCAGTTGTACCTAACTGTACGTAAGACCGTTAAACCGAATTTGTGTTTAAGATTTTTTAACTGCGGAAAAGATTTAAATAATTAGTATGTTCGTTAAAAAGTACCATTTTACGGTACACAAATGACCTTCGATGAAGGTGTAACCAACTCCGAGCAGTAACCACCCAACTGCCATCAGTGCGAAAATCACCTGAAAAACTCAGATACTGTTTCGTAGTATTCCTTTGACAGCTTTTCTATGGCGGAAGAGTCATTTTTTGTGGAGATACTCGTCTGACATGATTAAAAGAAAAAAAGGAGAAGAATTATTTCAGTACTTGCCAGTGATGAGTAAACATCTAACCTCGGTAACGAACAAACTCATGGGTTCTCATGTTGCTCATGCTGCAAATAAACTTAAAATACAAAACTTGGACACGAATTTTAAGGTAGAATTCCTTAAAATAATGGTGAGCATGAAAATTAAACTGATAAATAAAATAGTCGCTTTTCAAATATCATAATGTTTTGATACTTTCTGCCCCATCGCTAGAATTCCTGCCTTAATCATAAACGTTGCTTGCCACCATTAAACCCAGATAAAATTAGCAATATGAAACAACGTTAAATTTGAAACTATTAGAAACGGTTCCGATAAAACCAATACTCTGGACCCGATTTTCGACAAGGAATTGTATTAAAAATAAAAAAAATTAATTCAATAAGTAGTTAATACTTTAAAGTTAACGCACTTATAAGAACGTATAATTATATGGCATTTTAAAAGTATTAATATGAAATATAAAAAAAACATAGGTATTTATAACTTTTGCCTATCCCTACAACTGGGTGAATTTGGGGAGAATGCATGAACACAAATATAAAGTGCGTTGAGCCACAAACACAATTTTATTCTATAATGTAACCACCATGAAACCCTAATAACAAACATAAATTAAAGTAATGTTCTTGCTTGACAATAATTAATGCTGGTCAATACTCGTTACGATCACACCATATGATGGTTACTGTAACACATACAAATATTTCGATCATACCATTATTATTTATACACACAAATAATAAGGCATATGCGGAATTTCAACTATAGATTCTAAAAATAGTTTTAGTCATTAAATTCAAAATAACTGGTACTTTTCAAAAAATAACAGCATACATTTAAAACATTAACAAAAATAATTACATTTGTGTCAATCGCTAACAACCTGGAGTTATTTAATAAATATTACATTTATTACGATTGATCAAACCAGAAATAAATTATTTACAAATTATTATATACAACTTTAAATTATTGTTAGAGTCACCGAGTACACACACACACACACACACACACAACAATGGCTAACTTAATTTAGCCGATAATACAAAATCACAAAACGTTTATTAACTAAATGTGTTACTCGTAAAATATTAACTTAAGGGATGTGTCTGAGAGTCTCGAAGTTACCAT